>NC_056743.1:408531614-408866614 GCF_019279795.1 Protopterus annectens | reverse complement strand
TTGCACTACATGTGAATTGTTTTTTTACTACTGTTTTGCTACTTTTCTGTAAAAAAAAAAAAAAAAAAAAAAAAAAACTGTAAGCCTGTTTCCTACCTTTCCTGTAACTAGTTTTCCAGATACAGATTTGCTGTATCCAGGACTGTATGTAAGCTTCTGAGTCCCCCAAGCCTTTCTGTGTTGGAGGGAAGCCTTCTAGCTTATCAGTGGGAGTGGTAAGCACTAGGTAACCTGTCTACCACATAGGTAGTGGTTCTGGCCCAGAATTTGTAGTTATTGGCTGTTTGGGCAATCTCTTCCATCTCTCTCAACTTTCTGATTTGAAAGCCTGTATTTGCACGTGTTTTTGTCCTGTAACTCATCTAGTGCAGATACAGATTCTTAGTTTTAGCACTCAAATTTGCTTGTTCATGCTCAGCACTTGTTCAGAACTTGTAAGCACTAAATAAGCTACTAATTACTACAGCACTCTATCTTCCTCATTACCCAGAGGAAAACAGTTTTTGTACTTACTTTTCTCAATTGCTTAAAGAAAAACAGCTTTTGTATTCACTTTCCTCACTTATCTAGAGGAAAAACCCTGCAACTCTCTTTTTGCATGGTCTTGCGCACAGAGCAGTGTTGGGCAGCGCCGGTTAGCTGGAGTATACTATTCCCGGCCCCACAAAGTCTGCACTGTAAATTTTCCCTTAGAACTAGGCAAGCCTCAACTGAAGTGCTTCAGATCAGCTGCTCTTATTGCAGCACTTGCAAAACAGAAATCAGCACTTCTCCTAATCTCCTAGACAGCACTATTATTCTCCAAATTTCCTAGACAGCACTATTATAATATAGCATAAGACCCTCGATAGTCAGCAGGACTTAAGTTCAATTTACTCTTCAAAGCATGTCCAGAGGTCAGTTTCAGGTGTACTCTCCAGTTCATCTGGTGGAATTGGGCATCCTGAGGCAGTGCCACAACTGCCTCATGTATACAGACAATCCTCTCCTCTTACCTCTAGACACAAACACTTGTGAGAGATGCAAATACACAGCCAGACTGGAGGCTAAGCGCTCTCAACCCATGACTGTAACAGACAGCCAAGAGGATAAGGGGCACACTTGCATCACACCACCTGTCACACATGAATCTACAAAACAAGCACCGGCAAAACATACGCATAAATACACAAAAACATATTCGGAGGCACTAGGTACCAATCTGAAAAAGAAACAGTGCCCTCCAAAGCAGACAAGCAGGCAACCTGCACCCCCAAACACAAGCCAGAAAACGCATAATTCACCTCAGCAGTGTGCCTCACAACAGCCCTTAAGGCAAAACACCATACCTAACATGCTAGTAATAGGAGACGCTATAGTAAGGCACACGGATGTTCCACTCACCAGGCTGAACAAGGAGAAGGTTACTGTCAGCTGCCTGTTGGGTGCTCGGATCCGCCACATAACACAGGCACTTAGGTCACTGCAGAACAAGTACAAGTATGACGCTGTCATTGTACATGTTGGTGTGAATGATCTAAGATGTACCTCCCTGGACTACATGAAAAGATACATTGAGGAGCTCTCTGATCATATAGCCAAAGCTGGTATGACCCTGACCTTGAGTAGCATACTACCTTCACCTAGAATGATACCACAATACAAAGACAAATTGATCAATTTCAACAATTGGCTAAGCTTCTGGTGTCATTCTAAGGGGATCCAGTGTCTGTCTGCCTGGGATGACATGATAGACAATCCTCGCTCTTTTGTCAGAGATGGGTTTCACCTGTCACCCCTAGGTTTTCGAGTACTGGCCAAGGCTCTTGCCGTCCCCATAGTGCCTTTTTTAGGCAAGGCTCAAAGGACAAACCAACCACCGTAACCAGCACAGGTAACCAAAAACTAAGGGTAATGCTACTCAACGCCAGAAGTCTCAACCTCAAAATGCACACACTCGAGGCTCTCCTCAGCATGGAGAAAATCGATGCTTGTGCAGTGACGGAAACCTGGTTCAAGGCTCAAGAGAACACCCCAGCACTGACAGGTTACAATTCATATCATACCTTCCAGCCTCAGTTACCGGATCACAGTACAAAGGGCAGAGGTGTATCCATATTCATCAAGGAATATACCAATATCTCCAGGTTAGTAGCGCAGCATGATGCCCCAGAGATCATCCATATGCAACTATCAGCAGGCAAAACCACATTTCAAGTCGTAGCCAGTTATAGATCGCCCACCATGTCCCAAGATGCTCCACTCTGCATTCCTTGAGACATTGGAAAATATAAAGGTCCTACCCAACACCATAATCTTGGGTGATTTCAACTACCCTGGTATAGACTGGGCGAACTACCAGTGTTCCAACTCCTATGCTCAGCGATTCATAGAATTTATAAATTCACATGCCCGTGAACAACTTGTATGTTCCCCCACTAGAGGGGACAACATATTGGATTTAATCATCACAAATATGGGCACCCATTGTACCACACCCGTTATCATCCCCTCCTTGGTCAGATCCAACCACAAACTGATAACCCTGGACATCCTCACTCCTCCACCTCCCCCAATCAAAGAAACCATAGTCAAAAACCTTTCCAAAGCAAACTTCAAACTACTTTCATCCGAAGTGGAAAGCTTCACTATTCCCTTGCAGAAGGATAATGATATCCAGGATGCGGAATCCTACACCAAGGCACTCTATATGCATCTTCAGGATTGCATGGACCGTGCTATCCCAAATAAAGCCAAGACTCCTTCCTCAAGCAAGAAGAAACCAGTCTGGTGGACCCCGGCCATAAGCAAACTTTACAATAAAAGGAGGAGACTTATACAAAAAAAGGCCAAATCTCAAGTAGAAAAATCATCCCTGATCAGCATTAGTAAGAAATTGAGGGCCCTCATCAAGTCAACTAAAGCTAATTTTGAAAAGAAAGTTGCCAAGGATAACCATAAGGCCTTCTATGGCTACATCAAAAACCTAAATGGCAACGCTCAGGTCTGTTCTGAGCTAGTACAAAATGGAACAAAATACACTGACCCTTCTTACATTGCCAACATCTTGGCTGACAGGTTCAGTGCAAATTTCTCCCCCCCCCCCCTCACCACCTACAGGGCCTATTATCATTCTAAGGGATTGTGTAAATCCAATTATTACTGATACGTTGGTTAACAAGGCTCTATCTAAAGCTAAAAACACTGCCTCCATGGGACCAGATGGTGTCCCAGGCTGTGTCATATGCGAGCTCCAAAAGGAATTAACCCAGCATCTTAATACACTGTTCAGTCTCAGCCTTTCCACAGGATATGTGCCCATAGAATGGCGCACGGCAATGGGTGGTCCCGCTACACAAGGGTGGGGCCACAACTGACCCTGGGAACTACTGACCAGTAAGCTTGACCAGTCTGATCTGTAAGGCTATGGAGCAAATCATTATGGAACTCATAAATGGAGAGATTGGGAACCTCCAGTCGCTGGACCCCACACAGTTCGGCTTCGTCATGTCTCCTGAACCTGGTGGATTTCTTTGAGACAGTTACTCAGGCTATAGATAAGGGAAAGGAGGTACACATGGCTTACCTTGACCTTGCTAAAGCATTTGACACCATTCCCCATTCAGGTATTATTGATAAGCTCACCAGCCTGGGCATAAACCCTTACGTCACAAGATGGATCGCAAACTGGCTCTTAGACTGATCCCATAAAGTAAGAGTAGCGGGATCTATGTCCGAATCCAGACCAGTAAGGAGTGGTGTTCCTCAGGGCTCTGTCCTGGGGCCCCTCCTGTTTGGCATATACTTCTCAGAAGTACAGGCAAGCACGGAAGGGCTTTGGCTTACTAAGTTTGCGGACGACTGCAAACTGGATGCTATAATAGAGTCTCCGGCCGACATGGAGATCCTCCAGAAGGGCCTAAATGAGACTGATGCATGGTGTCAAAGCCATGGTCTCAAGCTAAATGCAAAAAAATACGTAGTAATCCCCTTTGGAAAAGACAGAGTAACCACAAACTACAACGTAAGAGGTAATCCCCTGAAATCTGAAGAAGAAATAAGGGATCTAGGGACCCAAGTAGATAATCCGCTTTCCTTTGATAACCATGTTGCCAAAGTGGTTAGAAAATCCTTCTATGTGATCCATCTGATCACGAAAGAGTTCACATCAAGATCTAAGGATGTAATGGTGCCCCTCTACTCTTCCCTCATCAGACCCATTATTGAGTACAATGCACCAATTGGAATGTACCTGACTAGACATCTCCAGCAGCCAGAGACCACAAAGGTACCTAATCAAGAGGATTATTGACCTCAAACATTTGCCCTATGCAGCACGATTGAAAAAGCTAAGAGTGTTCTCTGTTGCATACCACTTTTTCAGAGGCGATCACTGTCTAACGTACAGAGACATGTCCAACCCAGAATTGTTGAACATGCTCAATCTTAGCAAAACCAAATCTACTTGAGCTACACGCTCTAGGGATATAAACCTCAACACAACAATGAATAGGACATGCTGGAGGGATAGATTCCCTTCGCAGAGACTTCCCTTACTATGGAACAGGGTCCCGATCTACATAAGACAGAGCCCCTCACTATCACTGTTCAAGAGGAACCTTGATAGTACAAGGGTCTAGGGAACTACTAAAGGGGCGGTGAATACCACACAACGTGGCTGGGCTAATATATGCCTTCAGGCAGATAGCCCAGTACCAACTTATGAACCTATAAGAGCAATTTCTAGTACTGTTTGTATGTTCCCCCAATATATTTGGCCTTGTCCAGATTTCCTGCATTGAGGATGAGAGGTACGTGCAAATAAATTACTTTATAGAATTGGGTATGTCCAAACCTCTCAATTATCTCTGATTTTGGCTCAAAATCTTGCTCTCCCCCTAATAATCCCTCCGCAAAATGGCAAGTTTGGAAGAAAATGTTGAGGGGTTACAATTAATAAATAATTGAAATGATCAGAGTTATAGATTACTTTTAATTTCAGAAAAGCGTGTAGATTCTCTTATTTTGTCAGCTGCTCAAGTTAACAGAACTAATATTAAAAAAGTGTCCCTTCTTTGACAGGTTCTCAGCTGTATTGTGTGACTATTTTATATTTTTGCATCATGTTTTTGGTCTGTTTTTCATACAGTTGCGGTTTTCTGGCAAATTACTGGAAAATCATTAAAGATTTAAGCTAGAAAATGATGACAGATATTTGAGTTTCAGATTACATACCCTTTAGAAAATTCATACTAATGCAAGACCTATTATTTTATTATCTTTCAAAATTTATAAGAGCAATATTTAAAAATGTTCCTTATTTTTGGGCTTTTGTCCCACTTCTGTTCATGGCTTTGTCCAGATTTCATGCTCTGAGGCTGAGAGGTATGACAAATGTGTCAGGGCCATCACCATCAGAGACATTTCAAATTGTGAATCAGCCAGAGACATTTCAAATTGTGACATACTTGATGCATCCCACTCCCCCATATAGTGACTCAGACACAAGTACTACAGTGGCTTTTCATCTGTCCTTGATTTTGCAGAATGTTTTCATATTTTTATACTGTTGATTTATGCTTCTTCTTATTCAGAAAATGCATGTCATTGCAGTACCTGTTGCTTTGTCTTTAAGTAGCAATGCTTCAATGACCATCAGGTAAGCTTGTCTGAGAGTGTAAGATGCAAGTAAGTTTTAATAAGCATACTGTTAAAGAATTACCAACATTGAAAGCCTTTTGCTGTTGCCATGCAGAGAATATTTACATAACTAGATAGCGTATAAGCCTTAGCTGTTGAAATGCATATGACAGTATTTGTAATAAAGGACAGGATTACAGTATTTTCAGAATCTCATTAAATTTAAAGGAGACTTGCAGTCATCTTTGCAGGCTTTACCCGTAAACTAAACAGAATGCCAATCTATCATATGTGTGGCCCATAACCTGTGCAGTAATCCTTTTAAGCAATTTATCTTGAGATTGTTTCTTGTTTGCTGTTCATTTCTTATTTTGATCATGTTTCTCCATGAAACAAGTAGATAGTTGTTGTCAGGCAGCAGGTCTTTTTTGGATAAGAAACATTTTTACAAGTGGGGGTATCACAGAAATTGCTACTTTCAGCCTGTTACTTGGTACTTTTATAAAGCTGAATATAAATTATAATTAGAACTGCAGTGCAAGGAGAAGTGGTTTGAGTTGAGTGCTGCTTGTTTTTTTTATACTTGATTTTGACTGGCATTCCAGTTATGTATATAAAAATTAATTTATTTTTTTCATGCCTCGCAACCTTTTTGTTTCCATCTAGATATTAAGTAAGCTGTCATGTAGCCAATGCATTGAAATATTTTTTCTTCTACAATTCATTTTGTTTTGATTGGACTCTCATAATGATGGTTTGGCAGCGGCACCCAGGGTAGTGCATTTAATTAAAGTCCTAGTTTTTGTGGTTTTTAGAATAGCTCCACCCCATTCTGGTTGGGCACACCCCTTCCCATTGGCCCCACCCATTCAGCTGTCTCCTGCAGCCTCCCTCTGATTTGAAGTTACCAGCAGCCATTGTGTATAGCCCTGCTAGATTTGGGAGGTGTTCAATATTAAATACTTGCAAAGGGCAGGAAGAACTTTTAAGCACGTCTGCTAAAATATGGATATGGCTAGGCACTTTATGATTCCTGTGATCACTTGTCTAAAATTGTTCTATGTTCTTAAGGCATCAATTTTCAGTGCATTTCAAATTTTATGTTAAACAAGTTTGATGGTTTGATATTTCATGTTAAACAAGTTTTGTGGTGATCAGGCTGCTTTACTTCTTGATTCATTGTGTTTCAAATTGTGCATTTAAGGTATTAGCTGTATTCCAAGCAAATACTTTTCACTACTCAGAAAAAAATCAATAGAAGTACTGTTGTGCTCTGAGTGAGCAATACTTTTACAATTTCTAAGCCCCTCTGCACTTCTTAAACGAAAGCCATGCTATTCTTTAAGCCACGATCAAGAGTGTCCATAACATTTCAGATCTATATAAATAGCAGTACAGTTTGTGACAGTATCTGCTGATAAAATGTGGGTGTCATCCATAGCTGTCAACCAGTCGGGGCAATTCTCAACAGAATAGGACAAATCCAAAAATAATCAGGGACACTTTTAAAATGTTACCACTATTAACTTGAGACCATGACAGAATAGAATAATTTTAATTAATATACATTTTCTTTAGTAAAAGAATTCTGTGACTCTTGATTACTGTCATTATGTATTGTGTAATTCACCATCTTTTCTCCAAAAGTGAGTAATTTTAGGTGGCAGTAAGAAGGACAGAGTTAATATCTGAGTTAAAATGAAGGATGCCTCTGAAAATCGGGCATTGTTGAGAGGTATGGTATCATCCTTTTTTACTGTAAAGTATAAGAAATGTATCATGGCTTAAATCGAAAAAGCATGTAGATTGTTGTGAGTTCAGTATTGTCAGCAGGTCCAGAGGTAGCACTTGAAAATACATTTCTAATGAGTAAGCTGTTAAAAAAAATACAGCTGCACTTTTAATCAGGTTACAGACTGCAAAACATGCCACCACTTCAGTAGAAAAGGAACACAGCTGCACTTCTCTTACTAGGTTATGGCCACAAGTTGTATACAAGGTTTTGACCACTTCATTTAAATTTTCTGACACACTACTCCTCTTGTACTCTCTCCAGTTTTAAAATCACTTGAGTGGTAACACGTTTTTTAAAGTACCATGCAGGTAACTCTGAATGTAAACAAAAACGAAGTTGCAAGGGTTACGTCGCCTGCTACCTGTTTATATTACTGAATGCACTTAAGAAGCAAAAGCTCTTTTGCTGGCATGCTGAGGACTTGGCATAGTCGATTATGCATATAATTAGATAAGGTAAGGTAAAGATATTGGAAGAATAAATTAAATTGATCATATTATTTATCCACTATGTTAATGATCACTCTGTAAATTCTTCACTTCCACCAACTTTTTCATGCATGACCCATGCATGGTTAAATGCATAACAACCTATTTTAGGGAAATAATTCATTCAGTGAGAGGAGAGTGTGCATCCTCCCAGAGGATGAAGGTTATTAAGGGGTCCCTTAAGCATCTAGGCTGGGACTGCTGCTAATTTTCTTTCAGCTTTTCAGATCTCCATCTATCAAATTATGATACAAGCTGGGAGTCATTGCCAAGCCTCCCTTTCCCCCAGACATACAATCAGTGTCAATAACCAATGTACAAAAAAGGCTCAAACATGACACTAAAAAGTGCAATGTTCTTATATTTGTTAAGCAACACCTGATTCTAGCTTAAAGTATAAATAACATACCACTCCAAAATGAGAAAGTAATGAGACATCTGGGTACTTCAGTGGATTGCTACTTTGATTGACAATTGTGTTGCAACAGTGATAAGAAAATCCTTTTAGCTCACACAACTCACAGCAAAAGGTATCTCTTCCAGGTCAAAAGAAGTCCTCACCTCCTTGTATTCCAAACTAATTCAGCACATCATGGAGTACAAAGAGCTCTGCTACCAATAGAGAGATGGGAGGCTATATCTCTAGTCAGTATCATAACGACTCCTTAGGGGTAATCTGTGTGTTGTTTATAGAGCCTTAAGGGATTCAGTTGTCTAAGGGCTCTTTTGTACCTTCAAAATTCAAACAGTCTAGCAACTAAATTGGACAATGATAGTAGGTTACATTCATAAGCCAGTATCTACCCCTTCTCTGGAATAAACTTCTACTCTAAATAGGTTCATAGGTAAGTACAAGGCTAGTTACTTTTTTTGAGCCGTTTTAAATCTAGGCAATTTCTCCTTCAAATGTGAGAAACAAACCCTGTACCTTGTGTCTGTTTGTTAAAGACCTTAACCGTTATACCTACCCCCACTGTGTCTGTATTTAAAATGGCGTTTGTCAGTTGGATGGGTATTTATACATTCACGTTATATGACTAGCCTGGCCTTTCTTGAAAAGTAGGGTAACACCTAAGGGTGGAAATGGCCTGTTGGCTCATTTGCCTTGTAAGTCCTGTGATCCTTCGATTGTATGGTTAGTCAGTCCCCCATGCTATTCACCACGTGGCCCTTCTCAGCAGCATATATATCCCATCACTGTCCTTTTTCCCTTACACAGCAATAACCTAAGATTTCCTCTTATAATCCAGCTACTTCCTTTCTCTGCAGTCTGTGTAATTCACAGAGTCTGTTCTATTATGTGGCTTCTGCAGAGAAACAGGCCTTCTGTGTGAATATATTGTCTGAAGATTTTGTTTTCACTTTAGTCTCAGAATTCTCTGAGATGATCCCAATAGATTTCTTATTCATACTCTTAGCTGTAAAGTACATTTTGTTGATTACATTTGATAATTTTTTTAAGAATCTGCCTTTGAGCTGTTCTTGTACCTCTACTACAAATGGACTCTGCCCAGCCTTTCACCAGAAAATCTAAGTATCAATAAACACAATGTAAGGGAAAGCTATTTTTGTTTTAATATGTTCATTTGGCAAACAGCACAGTTCTTCTGTAACATTTTCCCAAGCAATATGTGGGTAGCATGGTTGTTTGGAGGTTGTCATTATTGCTGCACAGTGTTCAGATCTTTCCTGAGGTGTCTTCTGTGTGGGGTTCATATGTCCTTCCTTTGTCTGCACAGGTTCTTGGTAGTTGCTTCAGTTTCTTCTTACATGGCAAAGATGCTGCACAGGCGAGTTGACTATTCCCCAAATTGCCTGCATGTGTGCATGTCACTGGACCATGTGTGTGTGCGCACTCTGATTGGCTGGAATCCCATTAAGAATTAATTCAACTACCTTGTACCCAGCGACTGCTGAGATAATCTTTAGCACCCTAGTAACTGTGAGCTTGATTAACTGAGTAAATGGACAACTAATCTAAGTAAACATTAACTATGGAAAAGACTGGCAGAAAAGTTACATTTCTGCAATAGTAAAGACAGTTTGTCTGCCAAATTTCCTTCAGTCCAAATGTCACACAAACACACAGCAGCATACTGCAAAATGTACCATTATATTCCGGCAGCCCAATAATTACTATAGTACATTGAGCGCAGTGATTATGCTCCAAAATTCAGAAAAAGGCAAGTGTTAAAGTGGTTCAAGACTTGACTTTAACAATTGATAAGCACCCCTTGCTAAAGTTAAGCTCAGGCGTAGTGCTAGGCAGTTAAATATGCTAGTCCTGACCAGCTGTCTGAAGGATTCCTGTGTTTGCAGGATTTTTTTCCCTAAAAGATACTTATTTTGAAACTCAAATGTTTGCCACTATTCCGTGACTTCAATCCTCCATAGTTTGTCAACGACAAAGATTGAGGAGCACCACAAACAAATGAGGCAAAAATCTGGATGTTCTGTAAATATCTGGACCATTGAGAATCATGAAAGATGAGTGTAAATGTAATGCTACCTTTCTGATAGTGCCTCACCAAGTGCTTTACTGCTTTGAAAGCTGTCAATTCAGTTAGCTTTTTTTTTTTTATAACTAGTAGTGTCGCTCGTCTTATGTGCATTAAGAAGATGATGAAGCTTTGGTGTTCGTTTAAGTAATTTATTGTATACAGGCACATCAGGATGGATGGCAGGAACATTAAACTTAAACGAACTAACTAACTACATACTTGTATGCTCTCACTCTCGCTGCTCACTCAGAATGGCGCACTTGCTTGCACATGCTCAGTACTGATATGCACGTGCCCACTGACTGAAATGCTTCTTAAAGGTATATCAAACACACTGATCTACATCTTCCCTCTTTACTGAGCTGTCTCACATAAACAATGACATTTGAATAGGCATGCAATTATACAGACACTAATAAAGAAAACAATAGTTTTGTCCAGGTTACTGTGTATCTGGAACTAGGTTTCTAGATGCGATCTGATCTCGTAACATAATAGTTAGAACTTGGTTTAGTAGTAGGGACAGTCACTGGGTAATGTTCTGCTTGTGGACTCTTGGGATTTTCTCAGGGTCAGGGATTGCTGATGGAATGGCCTCTGGAACAGGAACATTTGACAAGTCACTCTGAGAGCTAGAGTCTTTGTCACAGGCAAGATGCTGTAACACTGGTTCAGACACTGGTAACAAATGCTTCCAGTTTTGTCTGAATTCCATTCCTTGTGATTCCACAATATACCATCTCAGCTGTTGATAAACTTTTCACAAATCCGATGCAATAAAAACCTTTTGACATCTGCATCCTCACTAACTCCCCTTTTGTAAAGAATGGAGCAGTTTTCTGGTTTTATTATAGTAAGACTTCTGAGACAAACACTTCAGCAGTTGGGCTTTTACTGCTTTGTTGTTCTTGGCACATGGAAACAATAAATTGCTGCTGATTTGTAGTGTGGTTCTGGTTTGTCTCGACATAAGTCCCTGGGCAGAGGAACCAAGATGTGTATCACGAGGACTGTTTCTGCGGTCTAACAAGTTTAGAAAAACATCGGTATTATCACATCTGGATTTTTCTAATAGCTGTTTTGCACTTTGAACTGCACATTCAGCCAAGCCATTTGACTGAGGGTATTCAGGGCTACTTATGATATGAGCACAGTCCTATGCTACTGCAAATTTCTTGAACTGCTGGCTAGTAAACTGTGCACCATTGTCAGAAATAAATGTGTGGACTACCATGGACAGAAAATGTCGCTTCAGCTTCATAATGACAGTATTGGAAGTTAGGTTGGGAAGTAGGTCAATCTCAAAACAATTTGAATAAGAGTCTACTAATACCAAGTAATGTTGACCATTCCACTCAAAGATATCTGTAGGTACTGTTGACCAAGGTAGTTCAGGAATCAGGCTTATCTGCAGTGGTTCTTTTTGATGATGTGGCTTAGTACTATTACATACTGAACAAGATGGAAGTACTTTCTCAATATCTTTTGACATCGAAGGCCAAAATATACTAGACCTCTCACCCTTCATTTGGTAGAATCAGTTCCTGGGTGGCCACAATGCAAGATCTTAATGTACTCTTGCGGCAAGGACTTTGAAACAATCACTTTAGGACCTTTCATGATGATACCATTGTCTGACAAAATCCCGTCTCTGTATGGAAAATATGGTTCCATTTCTACTGGTAAACAAGATTGCTTTGAAGGCCATCCTAGACTGATAAAGTGGTTGAGCTTCTGGACAACTGGATCTGAAGCTGTGTGAGTTCTGAGCTCATCAAGATATGTGGAAGAAAAATTTTGTCACTTCCATGTGTTTTTTTTCTGGGGATCTGGACAAGGAAGAAAAATTTCTCACTTCCATGTGTTTTTTTCTGGGGATCTGGACAAGGTATCAGCAAGATAAAGAAGTTCATGTTTTGTGTAAACAAGATTGAAATGGTATTTCTGCAATTTGAGCATCATGCATTGCAGTCTAGCTGGATCTGTATGCATACGCTTTCTCAAAATAGTAACTAGAGATTGGTGGTCAGTTTCGATCCGGATAGGTCAACCATAAATATAATCATGGAACTTTGAACATGCAAACATCGTTGACAAAAGCTTTTTCCCAATCTGGGCATACTGCATCTTGATTTGGGTAAATGTTCTCAATGCATACGCTACTGGTCTACCCTCTTGAATGACTGCACCTAGACCAAACTTAGAAGCATCACAGGAAAGAGTAACTGGATTGTGAACATCATACTAGTTGAGATTTGGTAGGTTAGCAATTTTCTGTTTCAGGACATCAAATATTCTCTGGTGCTGTTCTGACCATAACCAAATTATATCTTTGCATGTTAGCTCTCAGCGATGCTGAAACTTGACTAAAAGAATGTTCCTTATTTGAGTTACAAAACCTTTTTAAAATGATTCCACTTATTTCAAGAATGACACTGCTGACCAAAAGCTAAGCACTTTTCTCTTTTGGGTTTAGGATTACCACCACAGTTATGACAGTTAATTATGAAGCTGGGTAGGGGCACATGTTTTGACTTTGCTGACTCATCCTTATGCTTAACTGAGTATGTCCTGGAATTTGCTAGAAAAACTCTGGGTTTCCCAGGGACTGTTACAGGACCTGCAGTAGCTTCCATGTGCTTGGGTCTGTTTCTTTTAACCACATGTTGCATACTATCAACATGAGCTTTATCACTGTGCCTTCCACAGCTATTCTCATTCGTAAGCATACTTGTGTGCCTTTCTGTAAGCTCATATATCTGACAAATCTCAATGGCTTTATTTAAAGTTAAATCACTGTCTTGAAGCAAATAATTAAACCAGACCATATACAGCCAGCAGCACAAGACCTATAAAAACATATCACGTTTTGTCTTTTTTCAGCAACTAAAAATCGATACCCAATAAGAATTTTAAATAGAACATAAAAAATGTCAAGACAAAAGTTGGTTGATCATAGATCTACCCAAAGAGTCCTGCTTGGTACAGTGGGTTGGAGCGTCGGCTGTTAAACCGATGAGTGGTGAGTTCAATTCCGATTGATGGCTGTATGGGCAACCAATGCTGTTTATTATACAGCAAGGTAAGGATATGATCTCTGGCAGGCTAGAATTGTCCAGTGTTAGGGGATGTTTTAGTGGGTGAGTCCCACAGTACCAGGGCAGGGCTGGAGTCTGGTCATTAGCTTTCACCTCCTTGCAGTGCTAAAAAAACATGAAGTAAATTTTGCTCCAGACTAATTCTAATGATCTGTTATGAATGCTACATGCTTTGAGTTGTGCCAACATTATGTTACAATTTTTTATCCAAATTGCCCCTTCACAGTCTCTGAGGGGGCGGCCGCCGTGGTGCAGCAAGAGGTTCTCTGGTTCGATCCTGGGCTGGGGTGCCTTCTGTGCGGAGTCTGCATGTCCTCCCTGTGGTCGCGTGGGTTTCCTCTGGGTGCTCCGGTTTCCTCCCACATCTCAAAGACATGCGGTAGGTGGATTTGACACTAAGTTGGCCCTAGGCATGAGTGTGTGCGTGCCTTCCATGGAAGGTTGGGCGCCGGGCTGGCAACTCGACACCGTAAAACTCCACTGCCAATCATGAGCGGACAGGTGATATGCTCTGGTGACCTCTAACAGAGAAAAAGCCGAAAGAAGAAGAAGCCCCTTCAGAGTCTCAGAGGATCATTGGAAGTTACTAGGCTATTGGCAATGGGCCCTTACATGCCTAGCCAAGAATTTAACCCATGTTCTAACAAGTCAGCACCCGATGCCCCTGTCCAGCAGGGACACAGGTGGAATTCCAGGGGTGTATTTTCTGTTCTTCATCCAGTTATCCAGGTTGCACTTAAAAAGGGTTAATGAGGTACTCTGACATGGAGAGGGAGTCTGTTCCACAGAAGGGGGATTCTCTGGGACACAAATCTGTCCCACTAACAAGTATTACTGATGTCATGGACCAGTTTGAGGTCACATGTATGGGTTACTCGAGTGGAGCTTGACTTGTGGATATACGCCAGTCCCATCAAGGCAGGGTCAAGATTACTTTGTATGCCAGACAGAGATCACCTCTGAGTAGTGTGTATAAGACTGAGTAGAGGAACAGGGCTTTTAGCCTATCTGTGTAGGGTGGATGTTTGAGGCCCTGAGTTCTCCTGGTGAGGAACCTCTGTGGTCTTTCCAGCTGCTACATGTGATTTGTGAGGTACATGCCAAAAGGGGCCTGGTACTCAATAATGGGTCTTATAAGAGAAGAATACAGGGATGTTATGACCTCCTTGTCCCTGAATGAGATACCCTTCTTAATAAGGTGGCCATGTAGAAAGCTTTCCATACAATGGAAACAATATAGTGGTCAAAAGTCAGTTTGCTATCAACCTGGCAACCCAAATCCCTCATGATTGATTGCGTGCTTAGGACCTTTTTATTAATGTGATAAGTTGTGGGGACATCACTCTCCCCAAAGGGGATGATGATGCATTTTTTGGCATTTAGTTTGAGGCCATGTTTTTGGCACCAGTCATTTGTTTGCACTTGGAGGATGTCCACATACTAGGGGAATTGATGACAGCACCCAGCTTGCAGTCATCAGCAAACTTAGTCAGCCATAACCCACTGGTTTGGTCTGCACCTCAGAAAAGTATATCACAAACAATAGAGGCCCCAGTACTGATCCCTGGGGTACACCGCTCATTACAGGTCTACTGCTTAGGATCGCTTCCCCAATTTTGACTAGGTGGGTTCTATCAGTGAGCTAGTTTGCTACCCATATGGTAACATATGGATTGACACCTAGTTGAAAGAGTTTATCTATTATACCCGAGTGGGAAATAGTATCAAAGGCTTTGGCCAGGTCAGAGTAGGCGGTGTGCACCATCTTCCCTTTCTCTATGGCTTTGGTGACTGTCTCAAAGAAGTTGACCAGATTTAACAGGCATGACCTCCCCTTGACAAAACCAAAGTGTGTGGGCTCGAGTATCTGGAGGTTGCCACTGTCCTTGTTAATGAGGTCCATGATAATCCATTCCATGGCCTTGCAGGTCAGGCTAGTTAAGCTGATGGGATTATAATTTCCTGGATCGGTGGATACTCCACCTTTGTGCAAAGAGATGACAGTGGCTGTCCTCCACTCTGCTGGGACAAAGCTGGTACTCAAGCTTTGGTTGAATAGGGTGCCTAATGGTGCTGCAAGTTCCTGCCTGAGTTCATGTAGGATGCATCCTGGGATGTTAATGGGTATCATTGAGGCTGTATTTGTTTGCCTTTGAGAGAACAGTGATGACTTGTTCCCTAGAGATAAGAGGAGGGGGCAGGTGCTAGGAATGTCCTGATTTACCCATGGGGGGATAGAGGATTAAAGTTTTTGTTGAACCTGTCTGCTAGCAGGTTTGGCTATATCTCTGGCATTTGTGTATATGGTGCCCTTGACCACTAGCTCTGAGCAGATCCGAGTGCTTCCTTTGAGACTGTGGACATATGTGAAGAAGGCCTTATAATTGTCTTTAGTAGATGTGGCCAGTTTGGACTCGATGTGTGCTTTGCAGGGTTTCACTACTGCTCTTATTTGCTTGTTCAGGCTAAGGAGAGATTGCTTCTAATTAGGCACCTGCTTCTTCTTGGTCCTAGACAGCAATTTATTTTCCTTTTATTTTAAAGTTTATTTATTGCAGATGTCCACCAGACAGGTTTACTCTTCCTTGAGGAAGGAGGATTTTGTCTTGTCAGGTATTCCTGATTACATGCAGCTTATATAAATGCTTGCATAGTACTGTAGTGTAGATTTGAACATTTGTGCCAGTTCCTTCGGAAGGGGAGGGGGCTGTGAAGCTGTTTATACCTTCCCTCAGGAAGTTGTAATCAGCCTTGGAGAAATTATGTTTGACCCTAGCAAGGGGGGGGGGGTCAGGGGAGATGGTGACTCAAAAGTGGCCTCTTTGTGGTACCTCCTAATATTTTATTATTATCCATACTATCCAGGGATCCCAGAAGTTTTCCATTGCTCTTCAAGGGGCAATATCACCTACATTGAAAAAGTACAGTTGTGTAAAATCTTACCATAATGGTAGATATATTTACATTCACCTCTGCAGTATTCATTAAGTGTGGGATTCCCTGCCGTGGAAGCCCAACATCTGGCCAGTCTACCAAAGCCTACCATTGCATTAAGGTATGCTGACTATCAGCCAAATGATCCTTGTGTAGTGTAGGGCATATAGGTGGCGTTCAGGCATACCATCCTCAGAACTGATTGCCCTGGTAGGAACACCTGTCCAAGGAAAACCAAAGAGAACCTGCACATCCAGGAAGGAAAAAGACTAGGGTGGGTGTGAATACTGCAGTGGTGATAACAAGGCCATCTACCGTTATAGTAAGATTTTACACAACTGTACTATGCCCTTACATTCACCACTGCAGTATTCATTACTTATGGGAGAGTTCCAAAGATCAAGAAGAAACTTGGGAGGAGAAAGCAGCAGGAGAGCCCTGTAAGAAGCCATGAAGAATGGCATTAGCAAAACCAGCTCGAGCACTGGAGAACCATCCAACTTGTAGTGTTTGGTAAAAGTTTGCACAGAAGTGCAGGTAGCTGCTTCAAGAATACAATTTGTGTCTAAGCCCTTGAAAAAAAGCACCAGAAGGAGCCATAGCTCTAGTAGAATGAGCCTTTAGAGAAGAAGAAAGGCTCCTGTAATGAAAAGTATAACAAAAAGAAATAGCCTTTGAAATCCAAGTAGAAACATTTCTTGGAAACGGCCAGTCCTAAAGACATAGGATGAAAGGAAACACACTGATCAGATTTCCTGATAGCTTTAGCCTTATCCAAATAAAATCTGAGCTGTCTATGCATCTCCAAAGTATGCAGCACCCTCTCACTGTCAGATTGTGGATAAGGGAAAAAAGTAGGCAAATTAATAGACTAAGTGACAACTCATTAACCACCTTAGGCATAAAAGAAGGATTAGTATTTAAGGACACCCTGTGCTCTTGGAATATAAAAAAATGCCAACAAGCCATAAGGGCTTGCAACTCAGACAACCATCTGGCAGAAGTAACAGCTAGCAAAATAATTGCCTTCCAGGAACAATGTTGCAAGGAAGCTGAAACAGCAGGCTCAAAAAGAGCCTGAGTCAATTTCTATAGAACAAAATTAAGATCCCGGTGAGGAGGAACAGGCTTCTTGGGAGGTCTAATAGTAAGGAAACCTTTAAGAAATTGCTTAGCCTCAAATCTAGAAGTTAAAGGAGGAGTTAAAGGCAAACAAGCAGAAAGAGCTGATAAGTGGGCCTTAGAAAAATAGGCCAAACCAGCATTGAGCAACTCACACAAGTAGGAGAGAAACAAAGGAATATCCACAGTGAGAGGGTCCAGGTTAAGGGAGAGACGGCAAATAGAAAACCACTTCCATTTGGATAAGTAGGATTTCCTAGTAGTAGGTTTCCTGGTCTCGTGCAGGACCTGCAGCACATCCTCAGAAAAAAGGTGTCTATGAGGAATCTAAAACCCTAGCACCCCAGTGTCATTTGCAGTGTGGACAGGTGAAGATGGATGAGAAATCCCATGTCTTGTGAGAGTAGATCCACTCTGTGAGGTAACTTGTGATGATTACCCTTGGCTAGATGCAGAAGTAGAGGGCAACAATGCTTTTGCAGCCAAACAGGAGTCCTCAACAAGATTTTGGGAGCATCCTGTTGAATCTTGAATAGGGCTTTCGGAATGAGAGGAAGGGGGAGGGAATGTGTAAAGAAACATCCCCTTCCAACAAAATGAGAGGGCGTCCACTTTCCACACCAGAGAACCTGGGACTCTAGTACAAAGCAGAGGAAGTTGATTGTTCAGAGAGGAGGCAAATAGATCTACTTGAGGAGTACTCCACTGGTGAACAATGTCCAGAAACACATCCCTGTGAAGCATCCATTCATGAGACTGAGTGAAGGACCTGCTCAGAGTGTCTGCCACAATGTTCTGATCTGAAGGAATATAAACTTCCTCAAGAGTCATGTGATACTTGACAGCCAGATCCCAAACCAGAAGTGCCAGCTGGCAAAGAAGGTAAGATCTTGTTCCCCCTGTTTGTTGACATACCACATAACTGTGATATTGTCTGTGAATACCTTGAGAGGCCCCAGAGAGAAAAGAGGATGAAAGGCCTGAAGTGCCAGTAGAAGAGCTCTCATCTCTTTGATGTTGGTGTGCTCCTTTTGCTGACGAGGTGACCACACTCCCTGTGTACCTTCAGGGAGCCAAAAGTTGCTCCCCATCACACATCTGAAGCGTCTGTGAACAGATCCTGAGAGGGAAGAGGGGAATGAAAAGGGAGCCCTGAATTCAAAAACAACTGCTGAATCTACTAATGAAGTTCCTTCATGAGACAAGGAAAAAGAGGGACTGTAAAGTATAAAGGATGCACATGTTGAAGCCACACCAACTTCTGAAATCACTGGAACTTCCTCATGTGAAGATTGGCTGAATTGAGTATCAGAATGGTGGAAGCCATGAAATCCAGAGCTCTCAGAAACTCTGTTGCTGTAATGAAGACCAGGAGAAGAAGAGTTTGAAAGTAAGAAAGGAGAGTTAATGCCTTTGGAGGAGGCAGGGATGCCAGCATTGGCACAGTCTGAATCCTGCAACCCAAAAAGATATGATACTGATGAAATGTCAGAGAAGTCTTTTTGAAGTTTATCATGAATCCCAGGCTCTGAAGAAGAAAAATGGCAAAATAAAGATTTTGCAAAAAGACCTCAAGAGAGGATGCCTAAATCAGCAGGCCATATAAGTAAGGAAATATTTGGATCCCTTGAAGCCTGCAAAAAGCAATCAAAGGAGCAAGGCATTTGGTGAACACCCTTGGGGCAGTAGAAAGGCCAAATGGCAAAGCACAGAACTGAAAATGCCAGAAAGCAGCAGAGAAATGCAAAAGCATCCTGCAAAGAGGATGGATTGGAATATTGAGATAACCATCCTGGAGATCCAAAGAGACCAAAAAGACCGGAGGGAGCAAGAGAGAAATCAGAGTCTGAAGGGCCAGCATCTGAAAGGAAGGCACCTTCAGAAAAGTGTTTAGATGACAGAGGCCTAGAATCTGTCTCCAAGTACCTTCCTTTCTGGGCATTAGAAACATCCTTGAATAAAACCCCTTCCCCCTTTGGGACTCTGGCACCTCTTGAATAGTACCCTGAGACAAGAAGTCTCAAAGAACCTCTGGGGGAAAAAAGGAAGTTGCTCCAGAGGAGGCTGAGGAATGCCCATAAAAGGAGGATGGGATAGCCACACCATGAAGTACCTTTGACAAATGATTGACATAACCCAAGAATCCTGGGTGATGCAAAGCCAAATAGGAAGAGAAAGAGGCAAAGAGAAAGAGAAATGTGGCTGGGAACAGGCAGATAGACAGCACCAGGTTTGTCAAGAAATGAAGGCTTCTGAACTCCTGCAGTCTGAGTGGCCTTAGCAGGAGCCGCCTGTTTGCCACCCTTTTTACCTTTAGTAAGAGGGCAAGATTGCCTATGAACAAAGGCTGGCTTAGAAGGTTAGTTTCTCTGACATTTAGGCACAGGAGAGTCGAACACATATTTAACCTCCTGTGAGGCCTTCCCTGAGTCCTGAAGAAACTTAAACCAGCAGCTGCTTCTCCAAACAAAAGTTTATTATCCAGAGGAGCATCCATCAACTTAACCTTAATATCATCAGGTAAAGGTTGAAGCCTAAGCCAAGAATACCTCCTCATTACTGAACCAAAAGCAACAGCCCTAGAAGAGGCATCATAACTACATTTGATCGAATGATTAACTACTTGAGAGGAAGTCCCTAGCAAGGAAAGAGCAGAAGATTTACTCTCAGACTCAGGAAGATCAGAAAAAAGCTGACAAGCCCGAGAAAAAAGAGCCAACACATATCTAGAGATATGAGTCTGATAATTAATAGCCCTAAAAGCTAGGGTAGCCGAAGTATAAAGCTTCTTACCCAACCTATCCATGGTTCTGCTGTCTTTGTCAGAAGGCAGTAACTTGGACGAAGGAAGCAACTGAGACTGTTTATCAGAGGATACAGACACCACAGAGGGATCAGCAGCAGGGCATTTGAACAAAAAGGAACAGTCCTTGGTCACCCTATAAAACCTTTCAGGCTTCTTGGGAGCAGGGGGCAGAGAGTTAGGTGCTTTAGAGGCATTGGAAAAAAGCAGCCAAGAACAGAGGAATAACCACAGGTTTAGGGGACCCCTTCTGCAGTAACTCATAGCATCACCTATGGATACCCTAGACCTGAGCACAATCCCACTTAAAAAATTCCATCATCCTAGAGATAAAGGAAATTTCCTCAGAAGGAGTATCATTATTATTAGATTCTTCTTCCACTGAACCATAGTCCAAACGAGAAGGAATCTGAGTAGAATAAGTAAGGGATTCTTCATCAGACTCCAACTCTTCCTCAGAAGAATTCAGTTCCCTGGGCCTTTTAAGTAGAGGAGGACCAAGGAAGAGCAGGAACTGAAACCCCTTGAGGAGACCTTAATGACAAAACATTAAATAACCCCTGAGTAAATGCTTGCCACTCACGTTGTGAATCCCTAGGAGCAGAAGAGACATGTTTATTATTCCTTTTTCTTTTTTAAGGGAATGTCTGCACTAGAAAACTAAGAAGACTCTGACTCAGGACAGCATTTGACAACTGTAGTAGGAACTTCTTCCCTAATAAGAGTCTGCGGAACCCTCCTTGACCCCTTGGAAACAACCATGGTTCTCCCTAAAATTCCGAAATGGATGCCTGCAAAGCTTTGTAGGATGTGCTGCCTGTCAGATCCTCGCCGGCCTCCAACCCAAAGACAGCAGAGAAATCCAACATCACAGCCAGGCAAGCCTCCCTCTGGATTTGTAACAACCTCAGGAGAAATACCCAGCAGAGATTGGACAGTGGAAGATTCCGGTCTCACCTTTTTCACCTCCTCCTTCCCTGATGGCCAACCCTCGTGGCAGGAAGTTCCTTCCATTGTATCTTTAGCAAGAAGCTTAAGATGCTGATTCTCAAGACACAATGAGAGGGAAGAAAGCCGACTGTGAAGAGTTTTTGGGATGAATGGCTGACGCATCAAACAAAACGTATGGTCGTGAGAAGCTCCTAGGAAAAAAAGGCACTTATCGTGGCGGTCTTTATGGGGAATCTGTCTCCCATATTGGCATTTACCCTTTCTGGAGGTTCCCCAATCAGCACAAAAAAGTCAAGAAAAAGAACAAAACACCAACTGGGTAGTTATCTGTAATAGTGAGGACTTCAGCAAACGAGTAATCACAAAAATGCAGTAAAAAAGGCAGAAAATGGACATAGGCAAACAGACCGGTTTGAAACAGCATTCGGAGTGGTGACAAAGAATTTGAGGATGGTATGCCTGAACATCACCTTTATATGCCCTATGCTATGCGAGGAGTGTTTGGCTGACGTTCTGTGTACCTTAAAGCAATAGTAGGCTTTGGTAGACTGGCCAGATGGGCTTCCACAGCAGGGAATCCCATATGTAATGAATACTGCAGGGGTGAATATTAGGACATCCACTGGTTTAAGCAAACGTAGCCCAAAAGTAATGCACATTTAAGTTACCAGTTACTAAAAAAAAGTAATATATTACTATTTTGAAAAAGTAATTAGTTATATTACGAAATACTAGAAATTGTAATATATTACAGTAATATATTGCATATTGTAATATATTAATCCCATCACTGATGGTATGCCCTCTTCTATAACTAAATCGGCAATGATTCTTTTGAATAGCAGCCACTTCTTTATCAGCCATTAATATATCCCAGTATCTATGACTCAGGTTAACAAATTCTCTAATATTAGATCCGTATGTTGTTACCAATGGAATCTGAGGCTTAAAAACAAGATGATGTTTTTAATCTAATACATTTTAACTCTGTCTTGCTCATCAGCTAAGTCATAAACCCTAGAAACCAAT
Organism: Protopterus annectens; assembly: GCF_019279795.1. Taxonomy (NCBI): domain Eukaryota; kingdom Metazoa; phylum Chordata; order Ceratodontiformes; family Protopteridae; genus Protopterus; species Protopterus annectens. The sequence goes on along the minus strand of NC_056743.1, from coordinate 408,844,274 downwards.
TCTTGCTTATACCCCCGATTTAAAAGTCTAAATGTTAAATCTTGTGCTTGTTTTTCAAACTCTTCATTTATGGAACAAATCCTGTTCACTCTAATAAACTGCGATTTTGGAATATTTTTAATAATATGGGTAAGGTGACAACTTCTAACATCTAAAAGGGAATTTTTATGAAAAGGCTTTTTATAGAATGCAGCACTTCAAGAAACGCCATCTTGTTTTGGCTGTATTCCACACTAAACACCAATCCCCGTTTAATCTTATTTAAATATTGCAAAAATTCCCTCAAATCCACTAACTCAGAAGTTCACACCAGCCAACAGTCATCCAAAAACCTACGCCACGTATCCATGGCATAGATAGATAAATTATGGCTGGTATAAATCAAAAAATTCTCCACATAAGCCATAAATAAATCTGCTTATATAGGAACAAGAGAAGATCCCATGGCAGTACCTTTTATTTGTAAATAATCCCACTAGGGTCTAGTTCACTTAAGCAAATGTTCACATCAGCATAATTCGAAAACAAAGAAGGTAAGTAGTTGGTCAGCATCACGATCATCACACACACTGCAGTATGTCAAACCCACCAAGGTGGGGGGGTTGTGCCCTCTACCCCCCCTCACACCTATATATATATATATATATATATATATATATATATATATATATCACTACAGTGGGGAAAGGAACATTTCCTGCTGTTCGCCAACTACTTAGCATCCCTGTTTTTGAAAGCCACTGATGTGAACATTCGCTCTTGTCATCTCGACAAATGGTGGTTCACTGATGTGAATGATCGATTATGTGAACTAGACCCATTCCACTAGTAGTAAAAAACATTCTTTATCAAAACATGGTATGTTAAACACGCCAAAAATTTATTAAAACCATGAAAATATATCTGTGCAATTGTTAGCCAATATTCAATGGCTAAGAGACCCACCCAGTGCAGTATATGGATATACAATTAACATCCAAAGTAACCAAAAACCAATTTGGTTCCATTTGACAATCATCCGATATTTTCAGAAATTGTATAGTATCTTGCAAGTGGGACCTAATCAAAGGTAATAAGGGTTTAAGATATTTTGTAAGAAATACTGAAAGTATTTCAGTCAATGACCTTTTACTGTTGCAGTATTCTTAATGTTATGGGCTTCTCTGACACAGAAGCCCAGTGTCTGGCTAGTCTTCCAAAGACTTCTGAATTTAAAAGGTATGCCAGACATTAGCATATGCTCCCTGCATAATGCAGAGCATAAAGGTGATGTTCAGGTTTACCAAAAACAGAACTTCTTTGCCACCAGTCTGACCATTCTGACCATATCTTTTACACCATTGATCTGTTTACCTGCATCCGTCTTCTGCCAGTTGAATGCATTTTCATTCTCCAGTGACTTCCTACACATCTTTGCTGTTTTTGCAAGATAAGTGCCCCATAAGGGATTTTGTTTTTTCTCATTTTTTTTTTTTTTGTGCTACTTGAGGTTAATGTCATCCATGAAGGGTAAATGCCAGTATGGGAGACAGATTCCCCATAGACACAGCCATGATAAGTGTGTTTTTTTTGCTTAGGTGCTTCTCATGACCACATGTCTTGTTCTGGTTGTCAGGTATTTGTTCCAAAAACCCTTTGCAGTGGACTTTCTTCCCTTTACTTGTATCTTGAGAACCAGCATCTTAGGCTACTCACTAAAGATACTGTGGAAGGACTCTCCCATCCAGAGCGTCAGCCATTAGGGAAGAAGAAGGTGAAAAAGGTATGACTGGAATCTTCTGCTGTTTAGCTTCTGTGAGGTGTTTCTCCTGAGATCGTTAAGAACCCAGTGGTTGTCAGATTTCTCTGTCGCAACAGTGTTGGAGGCCAGTGAGGATCCAGCTGGCAGCACATCCGAAGAGGCTTTGCAGGCATCCATATTGGATGTTTACAGGGAACCACAGTTGATTTTTTCTGAGAGGCCTAGGGGTGTTCCTCTGTTTTTAGTTGGGGAAGAAGTTCCTGCTATGGTTCTCAACTGTCATCCTGGATCTGAGTCTTCTCAGGACTTCCCTTAAAAAAGACACAAAAAATTAAAAGTTTCTTTTGCTTCTAGGGATCCACAAAGTGAGTGGCAGGCTTTTACTTGGGGGTTATTTTCTCCTTTATGTCCTTAAAGCCTTATGGGGTTTCAGTTCCTGCTTCACCTTGGTCCTCTACTCCTCTTAAAAGACCTAGAGACCAAGATTCTTCTGAGGATGTGTGTGATCCTGCTGATGAATCTCTAACATATTCTATTCAAATTCCTTCTCCTTTGGACTATGGATCAGAAGAGGAGGAATCTATTAGTCCTGATGTTTCTTTGAAGGAAATTTCCTTTGGGGGGGGACACTCTAGGATGATGAATTTTTTTAAGTGGGATTGTACTCAGGTCTCTGATATCCATAAAAGGTACTATAAGTTGTTGCAATTGGACTTGCCTAAACCTGCGGCTATTCCCCCTGTCTTGACTGCTTTACTGGATGCTTTCTCCAATGCCTCTCTCCTCCCTGTTCTGAAGAAGGCTTATAGGTTTTATAGGGTTCCTAAGGATTGTTTTTTTTTATATAAATATCCTGCTGCTGACCCCTTCGTAGTGTCTGTAGCCTCTGATAAACCATCTCAATTGCTTCCTTTGCCCAAGTTATTGCCTTCTGACAAGGACAGCAGAACTATGAACAGGCTGGGCAAGAAGGTTTGCACTTCTGCAACCTAGCTTTTAGGGCCATTAATTATCAGACCCATATGTCTAGGTACATGTTGGCTCCTCTTTCTCAGGCCTGTCAACTTATTTCTGATTTTCCAAACTCTGAGGGTAAATCTTCTGTTCTTTCCTTGCTACTGACTTCTGTCAAGTCATTCATCATTCTATTAAATGTTGTTAAGCTGCAGCGGATGCCTCTTCTAGGGCTGGTGTTTTTGGTTCAGTTCTGAGGAGGTATTCTTGGCTTAGGCTTCAGCCTCTACCTGATGATATTAAAGCTAAGTTGATGGATGCTCCTCTGGATATTCAACTTTTGTTTGTAGAAACTGCTGCTCATTTAAGTCCCTTCAGGATAAAGGTAAGGCATTATGAGAACTTAAAATGTGTTTGTTTCTCTTACGCCGAAATTTCAGAGAAACTATCCTGCTAAGCCTGCCTTTGTTCGTAGGCAGTCCTGTCTTTCTACTAAAGATAAGAAGAGTAGCAAACGGACTCCTGCTAAGGCTTCTCAATTTTCAGGGCCTCTGAAGCCTTCCTTTCTGGACAAAATAGGTGCTGTGTGACTATCTATCCCTCCCCAGCCACATTCCTCTTTTTCATCGCCTTTCTCTTTTTTTTCCAGTTTGGCTTCAGTTCACTCAGGATTCTTGGGTTGTCAGTCATTCAAGAAGGGTACTTTATGGTGTGGAAATCCTGTTTTATAGACATTCCTCAGCCTCCTTGGGAAACATCTTCCCTTTATAAAAAAATGAAAAGGTGGTGCAATAGTGCTTAAATACCACAAATAAACCAAAAAAGCACTACTGTTGCGAGTCCACAAGACACATTTTATTCCAAGTATAAAATACAAGTGTAAAATTAAGTGCTTTCGTCAATGCAGTTGACTTCATCAGAATAACCCAATAACCATGAAAATTATGTTTTAAATAGTGCAGGCTTAACAGTGATTGGCTGTTTCACCCCCCAATTATAAAACCTGTATTAAAAGATTCATTACAGAATATTCAAGACTAGTGCAAGAAAATGCTTATTTAAAAAACAATTTTCATATTTGTATTAAACAGTTTTACTCAAGGAAAATATTGAATAAAATTAGTATAAACTAAGAATACAACAACAAATATTCAGGTGCATATTCTCATTCAAGCCAGTTTAAGACATTTAAACATGTCCTGCCTTTTCTTTCAATATGGGTAATATAGTTAAATAGTCATTTAACCCCGGGGGAAGTTTGCAGCTAATCTTAGTTGCCATAACAGTTCTTTCTTGTTTAGGGCATTTTGCCAGTCTCCACCCCTAACTTCAATATTCACTAGGTCTAATATGGCAAATTTAAAACCACTGTAATCCACACGTTGGGTACTATGCTTGTACAAGGCATTGGTTTCCTTTTTATTCTTTATATCGTATAGATGTTCATATATTATAGTTTTAAATAACCTTTCTATCTTCCCAATGTAAAAAGATGTACAAGTATTACACCTAGCGATGTATACCAATTTACTTGAATAGCAGTTGCCTCTTCTTAAATAGACCATACACTTATTTTTGCTATCTAAAGAAATAGAGTTATCTTGCAGAATGTAAGAACAGTAAGCACACCTACCACAAGGTCTACTACCATTTAAATTTACATGTTTACATTGATTTTTATTTTTATTTTCCAAGATTGTTTTTAGGTTAGGACCAATCTTGGTCGAGAATACAGGCTTCTCACCTAAAACTTGGAAGATTTCATTATTAGTTTTGAAAATGCTCCAATTTTTATAAAGTGTTTCCTTAACCTGCTGGTATAAAGGACTATATTGAACAATACATGCTTGTTGAAAATCAACCTTGTTCATAGTCTCAGTAGTTGTTCCCGTGTTGTTCATTCTATTCAAACCTCTACCTAATAATGGAATATATTTTTTACCCCAGTCACTTAATACTCCACTAAGTATTGCATCAATAAAGTCACCAGGGTAACCTCTCTCCAGGAACATGTCTTTTAGACAAATACATTCCTGAATTACATCCTGTTTTAAGGATGTCATTCTGGCAACCCTGATTGCTTGCCCGTTGATAATACTTTTCTTTTGTGACATTGGGTGAGGACTATCAAAATGTAAATAACTATTACAAAATGTTATTTTACGATAGATTTTAGATATAAACTTTTCATGGTCCTTAATTATTTTAGTATTCAAATAATGGATTTCTTGTTTATGAAAATTTAATGTAAATTTTAGAAAGTTTGTAGTTTGGTTAAGGTATTGAATGTATACTGGAATGTATTCAGAAGATCCCTTCCATAAAATAAAAATATAATCCAAAAACCTGCAATAAAATGCAACCTTAGAAAAGAAATCACTTTTAAACACACTTTTAAAAACATCTTCCCTTTATACCAGAGGTGGTTCTTCAAGATCTCTTGTCTCATGGTGCTATTCAAGAGGTGCCTGTGTCCTAAAAGGGGAAATGGTTCTACTCCCAACTAACTCTAATGCCCAGAAAAGAGGGCACTTGGAGACATTTTGTAGACTTCTCTGATCTAAACCCTTTACTAAAGGTACCTGCCTTTCTGATGTTGTCCCTTCAGATTCTCTTTACTAACTTGCTCCCTCAGGCCTATTTGGTGTCTCTGGATGTCAAGAATGCTTATCTCCATATTCTGCTCCACCCTCTTTTCAGGAAGTTTTTGCATTTCTGTATTGCTTCCTGTCATTTTCAGTTCTATGCTTTACTCTTTGGCCTTTCTACTGCCTCAAGGGTGTTCACCAAATGCCTTGATCCTGTGATTGCCTTTTTGCAGACTTCAAGGGATCCAAATATTTCCTTACTTGGATGACCTGTTGATTCAGGCATCTTCTCCAGAGACCCTTTTGCAAAATTTTCATTTTGCCGTATCCCTTCTTCAGAGCCCAGGCTTCACTGTAAATTTCAAAAAGTCTTCTCTGACTCCTCCTCAGGATCATGTTTTTCTGGGTTGCAGGATTCAGACAGTACCAATGCTTGCATCCCTGCCCCCTCCAAAGGCCTTAATTCTCATTTTTTTCTTTTATTCTCTTCTTCCTCTGGCTTCCATTACCACCAGGGAGTTTGAGAGTTCTGGGTTTCATGGCATCCACCATTCCGATGCTTCCTGTGGCCAAACTTCATAGGTGTAAGTTTTAGTGGTTTCTGAAGTCAGTGTGGCTTCAACATGCTCTCCTCTAGAAGTCCTAGTTCCTCTTCTTCCTCTTGCTATAAATCCAGGGATACCTTTTCATCCCCCTCTTCCCTCTCAGGAAATGTTCATGGATGCCTCAGACATGGGATGGGGGGACTTTTGGCTTCCTAAAGGTACAGGGGGTATGATAACCTCATCAGCAGAAGCAGCACATCAATCTCAAAGAAATGACAGCCCTTCTGCTGGCTCTTCAGGCCTTTCAGTCTCTGTTTTCTCCAGGGTCTCTCAAGGTATTCACAGACAATGCCACAGTGCTGTGGTATATCAACAAACAGGGCAGAATGAGATCTTATCTTCTTTGCCAGTTGGCACTTCTGGTATGGGATTTTGCTGTCAAGTGACTCTTCAGGCAGTTTATATCCCTTCTGGCTTCTGGTCAGAACATTGTGGCAGACACTGTGAGCTGATCCTTAACTCAGTCCCATGAATGGATGCTTCACAAGGATGTGTTTCCAGACATTATCCACCAGTGAAGTGGATCTTTTTGCCTCCCCTCTGAACAGAAAACTTCCTCTGTTTTGTGCCAGAGTCCCAGGTCCTCTGGTATGGAAGGGGTACACTCTCTCATTCTCTTAGAAGGAGGTGCTTTTTTTTGCATTCCCCCTTCCTCTCATTCGGAAAGTCCTGTTCAAAATCCAAAAGAATGCTCCCAATATCTTGTTGGTGACTCCCTTTTTGCTGCAACAGCACTAGTTCCCTCTTTTTATGCATCTAGCTAGGGGCAATCATCACAAGTTACCTCACCAGGTAGATCTAATCACACAACACAATGGATCACTTATCCATCCCCACCTGTCTGTGCTTCAACTGACACTGTAGGTGATAGGATTTTGATTCCTCATGGATACCTTTTCTCTGAGGAAGTGCTGCAAGTCCTGCAGGATGCCAGAAAACCTATGACTGGGAAATCCTACTAATCCAAATGGAAGAGGTTTTCTTTTTGGTGTCCCTGTCGTAACCTGGACCCACTTATTGTGGATGCTCCTTTGGTTCTCTCTTATTTGTGTGAGGAGTTCAATGTTGGTTTGGCCTATTCTTCTATTAAGGCCCACCTATCAGTAATCTCTACTTGTCTGCCTTTTTCTCCTACTTTAGCTGCTAGATTTGAGGTGAGACAAATTCTTAGAGTCCTTAATATTAGACCTCCCAGGAGGCCTGTTCTTCCTCCCTGGGATCTTAATTTTGTTTTGGAGAAGTTGACTCAGGCTCCTGTTGAGCTTGCTGCTTCAGCTGCCTTGCAACATTGTTCCTGGAAGACTGTTCTTTTGTTAGCACTTACTTCTGCTAGATGGGTGTCTGAGTTGCAGTCCCTTATGGCTTGTCCTCCTTTTTTGATTTTTATTGAGGATAGTGTCCTTGTGCACTAACCCTTCTTTTATGCCAAAGGTGGTTAATGAGCTATCACAAGTAAAACCAGCTGCAAAACACAAACTCAAAAGAGAAAACTTGCAGAGAAAACCAATTTAATAAAAAGCAAAGCACCCTTCTTCAATACTAATACATTCAAACACTAAACTCTAGAAGCTTAAATACAGGTCTAAAATCACATGACCAGCAGCCAAATTAAATCATGTGACAGAAAACAAATTATAAATTAAAGACATATACCTATAAATATATTAAAAGATGTGTAGATACACAGTATAAAATATTTACTTTACAATATTACGTAGCTTAACTAACACAGGTTTTAAACTGACAGTGCTATTTAAACCAGGATGAGTGTCAGCAGCTAATCTCAATATCCATTCAAATTCTTTGAGCTCAAGGCGGTTGTTGACATCACCACCTCTTTCATTTGGACATAGAGCATCAATCACTCTAAACTTAAATGTATGTGTTTCACCACAAGTTTTAATATGTTTACATAGTGCATTATTGTCACAATTTCTCCTAATTTCAGAATTATGGTCTATAACACGCTCCTTAAGCTTACGTATTGTTTTTCCCACGAAATGAACTGCATGAGATGCAGGTAGCCAAATAAACCACAAAAGTGGTATTACAAGTAGCTGTAATTTTAAAATTAAATACTTGTCCATTGGCAGGATGAGTGAAAATATCACTACCATTCCCTAAGATGTAAGCACAGGCAACACAGTTAAAACATGGAAAAGTACCAGTTTTAGCAGCCAATTGTGTATAACAGGGTCTATAAAAATCTTTATAACAGAGTAAACTTTTAATCGTCCTCATATTTTTATATGTAAAATGTGGCTTGGTACCCAATATAGTTTTTAGTTCATCCAATGCCATCAGAATGGGCCAGTTCATGTTAATAATTTGTCTAATTGAACTTGACCTACCATTAAAAGTTGTGACGTACCTTATTTCATGTTGAGTAATGGTGTTATTACACTGACTATCTGTAAGGCTTGACCTATCTTCCAAAAAAGTTGGTATAAGTGATGTCTGCCTAGCTTCCATTACATCAGATTTAAGCTTGGATAATAAATTCATATCATATCCACTAGAAAAAAAGTCCTCTACCATATTATCAAGTTGTGAAGCAAATGTAGTATTATCAGTAGTTAGTCTACTTGCTCTAATAAATTGTGATTTTGCTACACCTTTAAAGACATGTGGCGCATGCATACTACTGTGATGCGTATATCTTCCATTACTAACATCCTTTCTATAAATACTAGTGTTTAATATGCCATCATTCAATTGCAGTTTGACATCTAAAAAACATATGCTGCTATCAGACACATCCATTTTAAATTTCAAAAAATTAGTACTAGAATTTAAATAATCAATGAAAATATTCAAATCATCCAAAGTACCATTCCATATTAGTAGACAATCGTCTACAAATTGCTGATAGAAACTAATGTTACTAAGAAATAGATTTTGTGCATTAAACAAATAATTGCATTCCCATTGGTAAAGCACTAAATTGGCGTAAGTATTTGCTACGGATGTGCCCATAGCTACGCCTGTTAACTGAAGAAATAAGGTATTATTAAACATAAAACTTGTGGTGAAACACATACATTTAAGTTTAGAGTGATTGATGCTCTATGTCCAAATGAAAGAGGTGGTGATGTCAACAACCGCCTTGAGCTCAAAGAATTTGAATGGATATTGAGATTAGCTGCTGACACTCATCCTGGTTTAAATAGCACTGTCAGTTTAAAACCTGTGTTAGTTAAGCTACGTAATATTGTAAAGTAAATATTTTATACTGTGTATCTACACATCTTTTAATATATTTATATGTATATGTCTTTAATTTATAATTTGTTTTCTGTCACATGATTTCATTTGGCTGCTGGTCATGTGATTTTAGACCTGTATTTAAGCTTCTAGAGTTTAGTGTTTGAATGTATTAGTATTGAAGAAGGGTTACGCCCGAAAGCTTTGCTTTTTATTAAACTGGTTTTCTCTGCAAGTTTTCTCTTTTGGTTAATGAGCTATCACTTAATCAGTCTATTAATCTGCCTACTTTTTTCTCCTCTCCCCAAACTGACCGTGAGAGGGTGCTGCATACTTTGGACATGCATAGACAGCTTAGAATTTATTTGAATATGACCAAGGCTATCAGAAAATCTGATCAGTTATTTGTTTATTTTCATCCTAGATCTTTGGGGCTTGCTGTATCCATGGAAACTATTTCTTCTGGGATTTCTAAGCCTATTTCCTTTTGTTACACTTTTCATAGCAACAGCCTTCCTTTTTCAGTTAAGGCTCATTCTACAAGAGCTGTCTTCTGGTGCTTTTTTCAAAGACTTAGATACTAATTCTATTCTTGAGCAGCTACCTGGACTTCTGTGCATACCAAAAGCAAGCACTACATGTTAGATGGTGTCTCTAGAGCTAGGGCTGGTTTTGCTAGTTCACTTCTTCATGTATTTTAGGGGACTCTTCTGCCCTTTCCACCTCACAAGTTTCCTCTTAAGTTTTTGCACTCTCCCATATTGTTAAGAATACTGCAGCAGTGAATGTAAGGACATAGTACAGTTGTGTAATATCTTACCATAACGGTAGATGTCCTTGCCTTCACTGCTGCAGTATTCGCTCCCGCCTCGATCCCCCTAGTTCTTTACCTTCCTGGATGTACACGTTACCCCTTTGGTTTCTTGGACTGGTGTTCCTTCTGGGGCAACCAGTTACGTTTCTGGTAAGCCTGAACATCACCATTATGCCCTACGTTATGCAGGGAGAATATGGTGACGTTTGGCATACCTTTTAAATTCAGAAGTCTTTGGAAATCTGGCTGGACATCTGGCTTCCACGGCAGGGAATCCCATATCGTTACGAATACTGCAGTGTTCTTCTTGGAAGAAATTTGATTGTGATATGACTAAAATTATAGGAGCTTACAAATACAAAATTGCCAAAGATGAGGTCTGCCAAGAGTACAAAAACTGCTAGATTGATTATTGGAATACTTAATCTATTGGTCAGACCTACTGTAACTCATTGGAAATAATAGAGGTTAGATCTGCATTATGTATTGATATTGACCAGTGTCATCTTTTTGAACACTGTTTTGCTTTTTCAGCATATTGTTTTCTTTGAAGCTTCAGCTGTATACAAGTTTCAGTGAATATTATAAACTTTAGATGTGAAAGCACATGGAAGAGTTTATTTCAGCACTAAAATGTAACGCACATGTTATTTTTTCCCAAAGTCTTTTTGTTATGAATAGAATATTCAGCATGTCACTTAACTAGTTATTGGATCGTCACTCCCAACCTTCAGATGTGGTACTCCAAAGTGCTCTTCAAATATCTGCCAGTTTTAACTACTTACTCAAGCAGAAAACTGAACCCACTTTTTGCCCATACACACCCTTAAATACTGCAGATGTACTATTAGCATCACACTAGTAAATACTGCTCTTATGCTTAGTTAACTAGGATCTTATCCATACTCACAAATTATTACTTCCACTAACCATATATTTTATGTTAAAGACACTTATCAAGGCCTCAGAATAGCACATCTCTACACTGGTAACATGCTGAACCATCATGAGCAGCTTCATTCATTCTTAACCGCTGTCTCCAAATGTACTAGTCAGCTGTGAATTATGGATCAAAACAGATGCTCCAAAACATAAACATAAACTTTCCTGGATACAACTACCTCTTCGATACTGACCAGGTAACAGAAGTTGGGGAGACTCTTCTCTTAATTAAAGGCAACTACAAAGTTAGTCTAAAGTCATAAAGCTCATCACAAAATGATTGTGACTCACAATCAAGTTTTACCTTGCACCAAATATAATCTCACCCTGATAGTAGCAAATCTCCTGCCTTCAGGAAGTCAAACTAGTACTATTACACTCATCAGTGACATCAACTCTGCCCTATACCAGTCAAGGATATTAATTCAAAGAAACTTCAGCAACACAGAAGTCCAACACTGCCTCACAAACCAAGGACTAGTTCAACTAGATAAAGAACCAGAAGTATTTCTAACAGAGTGTTAGTCTTTGGCCTAGAAATTATCAATAACTCCACCATCATCTCAAACCTCAGCATTCTTCCTCCCAAAAACAATGCCAATTACCCAATAACCTTTTTCATTAAATATAAGAAAGCTCCACCTTCCACTCATTTTCCAGACAATAACAAAAGAAAAAGCCCATCTACAAAATGAAATCAAGTGGGCCCACACAGTTTTCTCTCCAAGACCCATCTAATGTAATCACTGCAGTTGGAAACTTATTTATTTATTATTTTATTTATTTACATTTGTTGACCGGGCTAGTCTAGCTGGATACATATCCCTTTTCAGTAGAGGCCCCAGGAGAAAAGCTCCAACATGAGTGAATTAATACATTCAAAATATTCTAAAAATGACTAGTTTCACATTACATAATTAGACATGATAAGAAAAAAATAACTCTGTATGCTAACTATAGAACAAATATTTGCTTGAAGTAGCCAGATTATGAAAAGCTACCTAAAGCCCATAGCTTCCAAAAGAACTAAAACCATGACAAAATAAGAGAGAAAAATCTAGTCACAATGGAAAATTGACCCACTACAGAAAAATATGAAAGATTCACTCTACTCTGAAATTTAGCAAAACAAAATTTGTATGATGCAAAGCAAACTTCTTACAACAATCTCAAACCAAAATCTAAAACAACCAAAATAAATTCTAGACCATAGTATACCAAGAAACAGGATGTCATCTATATAAAGATCTTATAAATCATGACATGAAAATTGTTATATCTGGGATCCTAAATCAAGGTTAAACAACTACATCTGAGACTGTATTCTCACTAGACTTTCTTATTAAATTCTCTGTACTACTCTTTTTCAATATGCTCCATATTCGGTTCACACCCAAAGTAATAGCACTGTTATTCCTGGACGACCATTTGACACATTCACTTTCTACTTTACAACTGTCCCCGGGATTCATATAAACAAAAAATTCCGTGTAGGAACAGTGTAGCTGCTCCTGCACAGAATATGTCTGCAGAGCGATTCAGGAAAGAGCCGATCTGACATGCACGAGCCTGCCGACACTGTTTCCGAATGGAAAGCTGTGGAGAATGCTAATTACCTCATTTGCTGGTGAAAACCATGCAAATGAGGTAAAATAGCAATTCAGGAAGCAGGTATGTAACTGTGCAGGAACAGTGTAAGGTGCAGGAATGTATTCGGCTACTAGCTAGCCGAAAGCGTTTTTGCAAAAATGAAAATGGAGCCATGACAGCTCCAATAAAAAATAGAAGTCCCTTTTGTCAGGCCTCAACCCTACAAGCTCTGTGTGTATATGTATATGTATATCTATCTATCTATATATATATATATATATATATATATATATATATATATATAGGGTTGTGGTTGGGTGGGAGTGTGTGTGTGAACAGTATCCTGTCTGTGGGGGGGGGGGTTGTGTTTGCATGAGAACCATAACCATTGTGTGGCGGGGTTTGCTACTTTTTGCTGTTGCCCACCCAGTACATGTCCCAGCGTCCACATTACAAAGTCTACCGTTGTCAGCCACCATAGAGGGGACCTGTACACACTCTGCTGCCCTGTAAGCATCGTTCCATGGGCAATAACTGTGTGACAGTATGGAATAGATTACAGGATAGGCAGCCCATCTAATCCTTCGATATCACTCCCCAGTCAGGAAGCATACAAAAATACACTCAGGTATGCAGTAACCCCTACATCAGTAGGTGGCCTGCAAACTGGATCACAGATAGAATCCACAGTGTGAAAGTAGTGGACTCCATGCCAGACTGCTAAAGTGTCACAAGTGGAGTCCCACAGGCTGTGGACCTGGGTGCCCTCATGTTTTGGATCCACACCTCTAAGGACCAGCCCAATACAAAGGTGCCCTGGCTGACAATGTTTGCAAATGACTACAAGGTGTGTGCTATTATCACCCATCCACGTTAGGTTGGCATCCTTCACAAAGGCCTCACAGAGACCGATTACTGTTGTCAGAACCCTGGTCATAGGTCTACTATCTGAGGTCCACTGTTCACATCAACTGTAGTGTTATCTGTAGGCACTCTGCAGTCATATAAGCCCCATGCAACATTATGGAATAGTATGGTATGACTAACAAGATAGGTTGGTCTGCTAGTGTCATTACTGGCAAGTGTGTGTGTGTGTGTGTGTGTGTGTGTGCGCATTGGTGTGTATAGCAGTGGTTGATTGTGTAGACGTGTACGTGACTCTATTATGAGTACTTTAACAGCCAGTACACCCACCATTACCATACCTCACAAGGCCACATGATGTTATACACCTTACAGGTACCTTGTAACAGTCCTCACACTATTAGTCCTGTGCCACCTGCAATAACTGCATAGTAGTGTGGTAACACAACTTGATGGGTTGGGGTTCCAAACACAACACTGGCAACTGTGATCCTGTGTGTGTGTGTGTGTGTGTGTGTGTGTGTGTGTGTGTGTGTGTGTGTGTGTGTGTGTGTGAACGGTATTCTCTGTGTGTTTGGTCGACACAATATAGCCTTGGGTTGAGGGCATTAGCAATCTGAGCTGTGTTCCACCCACAACACTTACCATTGTCCACTCTACATGAGCTGATGTCAACCACCATAGACTTGTATACAAACCCTCAGCCCTACAAGCTGTGAGGCACATGCAAGAAGTGTTACACAGACCTGGGAAATGTGTGCAGATACAACTGTACCCTGGCTATGACATGGTTGATGTGTTACAGCACTACCATATTCCTTGTTGATGATGTCTGCAGGGCCACATCCTGCTGACACACAGACATCTGGAACACAAACAGAATACAGCATGTGAGTACACATTCACTTAGTGTTACTAACACCAATATTGCATCATGGCTGAAAAGGTACACACACTCTGATGTGTACCCATGGCAAATGCCAAATGACTGCACCTTACACAGCATTAAATATCTACACTTTACTAAAGTAGCCTGTGCATGTTCCCCCCTGGATCGATGGTATGGATGACAGGGATTTGGCAAAGGTATCATCATATGCACAGGGTGTTGTGTGGGTTTACCAGAAGCCTAGGCTGGGACATACAGTTGACATCGTGTGTGTGTTTGGGGGGTGTTCAATGAATGGGCTATGCATGGGTGGTGTGTGTGGGTGTGTGGAGGTGACTTCTCTGATGGTGATGTGTGAGTGTTTGTATGCACACAGTCGTGGCATGTGGGTCCCCTACACAAGGGGATGTTGGACAGCTGTGGTCCGTACATGGCAGAGTGTACAGTTCACTGTCTCCGGCCACGGACATGGGAACTGGGCCTGCCAGAGGTATCGGCACTACCAGGGCCGAGTCAAGATGCAGTACTACTCCCTGATGGTGACTGCTGGCTGCTGGATCTGCATCCCTGTTGGGATTGTCCAGGACCACATGGCCATGGCCTGTTGCATTGTGGTGTGGACAGCAGACTCCCTGCAGTATTGCTGGTGGTACTGCCAATATGGGAACATGATGCATGGCCACGTAGACCCTCAGCTGATCGTGCTGCTGCCCTTTGTTCACATGGCTGCTGGCCATCCCCTGCCAAACACTCAAACACAGATATTCCACGGTCAAGGAGTGCCAAGGTCTTCCCCCAATGTCTATGAATGACCTCAGTTGCCTCATGGATGGCTGCAGTGAGTTCACATTTATTGCCACTGACACCAGGGAGGTGCTCATCCATGACCCTGTGTATATGTCTGGTGTTACGCTCATTACGTGCCTGTGCATCCATGATGGCCATAAACATGCATCTGGTGACTGCTGCTGTGGCACTAGCAACAGGGGCATGATGGGTTGCAGTCCTCCTCTGGGCACAGGACCTCACCACCACTCAGGCCATTGCTAGTGCCTGCACCCTCACTTGCCAGTCACCACACTAGCCTGTTCCATGCCACCACCCGCCACTGTCCATTATCTGTGGCCACTGGTGGCAGGGTATGTGTGGCCATTGTGACTTTGTGCGGGGATGGGGTTGACAGTGGGATGCCAGCTGATGGCACAGATTCAGCCCCTGACAAACCCACCTGTGCCTTAGTGGGATCATCATCATAGTCAGAGTCTGCAGAGACACTGACATCAGAACCAGTGTGGGAGGGACCATGGCCACCATGTCCACCTGTGAGGGGAAGACAACATATGTAAATTACCACCTGTACTATAATGTTTGCCATTTCACACACACACACACACACACACACACGTACGTGAGGTGCCTCAGTGGCATTACACACACCTCACGTTAGCCAACTGTGGACATTTACAACACAGTCAGACAACATACACACTCAAGACAGACCACCAGCATCATGCAGCACAGCCCTTTCCATGTACTGTAACTGATAATGTACACCTCTGGGATATGTGAATGGTCTTAGTAGGTGATGGCCTTTCACCTAGCACACACTGCACCCATGTAAACATTATTGATGTTCCCCTGTATAGCACTGTGGCAACTCCTACAGAACATACCTCCACACTGTACAGAGGTCTGCTGAATGTCTACAAGTGTGGCTCCCATGTTTCATCTCTTCCTGATAACTCCTGTGTTTGTCTGATGCATTAGTAGGATGACCTTTGGATTGGTGCCACTAATTAATGTCAACATATGCAGTGCCGACTGCATAACCTGCAGTACATGTATGTTAAAACAAAGCCAATTACACAAACTACCCAAGCTTACAGTGGATATAGTAAGTGTACACACCCGTTAACATTCCAGGAAGTTGTGAAATACCACATGAGACCTCAGAAATCAGGTCACAACATTGCCGCATTTCATATGACATATAACTTGTACAATCCAACTTCTACAATACACATCAGTTACGTGTAACATATGGTACATGACATAGGTATAATAGGCTGGTTGCATGAGTGTGCACACCCTTAAAGTAGTACTCTGTTAAGGCACCTTTTGATCTCATGACAGCAGTCAGTCCTCCTGGGCAGGTATCTGTCGGCATGGCACATTTGACTTGCCAATGTTAGCACACTCTCCCTTGCAAAACACCTCCAACTGTCAGATTGCAGGGCATCTCCTGTGCACTGCCCTGTTCGGTTGCCATGCATTATATCTACTGGATGTAGGTGTGGCCTCTGGCTGGGCCAGTGCAGAACTTTGCATGTGTTTTGCTGAAGCCTTCTTTTGTTGATTTGGATGTATGGTTTGTGCCATTGTTTTGTGAAAGGTGGACTTCCCCTCCATCCATAGCTATGTGGCAGACACCAGAAGGACTGGGGCTTTAAGGGACCAGTGTTTGGAACCATTTATAATCCCTTCCAACTTGGCTACAGCCCCTGTTCCAGCATGTGAACAGCTACCCCAAAGTAGGACACTTCCATCACCATGCCTTACCGTGGGGTTGGTGTATTTGTGGTGATGCGCAGTGGTGTTATTGCACCAAACACACCTGTCAGAATTGTGGGCAAGGAGTTCAAGCATTTTCCCACATGCTGTTCGGAGACATGATGTATTGTTTTCAAACCTTATCCAGGGCTGGATATTGTTTGTTGTGAGGTACTGCTGCCATCTTTCAACCCTGTAGTAAAGGCAAGCCGTATGGAGAACACGTAAGATTGTCACATGTAGTACACACCCAGTACTTGCTGGAGATTCCTTCTACTCCCTCACTGTTACTGTAAGGCTCCTGGCAGGCTCCCTGGACAGTTTCGTTCATGTACTATCATAGAATTTTGGGGGATGTCGACCCCTTTCCAATGTTACTGTAGCCCCATACCTTCACCACATTTGGACGACTGTCTGCCCTGTGTTCCATTGTATATGCAATGCTGTGGAAGTGTTTGGGTCCCCTTCTTCAGGCTGATTATCTCAGAAATGTGATCCCTTAGCAGCTTCATCAATTCCATGTGAACCATGACTGTTGCTGTAGCAGGCAACTGTGAGTATGTGTTGGGATAATCCTGGTAGGACAGCTGACCATTAGTATTGCAGTTAATCAAAGATTCCTCATACATGATGGCAGGTGTGTACCCAATAGGATGTACTGCTGTAGTCATATCGAAAGCTGCGTCAGCAGAGAATAAGCTTCAGCCTCTGCACACATATGCATCTAGGTTGTTGTACAATTATCATGTATCATACGTGTTACCAAAACATATGTGTGTGCTTTACAATTGAATTGTACAGGTTATAGGTCACATGACAAGCTGGCTGGAGTTTGAAATTGTCTATTGTGTTCTCTTCTTGTATATCACATATACCTGGCATTCTAACAGGTGTGTACACCATGTAAATGCACTGTATAACACCGATTTATACAATATGACCATAGTTTTGCCTCTTTGTCCACTCATTTTGCAGTCTTTGTCCAGATGTCCTGCAATTATAGGCTGTGAGGTATGCTACAGATATGTGACATCTCCTGCAAATAGGCCCATGTGATGATCACTGTGATGCAAATCAGTAAACAATGCCATAAGTGGACATGCAGATATTGGCAAATGCCAGAGTGTAATACCTGTGTGCATGGTCACATGCATGACCTTAACATGCCTGGGGTACTGGTGAGCCACAACAGGGAAAACCCATACTGACCGGCTTCAGGCTGCTGTCCCATGTGCAGACCAGAGGGACCTATGTAGTTGTGGGGGAGAAGTATTGTCAGCAGATTCACATTTGGCATTGGTACAAGATGAATGTTACATTTCTGCACAGGTACAGTACATACTATGATATAATGAATATGCAACTGAAAATGAAATAGATCTCTGATGTAAAATTCAGGGTAAAGGACACAGCACCAGTCAACATTGGGAAACAATTTGAGTTTTTATGACTGTAAATGGCCAAAAGGAGTACAACAGTTGAAATAAGACAGTAGTATCAAGTGCCCTTGTCTCTGACCATTCAGAGACTTTAACTCCCATAACCATTTTGACCATTTACAGTCATAATGAATGTACTCATTTATGATTGTTGACTGCTGCTGTGTCCTGTACCCTGATGTTTACTTCAACACTATGATATTACACATTCTGCAGTCCTTCACCATACATGTGCACTTTTGTGCATTACTAAACACCACCCACTAATCCATTTTGCACTGACATATGCATCTAGAGACTCTATAGAAGACAGTTTGTCTACTTCATTACATTGATGTGCACTTTGTCCTTACCTGGATGCTCCTTACCTGTTGTCTGGGTGCCACCCACCTCCACGACTGCAGTATCCAGTGGAAGATGTTGTGTGGGAGCTACCCCAAGGTTGACAAGGTGCTCCTCTGTTGCCATGAGCGGGGCCTGTGTTGCCCCCCCACCAGTAGCAGTATGGTCCCTCACTATGGCAGCAGCCCACTGCCGGGCATGATGTATCAGCTCAGTTGCTCTATGCCTAACCTAATAGTAGGTGTGTCCATGGTGTCCCAAGATGTTAACTCTGTGGACAAGATCTTCCCACAGGGCAGTCCATTCCTACAGATTTTGGCCGCTACGCCCAAACGGGGCCCTACGCTCCAAAAGGGCCTTACTGAGATGGACACCTGGTGTCAAAGTCATGGCCTCAAGCTAAATGCCAAAAAATGCATAGTCATCCCATTTGGGAAAAACAAAACACTCATGAATTACCACCTAGGTGGCAGCCCCCTTAATACAGAAGAGGTAATAAGAGATCTGGGGACCCAGGTAGATAGTAATCTCTCCTTTGACAATCATATTGCCAAAGTAGTTAGGAAATGCTTCTATGCAGCCCATCTAATTACTAAAGGGTTCGCATCTAGAAATAAAGAGGTTATAGTGCCCCTCTACTTATCACTCATCAGACCCATCATAGAGTACAATGCCCCGTTTGGGATGTACCTCACAAGACACTTCTAACAGCTAGAAAGACCACAAAAGTACCTCACCAAGAGAATTACTGGTCTCAAACATATGTCCTATGCAGCCCGACTGGAAAAACTCCAGCTGTACTCAGTGGCATATTGCTTAGTCAGATGTGATCTCTGCTTGACTTACAAAGCCATGTCCAACTCAGAATTGATGGACATGCTCCATCTAAAGAAATCCAAGTCACTGCGAGCCACTCACTCTAGTGAGCTAAACCTCACCACAACAATAAATAGAACATGCTGGAGGGATTGATTCCTTTCTCAGAGACTCCCCATGCTTTGGAACAAAATTCCTAACTACATTAGGCAGAGCCCCTCACTAACACTCTTCAAGAGAAACCTTGACGAGTGGATGGGTAACCGAAAATACACCCCTGGGGTCACTTCATTGGCTCTTCTTGACAGATGCTCAGTTAATCAATGGGGCAGCGAAAGCTGACACACTCTGGCTAGGCTTATAAATGCCCTCAGGCAGATAGCCTAGTACCTACCTATGAACCTATGAACAGCAGCCAATAGTGGTTGATCACTGCATTTGTGATTGGCACATTTTCTTCAGCACTGAACACTGGCTGACGCTGCATGCCACCTGGAAAATGAAACAGGGAAACACATCGGAGGATCTTAGACATTGCACAGAGTACTTTACAGAGCCAACACAAGATTATTCCCTGTCATTAGCCAACACTGACATACACATCATATATTTACTTGCATACAGTGTGTAATGGAGTTGGAAGCATATGCCTGTGTTCATGTAGGATGCAGACAGGGATGTTATCAGACCCAATGGGACCTGCTTTTGTTATATTTGATTAGGCAGTTTGCTCCTGATCCATGATGATGAGGGTGTGTGTGTGTGTGTGTGTGTGTGTGTGTGTGTGTGTGTGTGTGTGTGTGTGTGTGTACCTAGCAGAACTATATGAGTATGCACTCTACTCCCGGTCCTTACGTGTCATGTCCCCCCCAATGAGGCCCAGTACATTGCATAAATCACCTTTAATCATTCACGTTTGTGTAGAGGGATGACAGCGGCCATGTTCCTTTCAGATGGGATGTCAGTGGTGCTCGGGCTTTACTTGCATACAGTGTGTAATGGAGTTGGAAGCATATGCCTGGGTTCATGTAGGATGCAGACAGGGATGTTATCAGACCCAATGGGACCTGCTTTTGTTATCTTTGATTAGGCAGTTTGCACCTGATCCATAATGATGAGGGGATGTGTGTGTGTTGTGTTTGTGTGCGTGCTGTGCATATCCACCTTTACTGTTGGTGAGCCATGGGGGTGTTGTTTGCCCTACACCTGTCTGCAGCAGGTTGGCTATAGCTGTGGTGTCACAATGCAGAGACAAAATAGCACTCACAACAAGCTCCGTGCACACAAGAAAATAAGTAATACCAAGTCCAAAAAGTCAAAACTGTTGCACGGAGAAGCAGGAATCTTGAAAAGCAATGTCCGTGTATACTCAAAACGGCTGCCTGCTATGGCACACCATCAACTGCTGTTTAAATTCAAAAGTCAGTTACAAAAAGTCACAACTTGCTATTCAGCACTGTCAGGTACTTCCAATTGCATCAGTCAACTCCACCGAACAATAACTTGTAAACACACAAATACAATAATCCATGCGTTCAGCGAAGTGAAAGTAAAAGAAATGGTTTATTTAACATCCGGCAAGCGCTTTCAACAAGGTCTTCTTCAGGCCGTTATACAATTTTTCAAAAACCTTCACATACATTTATAGAGGATGTGACATAAACAGTCTGATGTCATATCCTGTGCAATTTAAAAGCTGTTAAACATGAAAACATTCTCCTAACCATTCAAACACTGTAACATTTAAACACATAACATTCTTGGTGGGAATAGCAAATATAACTACTGTTTGCAAAACCATCAAAAATTTTTTGCAGCCCTATAACTGTTACGAATAAAATACATTAAAACTTTAAAATTACAAAACATTCTCCTAAACATTTAAACGCTATGGAATTAAAATACCTAACCTTTCGTTAGGTATAACATCTTACATACGACATTTCCACGTGCGTTGACTAATGCCACAAATTACAATATTATTCGCACGATCATCATCAATTGCAGCTCTGTGACTATTCACACTGAAATACCTTAAAATACTAAACATTCTTCTAAACATTCAGGCGCTGTGGAAATGGTGCACCTAACATTCCGTTAGGTGTAACAGATTGTAATATTTCCAAGCGTCTAACTCTTGTTACTTAAATCACATATAAAAAAAAAAAAAAAAAAAAAAACCTACGTGTGTAGATAAAATCTCACTCACAGAAACTACAGTGAGAGAATCCTAGTTCAATAGCTCTCAACAGTGGCAAGCTCTACATCCAAAGTTGCATACACACGTATATCCAAATTGCTGGTTGCTGCTTCAACTTACGGCAATCGGAAAACTATGACGAAAGCGGAGCCAATATTCCTATTTTAACTTAATGTAGACGATCGCTTTAGCTATTGTGAGGGGCATATCTAAAATGAACACTTCACACAGTTCAGCTAAAGTGGCGAAAAGTTTTAGATATAATTATAAATTATAAATAAATCTACAAGCAGTATGCGTGATCTAACTAGATATCTAAATAGCTTAGTATGCACTGAACTTATAAGGCAGAAGTTCAAGTTGAAATAAACATCCATACCCACACGATTGCACTGCTGTTTTATTGCACATTAGGGTTAGCAGT
Organism: Protopterus annectens; assembly: GCF_019279795.1. Classification (NCBI taxonomy): domain Eukaryota; kingdom Metazoa; phylum Chordata; order Ceratodontiformes; family Protopteridae; genus Protopterus; species Protopterus annectens. The sequence goes on along the minus strand of NC_056743.1, from coordinate 408,822,312 downwards.
GTTATTTAGTATTTTGTAGTTATTGCCTCGTCATAGGAAAAGCATGTTTATTATTATATCACTTATGTTCGAAGCACCTGATGGGGTACAACTCTACTAATAAAGGCGCAAAGTGTCCAAGCTTATTGCTCCTTTCTATATTTAATATTTAAAAATTTTTTATTTAAAAATTTTAAAAAACTGCAAAGGCAATAATCTATCCTAAAATATAAAGTGCAATTTAAAGGGGTATCTGTGACATTTATTACCAAGGGTATATATATATATATATATATATATATATATATATATATATATATATATATAAAACTACAATACTAGTTATCGAATTTTGTATGTGTTCCATATGGCATATGTAAGTATATTAAGAATTATAGGACTTTACATTGTAGATACTTGATAATATCAGTTAGTTAAAACCTGCTGTTAAAAAACAAGAGACAGAATTGTATCCTGTAATATAAGGTGCTATCAAGGAGGTATCAGGGAATTAGTCATGTGCAATGTAACTGTAATATATGAAGCTTACATTAATAGTGTAGAAGAAATGAAAGTGAAAATAGGTGGGTGGTGAAATATCGGAAGTGTGGAAACTAATGATAGTATGTGGAACAGCTGGTGAGAGGTCAGTCATACCAGACAAAAGGGTAGAGGGGAGGGGGTAAGGCGAGTGGGGGAAGGGAAGGTATGGGGTAGAAAAGGGTGGGGGGAAGGGTTGGTTGGAATGGGTAGGGAGTGCAAGGAATGGTGAATGATCCTTTCTCAAGTGGTATCAGAAAACTAGGGAAGCAAGCGAGCACAGAGGCTGAGTCGTAATAGGGTGTATTAGACTGTGTGTTGGAATATAACTGGAAAACTAGATTCAGCGAATAGGTTTGCCTTTAAGTATAGGCTTGATTGATATCCTGTCATTCAGGCCGGGGCTCCTATCAGCCCTCAATCTAATGATCCATTTCACCTCTGTCTGTTCTGTTTTATTGTACACATCCCCTCTTCTATTACCAGGTTTGTTCAAGTCTATTACTTGAAACACAAAACTATGTTCCTTCGAGGTGTTCGAAACATGTTTGGCCAGTGCATTGGATAAACATAGCATCTTAATTTTATAGACATGCTCCCTAATTCTCTCTTTTAGTTTTCTATCTGTTTTTCCTACGTAAAATGCAGGACAATATACGCAGGTGGCCAAATATATAACATGTTCAGAATCACATGTAGCTGGTGATGTAAATGTGAATTCTTGTTTAGTAGTTGGGTGCGTAAAGGCATTGGATTCTTTGATATACCTACATTGGTTGCATTTATGACATTTCTTAGTTGTGTTAATGTTATCACCACTAGGTGCTGCTCTATCTATCCTATTTGGGCCACATAACATCTTATGAAGGTTCATTTTATTTTTATATGTAAATTTAGGGGTATCACCTAACACCTTAGAAATGGTTGCATCTGTCAAAAGGATATCCCAATGTTTCTTATAAATGTACTTAATGCTATTTACATCTTGAGTAAAATGTATGGGAATCCAAATACAATAATTACTATTATCAGGGAAATATCCAGGGCTCGATGTGTCAGCATGTTGCACAGCAAAATACGGATGTGCTCTACCTTCCCTTAGACTGTCTATCCCTCTAAAGTTTTCTTCAATTTCATCTTCTGCATACGACCTATCTAAGAATTTAGTCCGTAAGTCGTCTAACTCACCCAGAAATCCTGGATAATTAAAGTTCAACCTGGATGCTCTCATCACGTGGCTCCTCATAATATTACTAAATATATGACCTGGATGCATACTACTGCGATGGAGTAAGGTGTTTCTATAACATTTTTTCCTGTACACCCCTGTATTCAGGGAACCATCAGGAAGCTTCTCTATGTACACATCTAAGTAGGGTATAACTTCTTTCGATTTAGTCATAGAAAATTTTAGAAATTTAGTAGCCGTGTTCATTTCAAATTCCAAAATATTTAGTTCCTCCTCTGTACCACCCCAAATCAGAAAGAGGTCATCGACAAATCCGGTGTAACAGAGAGCATATTTCCTAAATCTATCAAACTGAAAAAGTGATTCATCCTCCCAATCAGCCATAATTAAGTTGGCGTAGCTATTGGCACAGGAAGTGCCCATAGCTACGCCATCCTTTTGTATATAAGTTTGACCATTAAAAATGAAGATGTTATTCATTAATACTATTTCCATTAAGTTACATGTCACCTCAATTCTACCTTCAGAATGGGGGTGTTGTTTGCCCTACACCTGTCTGCAGCAGGTTGGCTATAGCTATGGTGTGTTTGTATGTGTTGTGATTGATCAACGTTCTGAGTCCATACAACTATGTTAGGAGGTCATATAGCTGTCTGTAGTAGGCATGGACACAAGGTCATAACACTGTTGAACATATGTCCAATTTCAACCTGGTAATCATGCTTATTCTACTAACCATGTCAGTGTCAGGGAAGTGCAACAACCAGTAGCTGTAGAAATCTAACTCTGTTGGATGCACAGAAAATAAGATTGCACACATGTACAGCTCATCTACCTGACATTTTGCATCCCATGTCTGTTGTTATGAGGCAGCCAAGTACGCCTGCTCGTACGTACATGTGCAAGTGTAATACCTGATATATATTTCTGCTCTATGTCAGTATGGCACACTGTATTTACACTCTTGCTGCTCAGTCATTCCTGCCAACCTGTTAAAGCAGAACATCTGGAGGACCCCACACATACATGGGGGGCAGTGGGCCAAGATTAGTGACACTTACCTAACATTGCTGTAACACACAAGTCATTTAATAGCACAGTAGCCTTTTCATTCACATACATACCCTGGAGCATGTCTGATGCGCATATGGCAGGAAGACAGGATAAAAGCAAGGAGTGTGGCATTGAGGGTAGGAACTGTTACTGTTGGCAGTATGACTGGTATGGGGACAGAGCTAGATGATGTGATGAACAAAGGTAGGTTGATATATTGCATGTGCAAGAGAGCAGATGGAAGGGTGGTAAAGCTGGGTGTATCATAGTTGGGTCCAAATAGTTCTATCATGGTGTGGATGGGATTGGGAATGGTGTAGGGGTTATCCTGAAGGTGAAGCAGGCCAAGAGTGTTTTTGGATGTGAAAAGAGTGTTGGATGGAGTGATGTTTATGACGCTGGAAATAAATGGTGTAATGATCACTGTTGTTAGTGCATATGCTCCGCTAGTTGCCTGTGCAATGGATGAGACAGAAAACATTGGCGTGAGTTTGATGAAGTGGTGATGACTGTACCCAAGGGTGAGAGAGTGGTGATTGGAGCAGATTTTAATGGGCATGTTGGTGAAGGGAACAGAGGGGATGCAGAAGTGATGGTAAGGTCTGGTGTTAAGCAAAGGAATGCAGAAGATGAGCTGGAGGTAGAGTTTGCAAAGGAAGATGGACATGGCTTTCACAAGACAGGGGAGCATAGGGTGACATACAAGAGTTGAGAGAGATGCACACAGGTGTATTATCTCCTATGCAGGAGGGCCTGTTTGAAGGAGATTGGAGACTGTAAAGTGGTCACAGGGAAAGTGTAGTTAGGCAGCATAGGATGGTGGTCTGAAGGATGACAGTGACATTGGTAATCAAGAAGAGGAGGAGTGTGATGGCAGTACCAAGGATAAAATGGTGGGAACTGCATAGGGAGATTGTGAGGCTGAGTTCAGGGAAGGGTTAAGACAGTCAGTGGGTGGCAGTGAAGGGTTACCGATTATCTGGGTAACTACAGCAGAGATAGCAAGGGAGACAACTAGAAAGGTGCTTTGTGTGACATCTGGACAGGGGAAGGAGGACAAGAAGACCTGGTGGTGGAATGAGGACATACAAGGGAGTACACAGAGAAAGAGGTTGGCAAATAAGTGGGATTGTCAGAGTGATGAAGAAATTAGACAGGAGTATAAGGTGATGAGATGCATGGCAGAGAGAGAGGTGGTGCAAGCTAAGGATGAGGCACATGAAGGGCTGTATGAAAGGTCGGGCACTGTGGATGGTGAGTAGAACCTGTACCAATTGGCTAGACAGAGGGACCAAGGTAGGAAGGATGTGCAGCACATAAGATTGATAAAGTATGATAAGGGAAATGTGCTCACAAGTGAGGGGAGTGTGTTAAGCAGATGGGAAGAGTACTCTGAAGGGCTGTTGAATGTAGAGAATGAGTGAAAGGGAAGGTTGGATGATTTGGGTATGGTGAATCTGGAGGTGCTGCAGATTAACAAGGAGGAAGTAAGGATAGCAGTGAAGAGGATTGAGACTGGAAAGGCGGCTGTTCCGGATGACATACCTGTGGAAGCATGGAGGTGTGTAGGAGAAGTGGCAGTGGTCTGTTTGACCAGATTGTTTAATGTAATATTGACAACTGAGAGGATGCATGAAGAGTGGAGAGAGTGTTTGGGTACCAGGTATAAGACTGAGGGTGTTGTGCAGAGCTGTAGTAACTTTGGAGGGATAACATTGATCAGTCACAGCATGAAGTAATGGGAAAGAGTAGTGGATGCTAGGTTAAGAAGGGAGGTGAGGTTTACTGATCGGGGTATGGTTTCATGGCAGGAAAGTGCAGTACAGATGCGATGTGTGCTCAGAGACTGTTGATGGGGATGTACAAAGAAGGTCGGACATAGCTGCATTGTGTCTTTGTGGATGTACAGGAAGCATATGACAGGGTGCCTAGAGTGGAGTTGTGGTATTGTATGAGGTGGTCAGGAGTGGCAGAAAAATCTGTAAGGATGCTACAGGATATGTACAAGGGTAGTGTGACAGCAGTGAGTTCTGCAGTGGGACTGACAGGTGCATTTAAGGTGGAGGTGGGATTACATCAGTGATCACCTCAGAGCCCTTTCTTATTTCAGTGGTGATGGACAAGTTGACAGACAAGATCAGACAGGAGTCCCCGTTGACTGTGATGTTTGCAGATGACATTGTGATCTTTAGTGAGAGTGGGGAACAGGTTGAGGAGACCCTGGAGAAGTGGACGTATGCTCTGGAGAGGAGAGGAATGATGGTCAGCAGGACTAAGACAGAATATATGTATGTGAATGGGAGGGAGGATAGAGGAATGCTGAGGATGCAGGGTGTAGAGTTTGCAAAGGTGGATGAGTTTGAATACATGGGATCAACAGTCCACAGTAATGATGAGTGTGGGGGTGAGGTGAAGATGAGAGTACAGGCAGGATGTGGAGGGTGGTGAAGAGTGTCAGGGGTGATTTGTGACAGACTACCATTAAGAGTGAGAGGGAAGGTCTACAAGAGGGCAGTGAGACCAGCTATGTTATATGGGTTGGAGACAGTGGCAGTGACAAAAAGGCAGGAGTCAGAGCTGGGCGTGGAAGAGTTGAAGATGTTGAGAGTTGCAGTGGGTGTGACAAGGGTGGACAGGATTAGGAATATGTATGTTAGAGGGTCAACCCATGTTGGATGGTTTGAGGACAAAGCCAGAGAGTAGTGGGATTATGTTGGTTTGGACATGTGTTGAGGAGGGACGCTAAGTATATTGGGAATAGGATGGTAAGGATGAATCTGCCAGGTAAGAGGAAAAGAGGAAGGCCTATGATGAGGTGTATGGATGTAATGATAGAGGACTTGCAGTTAGTTGGTGTGACAGAGCAAGATGTAGAGGACAGTAAGACATGGGGACAGATGATCCGCTGTGGCAACCCCTAATGGGAACAGCCTAAAGAAAGGGAAGGAGATGTTGTAATGTCAGTCTTTACAGGTTGCCAATGATTTGCCAGACATGACACAACTCTGAATACATGACTACACATATGAGGTACACACATGGTCAGTGTGTACTGGACAGTGGAATGGTATAAACTCAGTATATTACAAGTAGTGCAACACACACAGCTAAAAGAGTATTTCACAATGAAAATACCCTGCATAGGTCCCTCACATTTCTGGGACAAACATGTATACCATAGTTGTACTCACAGTTATCATTATGGATATCTACGACATCCCATTAGCTGGCCTAGCAGTGTCACAGTCAATATTGTTCAACACACACCCCAGTAGTAGGCATATGTGAACCATTTTTCCTGGGGTGACTCATGGCCCTGAGCTGTGATCTATGTGACTGCAGACAGACCCAGATGCTATGGCTATAGGTTCTTATCAGCAATATATCAGTTCAGCAAGTCTTGTTGAGACATATTTGATGGACCTCCTAGTTCCCATTATTAAATACCCCTACTGCATTCCATTACATGCTTACTTGTCTGACATACCTGTTCTTTTTTTTCCAAGTCATCCTATATTCTGTATGATTTTTTTTCTCTCTCTCTGTCCCTGCTGTACGAGGTATACACCTGTTTTGCATAGGTGGCAGCTTGCCTTTTGTAGGTAATGCTCAAGAGCAGCTGATGGCCTGTGCACCATTTGGTGCCCCACACTTACTAATTGCATGCAGAACAGCTGTGGTGGTATTCCTATACCCAATGGCATGGCAACACACTCCTATAATTGAGTAATTCATGTGGGCATTGCCCCTTTATCTTGCCCGTGAGGATGGATTCATGGAGGTGTGTGAACATCATCACAGAGGGTAGTTGGAAATACCTCTTACAATGACAACTGTGGAGAAAGGCCAACAAACTGGTGGAGAATGTTCCAGACATAGGGACAGAATTTAAGTGTTGCTGTTATACAGTTGAATTAATGCTAGTTTAACAGGGTTTATGTGCACATGGCTTTTCTGGGTTATTTTAAGTCTGACAGCGTTATGTGGATGATATAACTCTGAACTGCAGGGCTATCTGCAGAATGGCCAGATTTTGAACTCTCATGTGTGGTGTGTTCCTCAGACATTTTTTGTCTTTGAAAAATCAGTTGCATATTGTGGGGATTGCAGTCAGTAAATGGCATCAGCCATATGTGTTTCATACTTCATATCCCTCAGAAGAGCTGTGTCACAACAAACCCTGTTACACCAGTAACTGTCTGTTTATAACAGCAATATTTCACATATGCCAATGTTTTTAGGCCTCTGTCCCCCAAGTATGTCAGGCTTTGTCCAGATGTCATGCAGTAAAAGGTTGATAGGTAGGGTATATCATTATTTATTGCCTTCATTCCTGATGCTATCCCAGTGATGTATCAGAATGCCAGACATGTTATGTGTAAGAGGCCTCATATGTGAGGACAAAGCCTGGACATTCTGTGGAACTCTGAACATTTGAGAGGTCTGTGTATGTCTGGCAATATTTGACGGACTGTCAGGATTGTGTAGCAGTGTTGTGTGTCAATGTTAGTGTGGTGAGAGGAGTGGGTGTATGTGTTATGGCTCCTTTTCCATCTGACTGTGCATGTTGCTCTAGTGTCTGGTGGTCTGTTGGCTGTAAATGTTTGTAGGGCCAGACTGAGACCTGTACCATACCATGGTTGGGCATCATAATAGTCTGTCAATTTGGCCTGTATATATGTAGGGGTAGTGTGTGAGTGGTAAACATGATGAGATATTTTGGTCCACACAGTTGTTATACTGTACCGTTCATTAGGGCTTACGTTTATGTAACTGTGATTATGATGAAATTGGTTTTGGGTATGCACTTTCACACTGGTGTCTGTTTTTCAGTGCTGTTACATCCCTGTAGTGGCTGGTATATTTCCAATTACATGTTTAACATCCCATAGCAGATTTGGGTTATTGTTGTGTTAGTATGCCTGTAGTTTAGACTGTGTTTGGTGACATGCCGAGCAGCCCAGTGTAGTTTCCGTACTGTGATGTCATGTCCAGATATTCTTCAGATGTACTGTTGCCTGGCCCCCATATGTGTTATATATTTCTGACACATTAGTGTGATGATGTGAAGATGTATATCACTAACTAGTGGGGAGTGATGTGGTTTTGAATAAGGATATTTCACGCAGTATGTGTTACTACAAACAGGAGGGTGTCACTGCATTTACTGTGTAGCCTTATCCACTCCAGTATTTGTGATATGTCCCCAGTGTCATGGGTCCTCCTCCTTGTCTGGCTTGGTCCAGATTTGTTGCACTAAGGTGTTCTGAGCATACCTTCCAACTGGCCAGGTTGTTTGACTGTCCAGGTTTATTGCCCATATTTCTGGTCTGTTGCAAAAGAATCATTATTTTCATTTCTGTGGTAAATCACTGTGATGATGTGGGGATTTCTGTCAGTAAGTGATAACATACATATCAGTTTCAGAACTGACATCATCCTGAACATGTATGCTGACACAAACCCTGCTACTGTAGCAACATTGTACATTTATAACTGCAGGATATACATTGTGTCCCTAGTCTTGGCCCATTGTCCCCCCTATAAATATATATATATATATATATATATATATATATATATATATATATATATATATATATATATATATATATATTCCCTTTTTGATATCTAGACATATAGTTATATTACGTTTTATATATATATATTCTATATGTATTTGTTTCATATGTATAGCTACATATATCTGATGTATACACTTTTCTTATTTATCTATCACCATACACATCTATATCTGTATATACTAAACATGACTGAGTCCACATTGTTTGTTTCCCATTATTCTGTACCTGTACTGAATGATATATTTGAAAAAGAAGCATTCATTATTGGAGCTCAGATGGAGTAGTGGTATATTGCTCTGGCTACAGTATACAGGGTCCTGGGTTCAAGACTTGGCAGGGCTGATTGTTTTGTTGCTGGGCAGAACAGTAGGTGATGGAGACATGGTGATTAAGGCAGTTTTAAGCAGTTGTAAGTGGGTTTGCATGATGGTAAGCGATGCTAACACATTGTTAAATGAAAAAGTGCCTAATCTGTGTAGGCATAGCCTAGCAATGCGCAAACCCGCTTACAGCCTCTTACTACTTATAGCAGCTTATTCCCACTTACCCATGCAGTAATTTATTTAAAAGAAAAGACAAAAGGGGTGATAGGAAAGTGATGAAAAAGGGGGCATGCAGAGGGAAACACAATATGACATATAACTAGGTATTTACAGGATGGGTGTAGGGAAGGTCCATAGCTGTCAGTTTCTGATACAGCAACAGCTGTGCATTTGTACAGATTTAGGAGTTGAATTTAGACACTCAAACCCCTGAGAGAGGGGTGAGGACAACAGTAATGTGTTAAGCCAATTAGACCAGATTACATGTGTCAGGTGGATGAGCGAGCGAAATGGACAGCTATGTATGAGGCGAGATTTTTTTGGGGGGGGGCAGATTGCCATTTATTTATTTATTTTATTTTTATATAAGGTGAGAGTGGGATGTTGGGGAAGGATAATAGTAGGGGAGGTAAATTGGTAGGAAGACAGAAAACAGCAGACAGGGGCAGTATATGACACGTGAGGGGGTGAACACCTTGGACAGGGAGGGTGGTTGGGAATCGGATGCCCACGAGCCCCCATATGGATGCAGTGGGACTGAGGTCCCCATCCATGGGCAGTCACCATTCCACCTTCACGGCCCCGAAGGTGGCTGTGCTGGGGACTGAGCAGGAGGGGCAGGCTGACCCTCAAGATGTGCCACGTGGCCCTCAAGCTGGCATAGCTGATCTCCAAACTCCCTTTAGAGAACACTGTGCACCAATCCCTGAACCTGTGTATGGGTGATAGTGTCCTGTCCACGCCCATGCCCAGGGGGCGGACGAGCGCCATCCCCTGAGGTGGTTCCATCCTAAGGTGGTGCAGGACCAGTGGGCGAGGAGGTCCTGGGGTGGGTCCCAGATGTACTGGGGCCCAGTGCCATGGCCAGTTTAGGCGGAACAGGTGGATCCGCTTCGAACGGCCTTCCCAGATGTGCTATGGTGTTGCAGTTTTACAACATATGTTGGCTAGTCATGAAAAAACACATTCCAGGATTGTGTGTTTATGGTGGTTGATAACAGTATCGTATACTTGGCTCATTGTTTGATCTATATGTCATTCTATGTCGGAATGACAACCAGAAGGCTTAGGGATCGATTGCGAGAGCATGTATATGATATAGGCAAAGAGGTAGAGACCAATGCTTTAGCGAGGCATGTCAAGGCTCATGGGCCCAGTGCCATGGCCAGTTTAGGCGGGATAGTCGGATCCGCTTGGAACGGCCTTCCCAGATGTGCTATGGTGTTGCAGTTTTACAACATATGTTGGCTAGTCATGAAAAAACACATTCCAGGATTGTGTGTTTATGGTGGTTGATAACAGTATCGTATACTTGGCTCATTGTTTGATCTTTATGTCATTCTATGTCGGAATGACAACCAGAAGGCTTAGGGATCGATTGTGAGAGCATGTATATGATATAGGCAAAGAGGTAGAGACCAATGCTTTAGCGAGGCATGTCAAGGCTCATGGACACACACACAGATTTGTGTTTATGGTGGTTGATAAGGTGATGGACAACTGTAAAGGAGGAGACATGAAATTGAAAGTTGAGACCAAAGAACTTGAATGGATTGTGAGACTTAAGGCCAGTACAGGGAAGGGTCTCAACGATAAAATCAACATTAAGCCTAGTCTTATAGGGAGGGATCTGCTTAAGTGATTGAGTTTAGGTATTAGTGTAGTTTATTGACCTATATATTTTTATGTAGAGATATTTTAGTAGTATTTTATATGTTTATGGATATGTATATATATTTTATATGTTTTGTCTATTTATTATAGGGCATGATTTTATGCTTCATCCTGTGAAGATGAACTATTTGCAAAGGATTTGAATGTATCTTTAAGATGCATGATTGTTTATGTGACTTTAAATGAGGGTGGAGTCTCTGCACCTCCTTAATTGGTATGGAATGGTATAAAAGAGGGCTTTTTTTTCTGTTTTATTGTCTGATGAAGTGGCTTGGTCCACGAAAGTGCTCACCATTTGTTTGTTGTGGAAATAAATCGTTGGATGTTATGTAGTCCTATCTCACCTACATTCTTACCCGTGGGTTCGGAGCTGAATATCTGCTCTGACTCAGCCAATTTTACTAGCTCAATGTCTCTCATTGGCTGGGCTAAGCAGGTATCCCACTGTGTACTGCTCCATATTCCCAGATCTCATTTGCCGCTCGTGTAGCTAGGACGTGGTCTCGCTTGGCTGTGGCTAAGTACCTTCTTTTCTTGATTTAAGAGAAGTTTGATTCAGTCAAAAGCTATTTTCATAGCTATTGTTTAAATCTAATTTTGTCTGGTGTGTTAGGCTTTGCTTAGGCTTTGTGATTGTGAGATTTTAGTGTGGTATCCCTCTTACTGTTCCCCAGGCTAGGCCTGTTTCAGTTAGAGGGCCTAGTTCTCCTCTGTTTCCTTCTGTGTTCACCCCAAACCGTTTAAATTAGAGGTTTTGGCTACCCTCTCCTTCTGTTCCTATCCATTGTTTAAAATTGTGCTAGAGTTTGTGTGTGTTTGATTGCGGTTTTTGGTGTTGGTTACCTCAGTGTCGTTCCCGCCTTTATAGAGTGAACGTCTGTTTTTGTACTGACTTGGTTTTGTGTTGTGGGACGCAGTAGTTAAAATGTCTAAGGATACGAAGGAGCATAAACCTTCGGGATTTAAAAAGTGCTCAAAATGTGGGTACAAAATGTCCATAACCGATGGACATTCCATTTGTGTCTACTGCTTAGGAGCCATCCATCTGCAGGAATCCTGCAGCTTTCATCATGCGTTCAGCCCTAGAGTTCTCCAAGAGAGAAAGAATACGCTAATCTTAAAGGGACTTTTAAAACCCTCTTTTGAAGAGGCTATGGATTCGGCTTCCAGTGGCAAGTCTAAATCTGGCAAGTTAAAAAAGAGATCTCTGGCTCTGTCAGCTTCATCGGAGCCACTGGAGAAAATGTCTAAAACTGCATCGACCTCCTCGGCTCCACTGTCTTCGGGGCCGCAGGAAGGATTGGTATCTATGGAACCGGCGTTGGCTCCAATTGTATTGGAACCTCCTTGGAGCTGATCGCCCAGTCTCAAACCTACTTCTCCTGAGAGGAGATCGCATTCCCCATCCCTGTCCTCCAAATCCTCCAGGACCCTTTCTGATGTGGATGTGGATAGGGTGGGTTCAGAGGCTCCTCCAGTTACCAGTTTTGGCAAAATTGTTTTCGGCTCCGACCTAGTCGGCTCCGGAGCCCATCAAGACATCTTCTTCGATCATTCCTCCTCCGAGCGCATCTCTGTCTTCGGAGCTGGAGTGTTCTGTGCCGCGTGATGTGTCTAGGCCGGTTCCGATGCCCCATTCGGATCCATCGGTACCGGCATCGGCTCCGACCCTGTCTGCTCCGTCCTCAGGGTTCAGGATTCGGGACTCTTTGGTCGGGCCCAAGGGGGACATCTCGGGACTTATTTCGGTTCCGAGTCTCCCTCTCGGTGCTTCAGCTTGGGGAACTCTGACTCCTGTCATGGCCTCGGAGACTAGTCGCTCCTCAGACTCGGGGGGGGGGGGCCTTTGAGGCTATGCGGACTGCGCTGGCCAGATCGTCAGCAACATCAGGCGGGTCGGTCACTCTGTCACCCACCACTCCGGTGAGAGCCTCTGATCACCACCCATCCATGGACAGCAGAGCACCAGGGCCTAGGGATACCCCCACGAGTGGTCCCCAAATTTCTGAGGGTCCCTCAGAGTTGGTGCCTGAGGAGCCCCCCATAAAGAAAACGTGCAAGAGGAAGCACATAGACTTCCAAGACGAGTCCCTCACCTCTGATACTGACCTTGAGGAATCAGAGGGGTCCTCCAAGTCATCCTCTGATGATGTTTCCTTCTCCGATATCCTGGAGATACTGAAACATAGAGGTGACTGGCCCTCCAAAGCCCCTTCCAAGGAGGAGTCAGTATTCCTTAAGGCTTTTGGTGCTCAACCCTCCGCCTCCTGGGTGTCTCCACCCTTCGGCGAACTCCTTGACCTGATTTGTCAAAGAGTGTGGGAGAACCTTGATTCTGTGGAGCCCCCCCCCGTGCCCAGGCATCCCAACAATTTTCTTTCCACCCCCCAGGGCAAAGAGTTTCTGTCTAAAGGAGTTCCTGTAGATGCCATGGTGGTGGCAGCGGCAGCCACCCAGAAGGAAGTAGCAGAGTCTTCTTCATCCGTTCATCCTCCTAACAAGGAGACTAGGACCATGGATCGGTACGGGAAGCGTACCCTCTCATCAGCGACCTTTACGTTATGGTCCCTGAATTACTTGTCTCACTTCACTTGGCTCTATAGAGATCTCCTCAAAGAGTTAGGAGATACTCTTGCGGGTAACGTTCCTGAGGCGGTGGCTCAGACGGTTAATGCCCAGGTCTCTACACTCAACTCAATTGTCAACTCATCCATGAGGCTCATTTCGTATGCAGCCGAGGGAGCGAGTAGGGCAGCAAGCTCAGGGGTCGCTCTTAGAAGGCAAGCCTGGCTGCGCCTGTGTCACTTTGCGGAGGCCTTCAAGTCTTCCTTCACTGACGCCCCCTTTGATGGTTCCTCCTTGTTTGGGACCAAAGTGAAAGACACCTTCACCAGGTGCGAGCAAGAGGGAAAGACCCTGTCTGCCGTAGGGGTCCATTTTTCCCTTTCTTCTAGGCCTTATCCCAAGGCCTAGCAGGGGAGGAAGATGTGGTTCAAGAAATCACAGAGGTTTTTTCCTGCCACACAAGGAGAACCCCCTTCCAGAGGCAGGGGAGGGGGGGTTATTCAGGGAGACATCGCCCCAGAGGCAGACGGGGCCCCCGCAATTCGGGAGACAGCGACTCCTTCCGTGGTTCTCCATACTCTCATTCCTGAGGGTGTGCCCGACTGCGCTTATCCGGAGCCAGTTGGGGGTCGAATTTCCTTATATCCGGAAGCCTGGGAAAGCATTACCCAGGACCGATGGGTATTAAGGATAATTTCCGGAGGTTGCCTCATTCCATTCTCGTCAGTACCCCCGCCAATCAGAAAAATCCTGGACGTTCCACCCAGTCAGAGGGATCAAGCAGCCTCAGAGGTCTCGCAGCTGCTAGAAAAAGGAGCTATCCAGCATGTCCCCTCAGACCAAATTGGATTAGGGACTTACTCAAGATTCTTTTTGGTGCCGAAAAGAACAGGGGACATGAGACCCATACTAGATCTCATCCAACTCAACAATCACATACACAAGTCCAAGTTCCATATGGTCACACTACAATCGATTCTCCCATTGTTGGGGGAGGAGATATGGATGAGCTCCATCGACCTCAATGATGCTTACTACCATGTGAAAATGGACAGAGCATCCAGGAGTCACCTACACGTCCGGCTGGGAGCCAGTCACTTCCAGTTTTGAGCCCTGCCCTTTGGTCTCACCACAGCCCCCAGGGTGTTCACCAAGTGTATGGTGGTGGTGACGGCTCACTTGAGACGTCAGGGATTCCAGGTGTTTCCGTATCTGGATGACTGGCTCCTTACCGCTCCCACCATGCATCAACTAATTCAGACCAGAGACACTACCATCAATCTGTATCACCAGTTGGGCATAACAATAAATTGGGAAAAATCTGCCTTATTGCCCTCACAGCGTGTCACATTTATAGGAGCAGAATTAGACGCCATTCCAATGCGAGCATTTTTACCACAAGAAAGGATCAGAGTATTATAGGTTCATAGGTTGGTACTGAGCTATCTGCCCAAAGGCGTATATTAGCCCAGCCACGTTGTGCGGTATTCACTGCCCCTTTAGTAGTTCCTTAGACCCTTGTACTAGCAGCTAGTACCCTTGGCCCCTATCTAGTAGTGCTGTTGGTGTGATCCCCGGTGTGAACTTTGTTACCCATCCACTCATCAAGGTTCCTCTTGAAGAGTGATAGTGAGGGGCTCTGTCTTATGTAAATCGGGACCCTGTTCCATAGTAAGGGAAGTCTCTGTGAAGGGAATCTATTCCTTCAGCATGTTCTATTCATTGTTGTGTTGAGATTTATATCCCTAGAGCGTGTAGCTCGAGTAGATTTTGTTTTGCTAAGATGGAGCATGTTCAACAATTCTGGGTTGGACATGGCTCTGTACGTCAGACAAAGATCGCCTCTGAGAAAGCGGTATACAACAGAGAACAGTCTTAGCTTTTTCAATCGTGCTGCATAGGGCAACTGTTTGAGGCCAGTAATTCTCTTGGTTAGGTACCTCTGTGGTCTCTCCAGCTGCTGGAGATGTCTAGCCAGGTACATTCCAATTGGTGCATTGTACTCAATAATGGGTCTGATGAGGGAAGAGTAGAGGGGCACCATTACATCCTTAGATCTTGATGTGAACCCTTTCATGATCAGATGGGTCACATAGAAGGATTTTGTAACCACTTTGGCAACATGGTTATCAAAGGAAAGCTGGCTATCTACTTGGGTCCCTAGATCATTTATTTCTTCTTCAGATTTCAGGGGATTACCTCCTATGTTGTAGTTTGCGGGTACTCTGTTTTTTCCAAAGGGGATTACTACGCATTTTTTTGCATTTAGCTTGAGACCATGGCTTTTGACACCATGCATCAGTCTCATTTAGGCCCTTCTGGAAGATCTTCATGTCGGCCGGAGAATCTATTATAGCACCCAGTTTGCAGTCGTCCTCAAACTTAGTCAGCCACAGCCCTTCCGTGCTTGCCTGTACTTCTGAGAAGTATATGCCAAACAGGAGGGGCCCCAGGACAGAGCCCTGAGGCACACCACTCATTACTGGTCTGGATTCGGACATAGATCCCGCTACTATTACTTTATGGGATCTGTCTGAGAGCCAGTTTGCGATCCATCTTGTGACGTAAGGGTTTATGCCCAGGCTGGTTATGTTATTACAACAACAGATACACATGCTGATGCCCCTGAGACAAGCGAAGGCAAGATGGGTTCTCCAACTCCTAGGGACTATGGCAGCAACAATCATGTTGGTCCCTCTAGCGAGATTACACATGAGAATTCTCCAATGGCTCCTCTTTGTTCAGTGGTCTCTCCAAAGACTCCCACTATCTCATCCCATCTTATTCATGGACAGATGCAAGCAGGACCTCGGTTGGTGGCTGTGCACCAACAATTTGAACGGGGGAAAGCCCTTCGTTCCACCTATCCCGGTTGCCACAGTGACCACGGACGCCTCCCAGATGGGGGGGGGGGGATTATCTTGGCAGGACAGTCCAAGGCACGTGGCAAGAACACGAGATACATTTGCATATAAATGTCCTAGAGATGAGAGCAGTGCTTCTTGCATTGCTAGCACTTCAGAGGGTTCGTCCTCTAGGGACGATTGCTATACACTCAGACAACATCTCAGTAGTGTGGTATCTCAAAAAGCAAAGGGGAACCTGGTTTTACCCTCTGTGCAGAGATGCCATGCGAGTGTGGCATTGGGCAGTAGCTTCCCAGCAGTTTCTGGTGGCAATGCACATTCCAGGGAAGTCCAACGTGATTGCGGACAGGCTAAACAGAGCTGTTACGAGTGGTCCCTGAATCCCTTGGTTGCAGAACGAATCTTCAGCAGATGGGGTCAGCCTTGCTGTGACCTTTTTGCCAGCCCTCTCAGTGCGAAATGCAGCAACTACTTCACACTGATCCCCCACAGGGGGAGTCACCTAGGGACGCTCTGGTTCACGATTGGCCCTCCGGTCTGCTTTATGCTTTCCCTCTGTTTCCCCTGCTGTCAAAGGTGATTCAGAAAGTGTAATCCTTGGGAAGCAGAATGATTCTGATTGCTCCACACTGACCTCGTCAAGTCTGGTTCCCTTTTCTTCAATCATGCATTGTGGACACTTCTTGAATTCTGGACCCTCAACCAGATTTACTGACACACATGTTGGGACAGTTCCACCCCTCCCTGATGGCCCTCCGGTTGACAGCCTGGCTACTCCACTTCCATCGTTAGTCAGACTTCATAATTTCTCACCGGAAGTGGTCCATATATTATCGTCCTCTCATAAACCATCCACTAGAAAGTAAATGGAAAAGGTTCCCTATCTGGGCACATACCAGAGGCATTGATCCTTACACAGCTCCAATAGATTCAGTTCTGGAGTTCTTGTCTATGCTTTTCCATCAGGGGTCCGCATCAGCCACCATCAAAGTTCAACTGGCGGCGATATCTAATTTCCACGTAGCCAATGAACCTAGTCTCATGGCACATAGACTATGCAAAGCATTCCTCAAAGGTACTCTGTTGCTTCGTCCCCCGGTGTCCGAACCTATCATGCCCTGGGATCTTAATTTTGTTCTACAAGCCCTTACTTTACAACCCTTTGAGCCTGCAGCTACCTGCAAATTAAAATTCTTGACATGGAAAACAGCCTTCTTAACAGCAGTCACTTCAGCAAGGCGGGTTTCGGAAATTCAAGCCCTCTCTATCAAACCTCCATATTTAATCTTACATAAAGATAGGGTCTCTCTTAGACCAAACCCCTCTTTCCTTCCTAAAGTGGCTTCCATGTCTAACATAAATCAGTCCACTGAGCTGCCTGTTTTCTTCCCCCACTTTTTTAACAAGTCATAATTTAGATTTCACCAATTGGATGTACATAGACAGTTACGCTTCTATCTACACCAGACAAAAGATATCCGGAAGTCTGACCAACTTTTTGTCTCCTTTTTGGAAAACCAAATGGGCTCCCCCGGTATCCAAGGTCACACTGTCTAGATGGATAGTTGTATCTCTTTCATCTATCAAGCAGGAGGTAAAAATCTGCCATTTCTGGTCAAGGCACATTCTACTCGGGCTGTTTGTACATCCACAGCCTATCAAGCCAGATTGTCAATGGATGATATATGTGCTGCAGCTACTTGGGCTTCTACTCACACCTTTGTTTCTCATTACAAATTGGATGTGGTATCCAGGGGCAGGTCTTCCTTTGGCTCCAGAGTTCTCAGGAGTATTTTCCTATGAGCCACCCAGGATGTAGGCGCTAGGCACGCTGTCCCACGGGTAAGAATGTAGGCGAGATAGGACTACATAACATCAGGAAGTTATGTACTCACCATAACGTTCGATGTATGTAGTCCATCTCGCTGAACATTATTACTTACCCTCCCACCTTCCCCCTTCCTGGAGGATTTGGAGGTTAGGTTGTCATCTACAGAGTTCCCTTGCTTAGCTTATTCTTTATATGGATGTGATGTGTGCATGGAGTACAAATGAGTTTCACAGCAAACTAGATCTGGGGATATGGAGCAGTGAACCATGGGATACCTGCTTAGCCCAGCCAATGAGAGACTTCGAGCTAGTAAAATAGGCCGCGTCGGAGCCAATATTCGGCTCCGAACCCACGGGTAAGAATGTGAGGCGAGATGGACTACATACATCGAACGTTATGGTGAGTACATAACTTTTTGTTTTACTTCAATAAGCCGTGGCCTGTTGTTTCTAGTGCTTTTTATGATATTGGACTGGTTTTTGGAAGCACAGCTTACCTCTACCACTTATTTTTTTGTTTTTGTAACAACTGTATATGCTTGAAGTGCTCACAACTTTAATGATCATTGCTCTAATCATTACTCTACAGGTATTACCTCACTTTACAGCAACCAATGGCCGTGGGTTGGGCAGTGGTATGTTTGTACACAGTGTATAATTACAGCCTTCTTATAGCTACTTTATACCTTTTCTTACCTGGCAGACCTGTGGAGGAGATTTCTGTAAACACTACCTGACTGTTTCTACCCATATTCACGCAGTCAGGGTTACATATGTGCACTCTGTGTGTGTGTGTGTGTGTGTGTGTGTGTGTGTGTGTGTGTGTGCGCGCGCGCGCACTACTGCCATACTCTACCTTGATTTCTATGAGTCACCCTGGTTGTTGGCAGCAGTGACCACTAGCTTTGACAGTGGGACACTTGAGGAACATTTCTTGGTTGAAGCTACATGGTGTTTGTACTCATCTTGCTGTCATTTGCAGCCTTGGGGTTGGACAGTGGGTGTTGGACACAGTATAACTACAGCCTTCTTATAGCTACTTTATACCTTTTCTTACCTGGCAGACTTGTGGAGGAAATTTATGTTAGGGCTCTACACACAGTCTCAAAATCCTGGGATTCAAACTGTGCCTGTTTTGTGCAAACAAATACAAGTTTGTGTTTCATCAGAATGAGCTGTTGAGAAGCTGCTCTCTCTTATTTGACTGTTTTCTGTCTAATACTCTCTTGGTTGTACAATCCAAAGTTGCAATTCTGACATTCATGCATAGCACATATGTCTTGTATAGCACAGTGTAGAAAACACTGGTTAACATAACATTACTATTCAGATATCAGAACTTGGTGCATGCAGTATTTCATATAGTTAATCTCTTGTTTTATAACTCCACAGTCTTTGTCAGATGTAATGCTTTCAGAGCTATATTTGCTATGCATAAACTGTACACATATCAATTCATACAATACCAAAGTAAACACAACCAGTCTAGGGTTTTGACTTTTATTGACAAGTACTTACACTTTTATTGATATATAGCTTGTATGTCACTATTACTCTCCTACTGGCTTGTTTATTCAGTACAAACCATACCCATTTTTTAAATACTGCAAGGTGACGTTCTACTCATTTTTATTTATTTGCCCTGAATACTACAAGCTAGATTGTTCCTCACCAGCCTTGCGACTCAGCCATAGCAGCCTGCTGGCATGGGTGTCCAAGTTTGCAGCCCTCTCATCTTCAGCTGTACAGGAGTTAAGAAAAATAGTTATGCATACCTATCCATCACATGTACAGGCTGGACTCTGGAAAACACTTATTGTGACTGATATTTACATACGCCTGGAGCATTCCCTACCCAGGCATCTTGGACCCACGGGTCCAAGAGCTCCCTCTTCCTCCACTTCAAGTCAGCAAAGTGGTGCCAGACCTGCTCACCAGTCCAAAGGATGCCAGTGGGACTGGTGAGATCGAGGGCGAGACAGTTCCAGGCCTCCGCTTTTTCCTGCAGCAGTCTCATGTCATGGTTATCTACGAGGAGTCCAACCATGACCCTGGACTCATGAATGCCCCATCGCTGCGCCCAAAAGCGAACACCTTCACCAAAATACCAGCCATAGTGCCTACAGTGGGGAGCTACAACTGGTTATGAGCTATATTCCTGCCTGTGAGGTTTAAATATGGCTGATTTCCTGCCCTTTTATGTGATTGGACAGTTTTGAATATGCTGAGCTAAGCTAAACATTGGGCAACCCGCTTAGCAAAGATAAGCATTGCTTAAAGTAGTAGATGCTAAGCCCTGCTTACCAGTGCACAAATCCGCTTAGCTATGCTAATTCATGTTTAGAATTTACATTTAAACAATGCTTATACAGGCTAAGCATAGCTGTTCACAAGTTAAAATTGTTCAGCTTTCCTTTTACAGACTATCAGCATTGTGGGGTTGATTCCTCATAAATTATATATTATGATATGTATGGTTACCTTCCATAACATCCCCCTATGTGCTTTCATTACATTACATTCTTTTGTGACTAGACTGTATGGGACACTTGTTTATATGGGAGTTTCACATCTGTACTACACTGACACCTCATATTTGGACCTGCTACACTACACTGGTTAACCAATATACATTATTCACTACCTATTGATAAGATATACTTTTAGTGCTCCTTTCACAAACAAAAATGAATGGACTGTATTGGGGCTTGAACAGTGAATGCCTGCATGCAAAGCAAAAGCTCTAACCACTACACTATTTCACTTTAGACTATTTTGGCTGTATATTTCTATTTAGCTCATTGGGATGTGTAAGCTAGGCTGAGCAGAGGTGTGCGTCGCTCAAACCTGCTCAGCTATGCTTAAACTTTATTGGATATCGAAAAAAAATAAACGTGTAACATTAATGTTATAAACTATCACAGCTGCTACTATGTATCGATTTGTGTTAGAGGACATTTTATGAGTCAAAGGCCAAAAATATTAGGGAATAATCTGTGAAAATCTGGACAGTTGAGTGCTATGTTGTGGGGAGCTGTGCTTATATATACCGCAGAACTGTTAGCTGCTGTGGAATTGGCGTATGGCAATTCTAGAGTGCAGGGGCCGTGTGTACTGCTCAGACACACCCCCTGCACTCGTTCTTGTTTCATGGCCGTCTAGTGTAGACAGCAGCGCGCCCTCATGAATATGCAGGGCATGCTACTGTCCTAAACGGCTATGGAACGGTCCGTGCAAGAATAACACTATTCTTGCATGGAGCTTGATGAATCCCAGGGAGTATATATTAAAATCCCAGACAAACCTACCAATTTTTATTTGGCAATTAACACAAAGGAGAAAGGCTCTGAACTGATAATGAGCTGCTTTCTGTAGGGTAGAGAGTTTTGTCCCTTCCACCGTCACTGTGCTGCTTACTGTATGACTGAACATGTTGCTTAAGCAGGCAGTGCTCCTGCATTATCCCAGTAGAGGGACACATGCCCAGTGGACTTACCTAGTTATTAAATGAATAAAATAAAAATAAGTTACATAGAAAAAGAAAAAAGATCAGATAACCCCTGATGCCCCAGTAAGGGTTAATTGCCTTCACACATGGTTCATCACACTAAGCAAAGAAAATATTTTTACTCCTTAAATGCCTTTACATCCTCTATCTCACTAAAAGCTTCATGTCTAAAAAGCAAACTGCAGTAATTTAAATTAATATTGAAGATAACCAAGTCATGCAGTGCTGAAGATTTTAAGCTAGTTTTCTTATTGTCTAACCTAGACAAAAGATTTGAGAAACTAATGTATAACCAACATGTTTCCAGTCCTACTTAACTGCCTGTTGGTGTCAACATGGTTTCGAGTATGGTTCAAGTACCATGACTGCCCTCTACAGATAACTCACTTCAGTACCTGGAGAAGGTATAGTAACAGGAGGCCTGTCCACTGACCTGTCGAAGGCCTTTGATCTAGTTGAGCACTGATTCACTCTTACACTGGCTACTTAGGGTAAGGCTAAGTCCCACTGTGGTATAATGGTTCACAGACCTTTTCCACAATAGCGATTTCAAAGGCAAAATACAGAGCACCTCCTTCCACTCTGCTCCACTTATCAAAGGACTCTCTCTCAAGGATCCTATCTCCCAAACTCTTCTGTCTGTTCATTACAAACTAAGTGCAAACTATTCTACACATCTCAATTATTTCGTATACAGAGCTAGTAATGTGCCAACAGAATACAGTCTAAACTAGAACAGGACATGTAACCAGTCTGAGAGGTGTTATAAGCTCATCCTTAACTCAAATAAAAATGTTGGTAACCACCCACAAAATAAGCCCCCCCCCCCAAAACAGGAGCATTCTCTGAAATAACACTCCCCACATCAAGAATACCATTGCACCCTGTTCTTGTTAGTAATAGCTATCAATTCATAACACTCTCCTACATCAAGAATATCATCACACCCTACTCTGAATAGTAATAGATATCGAGTCATAACACTCACCCTCAGAAAGAATACTATTGAACCATGCTCTCACTACTAATAACTATTGATTTGTAACACTTTCCCACAGAAAGAATACCATCACACCGTGCTCTCAGTAGTAATAGCTACTGATTCCTAACACTCCTCACATCAAGAATACCATTGCACCCTGCTCTTGTTAGTAATAGCTATCAATTTGTAACACTCTCCCACATCAAGAATATGATTGCACCCTGCTATCAATAGTAATAGCTATCGAGTCATAACTCTCCGACAGAAAGAATACTATTGAACCATGCTCTCACTACTAATAGCTATCGATTCATAGCACTGTCCCACAGAAAGAATGGCACTGTGCCAAACTCTCAAACAGTAATAGCTATCGATTTGTAACACTCTCCCAGAGAAACAATACCATTACAACCTGCTCTCAATAGTAATATCGATCAAATCATAACACTCTCCCACAGAAAGAATACTATTGAACCATGCTGTCAATAGTAATAGCTATTGATTCATAACACTTTCCCACAGAAAGAATACCATCACACCGTACTCACAATAATAATAGCTCGATTCATAACACTGTCCCACAGAGACTACCATCATTGCATGCTCTCGACAGTAATAGCTATAGATTCAGAACACTCTCCCACAGAAAGAATGCCATTGAGCCAAACTCTCAACAGTAATAGCTGTCGATTCATAACACTGTCCAACAGAAAGAATGTCATTGTGCCATGCTCTCAACAGTAGTAGCTATCGATTCATAACACTGTCTCACAGAAAGAATGCTATCACCCCATGCTCTCAACAGTAATAGCTCTTGACTCATAACACTGTCCCACTGAAAGAATATCATTGGTCCATGCTGTCAAGAGTAACAGGTATTGACTCATAACTCTGTCTCACAGAAAGAATGCCACTACACCATGCTGTCAACAGAAATAGCTATTGATTCATAACACTGTCAGACAGAAAGAATACCATAATGCCATGCTCCAACAGTAATAGCTATTGATCGACATTGTCCCACAGAACGAATGCCATTGTGCCATGCTCTCAACAGTAATAGCTATTGATTCATAACTGTCCCACAGAAAGAATGCCATCACCCCATGCTCTCAACAGTAATAGCTCTTGATTCATAACATTGTCTTACAAAAAGAATGCTACCACACCATGCTCTCAACAGAAATAGCTATCGATTCATAACACTTTTAGACAAAAAGAATGCCATTCTCCAACAGTAATAGCTATTGATCGACATTGTCCCACAGAAAGAATGCCATCATGCCATGCTCCAACAGTAATAGCTATTGATCAATAACATTGTCTCACAGAACACCATCATCACATACTGTCAACAGTAATAGCTATCGATTTGTAACTCTCCCACAGAAACAATACCATTGCACCCTGTTCGCAAAAGTAATAGCTATGGAGTCATAACACTCTCCCACAGAAAGAATTCTGTTGAACCATGCTGTCAGTAGTAATAACTATTGATTCATAACACTCTCCCACAGAAAGAATACCATCATACCATGCTCTCAATAGTAACAGCTATCGATTCATAACACTGTCCCACAGAAAAAGTGCTATTGAGCCAAACTCTCAAGAGTAATAGCTTTCAATTCATAACACTGTCCCACAGAAAGAATGCCATCATGCCATGCTACAACAGTAATAGCTATTAAGTGATAACATTGTCCCACAGAAAGAATGCCATTGTGCCATGCTCTCAATAGTAATAGCTATTGATTCATAACACTGTCCCACAGAAAGAATGCCATTGTGCCATGCTCTCAACAGTAATAGCTATTGATTCATAACACTGTCCCACAGAAAGAACGGAAAGAATGCCATTGTGCCATGCTCTCAATAGTAATAACTATTGATTCATAACACTGTCCCACAGAAAGAACGGAAAGGATGCCATCGTTCCATGCTCTCAACAGTAATAGCTATTGATTCATAACACTGTCCCACAGAAAGAACGGAAAGGATGCCATCGTTCCATGCTCTCAACAGTAATAGCTATCGATTCATAACACTGTCCCACAGAAAGAACGGAAAGGATGCCATCGTTCCATGCTCTCAATAGTAATAGCTATTGATTCATAACACTGTCCCACAGAAAGAATGCCATTGTGCCATGCTCTCAACAGTAATAGCTATTGATTCATAACACTGTCCCACAGAAAGAACGGAAAGGATGCCATCGTTCCATGCTCTCAACAGTAATAGCTATCGATTCATAACACTGTCCCACAGAAAGAACGGAAAGGATGCCATCGTTCCATGCTCTCAATAGTAATAGCTATTGATTCATAACACTGTCCCACAGAAAGAACGGAAAGGATGCCATCGTTCCATGCTCTCAACAGTAATAGCTATCGATTCATAACACTGTCCCACAGAAAGAACGGAAAGGATGCCATCGTTCCATGCTCTCAATAGTAATAGCTATCGATTCATAAAACTGTCCAATAGAAAGAATGCCATTGTGCCATGCTCTCAATAGTAATAGCTATCGATTCATAACACTGTCCCACAGAAAGAACGGAAAGGATGCCATCGTTCCATGCTCTCAATAGTAATAGCTATTGATTCATAACACTGTCCCACAGAAAGAACGGAAAGGATGCCATCGTTCCATGCTCTCAATAGTAATAGCTATCGATTCATAACACTGTCCCACAGAAAGAACGGAAAGGATGCCATCGTTCCATGCTCTCAATAGTAATAGCTATCGATTCATAACACTGTCCCACAGAAAGAACGGAAAGGATGCCATCGTTCCATGCTCTCAATAGTAATAGCTATTGATTCCTAACTCTCCCACAGAAAGAATGCCATCGAGCCAAACCCTCAACAGTAATAGCTATCGATTCATAAAACTGTCCAATAGAAAGAATGCCATTGTGCCATGCTCTCAACAGTAATAGCTATTAATTAATTAATTTATTTATTTAACATTTGTTTACCGGGAAAGTCTGACTTGGAATAAAGCCAATTTTCAGTGAAAGCCCAGGGAGAAATGCTGTGATTCATGAAACTCTTCCGAGTCCCGCATAAAGAATAGCATCAAGCCCTGTTCTCCACAGTAATAGCTATCTATTTATAACACCGTCCAGCAGAAAGAATGCCATCATACCATGCTCTCAAGAGTAACAGTTATTAATTCATAACAATGTCCCACAGAAAGAATGCCATCGCGCCATGCTCTCGACAGTAGTAGCTGTAGATTCACAACACTATCCCATGTAAAGAATACCATTGCACCATGCTCTCTGTAGTAACCGATGTAGATTCACATCACTATCCCACATAAAGAATACCATTGCACCATGCTGTCAGTAGTAGCAGATATAAATTCACAGCACTATCCCACATAAAGAATACCATTGCACCATGCTCTCAGTAGTAGCAGATATAGATTCACAGCACTGTCCCGCATAAAGAATACCATTGCACCATGCTGTCAGTAGTAGCAGATATAGATTCACAGTACTGTCCCACATAAAGAATACCATTGCACCATGCTCTCAGTAGTAGCAGATATAGATTCACAGCACTGTCCCACATAAAGAATACCATTGCACCATGCTGTCAGTAGTAGCAGATATAGATTCACAGCACTATCCCACATAAAGAATACCATTGCACCATGCTGACAGTAGTAGCAGATATAGATTCACAGCACTGTCCCACATAAAGAATACCATTGCACCATGCTCTCAGTAGTAGCAGATATAGATTCACATCACTATCCCACATAAAGAATACCATTGCAACATGCTGTCAGTAGTAGCAGATATAGATTCACAGCACTATCCCACATAAAGAATACCATTGCACCATGCTGTCAGTAGTAGCAGATATAGATTCACAGCACTATCTCACATAAAGAATACCATTGCACCATGCTGTCAGTAGTAGCAGATATAGATTCACAGCACTGTCCGACATAAAGAATACCATTGCACCGTGCTGTCAGTAGTAGCAGATATAGATTCACAGCACTATCCCACATAAAGAATACCATTGCACCATGCTCTCAAAAGCAAGGTGGCTCCCTGTTAAGCAAAGATAATTACTTCTCATAGCATGTCTGTTTTTTAACTATTCTTTCCAAAAAAATATTTTGCTACATATCAGTCTGTTCAGCATTCAGCAATTTTATTCAAACAGAAAAAAACTGTCTTTCAGTACTACAAATGAAGAAGTCATATTTAAACAGAAGAAACTGTTGACAAATGAAAAAGATTATGAACTGATTCTACTAACAGTAATGCTGACCAATATAAATCAGTGTTTAGGTGCCTAGCTCAACAGTTCAGCAATATAGAATGGAACAGAAGGAGGGAGGAGGTGGTCACACAGCAAGCAGAATCAAATACCAGTGAGAGTCCAGGAAAAGAATATGGACAGCAATTATTGACCAATGAGGGGCAGGGCGTTGAACAGGCAGGACCTTCAGAAGGAACAGGAAATGTAGTTCTGTAACAGTGTGAACAGCAACAACCCAAACAAGACTGATTAGAAGTGTCACAACAAGCAATTCATTGGTGAGGGTTTTATAAAATTAATAAACTTTATTCAGTTTATCTTGCTCGCAGTTGGATGATACCCAATTGGAGGTTCTTGGTAAAGTTGTATTTCAATTCTGCTAAACAAGCTAGTATATCTGAAACCAGTATATTAAGTTAGAAAGGTTTATTTGAAATGTTTGTTCAAAAATAACGGCAATAATACTTCTGCAGTGAGTGAGTAAAAAAATCATATCTATGTCACCAGAACTGAATTAATTTAATACTTTTGCTGGGACATTTGAGAGTGATTATCATCCATATTAAAATTAGTCCCCCCCCCCAAAAAAAAAAAAAAAGCTGGGTAGCAGTACTGCTACAACAGTTATATAAGCAGATGGGGGGATCTTTGGTTATTATGGATGTGGTAAGTTGTAATGAAAAAATGTCTGCCATGCTTTCTGAAGCTGTATACCATACTGAGGTAACTGAGGTGATGTTACAGGGGGATGTAAGAACATACTGAGGTAACTGAGGTGATGTTACAGGGGGATGTAAGAACATACTGAGGTAACTGAGGTGATGTTACAGGGGGATGTAAGAACATACTGAGGTAACTGAGGTGATGTTACAGGGGGATGTAAGAACATACTGAGGTAACTGAGGTGATGTTACAGGGGAATGTAAGAACATACTGAGGTAACTGAGGTGATGTTACAGGGGGATGTAAGAACATACTGAGGTAACTGATGTGATGTTACAGGGGAATGTAAGAACATACTGAGATAACAGGTGATGTTACAGGGGGATGTAAGAACATACTGAGGTGATGTTACAGGGGGATGTAAGAACATACTGAGGTAACTGAGGTGATGTTACAGGGGGATGTAAGAACATACTGAGGTAACTGAGGTGATGTTACAGGGGGATGTAAGAACATACTGAGGTAACTGAGGTGATGTTTCAGGGGGATGTAAGAACATACTGAGGTAACTGAGGTGATGTTACAGGGGGATGTAAGAACATACTGAGGTAACTGAGGTGATGTTACAGGGGGATGTAAGAACATACTGAGGTGATGTTACAGTGGAATGTAAGAACATACTAAGGTAACTGAGGTGATGTTACAGGGGAATGTAAGAACATACTGAGGTAACTGAGGTGATGTTACAGGGGGATGTAAGAACATACAGAGGTGATGTTACAGGGGGATGTAAGAACATACTGAGGTAACTGAGGTGATGTTACAGGGGGATGTAAGAACATACTGAGGTAACTGAGGTGATGTTACAGAGGAATGTAAGAACATACTGAGGTAACTGAGGTGATGTTGCAGGGGGATGTAAGAACATACTGAGGTAACTGATGTGATGTTACAGGGGAATGTAAGAACATACTGAGGTAACAGGTGATGTTACAGGGGAATGTAAGAACATACTGAGGTAACAGGTGATGTTACAGGGGGATGTAAGAACATACTGAGGTGATGTTACAGGGGGATGTAAGAACATACTGAGGTGATGTTACAGGGGGATGTAAGAACATACTGAGGTGATGTTACAGGGGGATGTAAGAACATACTGAGGTAACTGAGGTGATGTTACAGGGGGATGTAAGAACATACTGAGGTAACTGAGGTGATGTTTCAGGGGGATGTAAGAACATACTGAGGTAACTGAGGTGATGTTACAGGGGGATGTAAGAACATACTGAGGTAACTGAGGTGATGTTACAGGGGGATGTAAGAACATACTGAGGTGATGTTACAGTGGAATGTAAGAACATACTGAGGTAACTGAGGTGATGTTACAGGGGAATGTAAGAACATACTGAGGTAACTGAGGTGATGTTACAGGGGGATGTAAGAACATACAGAGGTGATGTTACAGGGGGATGTAAGAACATACTGAGGTAACTGAGGTGATGTTACAGGGGAATGTAAGAACATACTGAGGTAACTGAGGTGATGTTACAGGGGGATGTAAGAACATACTGAGGTGATGTTACAGGGGGATGTAAGAACATACTGAGGTAACTGAGGTGATGTTACAGGGGAATGTAAGAACATACTGAGGTGATGTTACAGGGGGATGTAAGAACATACTGAGGTGATGTTACAGGGGGATGTAAGAACATACTGAGGTAACTGAGATGATGTCACAGGGGGATGTAAGAACATACTGAGGTAACTGAGGTGATGTTTCAGGGGGATGTAAGAACATACTGAGGTAACTGAGGTGATGTTACAGGGGGATGTAAGAACATACTGAGGTAACTGAGGTGATGTTACAGGGGAATGTAAGAACATACTGAGGTAACTGAGGTGATGTTACAGGGGAATGTAAGAACATACTGAGGTGATGTTACAGGGGGATGTAAGAACATACTGAGGTGATGTTACAGGGGGATGTAAGAACATACTGAGGTAACTGAGGTGATGTTACAGGGGGATGTAAGAACATACTGAGGTAACTGAGGTGATGTTACAGGGGGATGTAAGAACATACTGAGGTGATGTTACAGGGGAATGTAAGAACATACTGAGGTAACTGAGGTGATGTTACAGGGGGATGTAAGAACATACTGAGGTAACTGAGGTGATGTTACAGGGGGATGCAAGAACATACTGAGGTAACTGAGGTGATGTTACAGGGGGATGTAAGAACATACTGAGATAACTGAAGTGATGTTACAGGGGGATGTAAGAACATACTGAGGTAACTGAGGTGATGTTACAGGGGAATGTAAGAACATACTGAGGTAACTGAGGTGATGTTACAGGGGGATGTAAGAACATACTGAGATAACTGAGGTGATGTTACAGGGGGATGTAAGAACATACTGAGGTGATGTTACAGGGGGATGTAAGAACATACTGAGGTAACTGATGTGATGTTACAGGGGGATGTAAGAACATACTGAGGTAACTGAGGTGATGTTACAGGGGGATGTAAGAACATACTGAGGTGATGTTACAGGGGGATGTAAGAACATACTGAGGTAACTGAGGTGATGTTACAGGGGGATGTATGAACATACTGAGGTGATGTTACAGGGGGATGTAAGAACATACTGAGGTAACTGAGGTGATGTTACAGGGGGATGTAAGAACATACTGAGGTAACTGAGGTGATGTTACAGGGGGATGTAAGAACATACTGAGGTGATGTTACAGGGGGATGTAAGAACATACTGAGGTAACTGAGGTGATGTTACAGGGGGATGTAAGATCATACTGAGGTGATGTTACAGGGGAATGTAAGAACATACTGAGGTAATTGAGGTGATGTTACAGGGGGATGTAAGAACATACTGAGGTAACTGAGGTGATGTTACAGGGGGATGTAAGAACATACTGAGGTAACTGAGGTGATGTTACAGGGGGATGTAAGATCATACTGAGGTGATGTTACAGGGGAATGTAAGAACATACTGAGGTGATGTTACAGGGGGATGTAAGAACATACTGAGATAACTGAGGTGATGTTACAGGGGGATGTAAGAACATACTGAGGTGATGTTACAGGGGAATGTAAGAACATACTGAGGTGATGTTACAGGGGGATGTAAGAACATACTGAGGTAACTGAGGTGATACAGGGGGATGTAAGAACATGCTGAGGTAAGTGAGGTGATGTTACAGGGGGATGTAAGAACATACTGAGGTAAATGAGGTGATGTTACAGGGGGATGTAAGAACATACTGAGGTAACTGAGGTGATGTTTCAGGGGGATGTAAAAACATACTGAGGTAACTGAGGTGATACAGGGGGATGTAAGAACATACTGAGGTATCTGAGGTGATGTTACAGGGGGATGTAAGAACATACTGAGATAACTGAGATGATGTTACAGGGGGTGTAAGAACATACTGAGGTAACTGAAGTGATTTTACAGGGGTTGTAAGAATGTTTTTCTCCTTGCAGCTGACCATCAGCTTCCACCAACTCCTCTCTTTGTTAACCGGGTTTACCAGACCTGCCTTGGACCTCCCCAGACCAGAGAGAAGATAGAGAACACTTGTGCAGTATCACACTCCTACCAAGAACTGTGCCCTAACATCTGTCACCCTGTGGCAGCCTCACAAGCTCCACAATTGCTACCTTTGGAAGGTGCATGTACAACCTCCTAACTCAGCGGCTCACTGTTTATGTAGCGTAGAGCTGGTCAAGCTCATAATGCTGCTTATCAGCAGTAAGCTTTAGCTGCCTGAGTCCCCCCAGAATGGACAAACTGACGTTAGCCACTCACTCCCATCTTCACCTGCAGCCCCACTGGTGTCTGTGCTGCTAATAGAAAAAGGTCCATGTGGGCTACAGTAATGACTTTTAATAAAACTAGTAAATGCCGAAATCTGTAAGGACAATCTGAGGAATGTCAACCATGTACAGAACACTTTTAATAAATCTTTTGAGCGCTTTCATCTCAAAAAGTGAGACTTCATCAGAAGGCTTGAGGCCATGATTTTGACACCAGGTGTCCGTCTCAGTAAGGCCTTTTTGGAGGATGTCCGGGACAGCCAGAGAGTCAGTTATGGCTCCCAGTTTGCAGTCATTGGATAACTTGGTTAGCCATAGTCTTCCTGTGTTTGCCTGTACTTCTGAGAAGTATATGCCGAACAGTAGGGGTCCCAGGACCAAGTCTTGCGGTACACCACTTGTGACTGGTTTAGAGTCGGACCTGGAACCTGCTATTCTTACTGCGTGAGTTCTGTGTCTTACCGTGGGAGTTCTGTCTGTAAGCCAGTTGGCAACCCATCTTGTGACATAGGGGTTTATGTTCAGGTTGGTGAGTTTTTCTAATACCTGAGTGAGGAATGGTGTCAAACGCCTTGGCGAGGTCAAGGTAGGCTGTGTGAACCCCCCCCTTTCCCTTGTCTATGGCTTTTGGTGACTGTCTCAAAGAAGTCAACCAGGTTTAGTAGGCATGATCTGCCCTTAAAGCCAAACTGGGTCGGTTCAAGTGTTTGGAGGTTCCCAATGTCTTTGTTAATGAGTTCCATGATGATGCGCTCCATAGCCTTGCAGACCTTATGGTTACCTAGTCAGGCTTATGGGGCGATAGTTACCAGGGTCAGTTGTGGCCCCTCCTTTGTGGAGTGGAATAACCGTTGCTGTGTGCCATTCAATGGGCACGTAGCCTATGGAGAGGCTGAGGTTGAACAGTGTGTTTAGGTGGGGGGTTAGTTCATTCTGTAGTTCGTGCAAGACTCACCCTGGGACACCATCTGGCCCCACTCATACTATGTTTTTGGCTTTTGAAAGGGCTGTTTTCACCTGTGTGTCTGTGATTTCCGGGACACTTAACTTTTCTGGTATTGTTGTGGGCCCTTTTGGAGGTGAGAGGGGGGTGAAGTTTGCAATGAATCTATCTGCCAGGATGTTGGCAATATCAGTAGGTTCAGTATATTTTGTGCTATTTTGCACTAGCTCAGAGCATACCTGTGAGTTGCCACTTAGATTCATGACATAGCTAAAGAAGGCTTTATGGTTATCTTTCGAATCCTTGGCTATTTTTCTTTCAAAGTTAGCCTTGGATGATTTTATGAGGGACCTCAGTTTCTTACTGATACTGATCAGGGATGTCTTTCCTCCTTGGAATTTGCTTTTTTTCTGAACTAGTTTCCTCCTTTTATTGTATAATCTGTTTATGGCAGGGGTCCACCAGACTGGTTTCCTTCTCTTAGGGGAGTGAGTCTTGGTTTGGTAGGGATGGCACGATCCATGCATCCTTGTAGGTGCTCAGAGTGCATTTGTAAAGGATTCTGCATCTTGGGCAGTGTTATCCTTTAGCGTGGGGGCTGTGAAACTTACCACCTCTGTCTTAAGTAAGGTGAAGTTTGCTTTAGAAAAGTTTTTCACTGTGGTTTCCTTGGTTGGGGGTGGTGGTGGGGTTTGGACATCCAGAGTGATTTCTTATGGTCTGATCTAACCAGTGACAGGTTGACCTCCGGTGCAGAACACCTGTCGCCCATGTTGGTGATGACCAGGTCCAATATGTTTTCAGCTCTGGTAGGTAAGTTTACCAGTCGATCCAGGGCATTTGAGTTGATAAATCCCAGGAAGTGCTAAGCCTGGGAGTTTGTACTCAAGTAGTTTTCCCAGTTAATGGTAGGGTAATTGAAATCGCCCAATATCAGGGTGTTCGGTAGGACCTTCATGTTTTCCAGTGTCTCCAGAATGGCAGAGTGGTGGTCATGGAGGGTGATCTGTAGCAGGCCACAATTTGCATTGCAGATTTGCCCGATGTTAGTTGCACATGGATGATCTCAGAGGTATCATGCTGCACCACTAACCTGGAGGTGTAGGTATCCTTGATGAATATGGATGCACCCCCCCCCTCCTTTTGTGTTTTGGTCCGCGTTGTGTGGCTGAAATGTGTGGTAGGAGTTGTAGCCTGGTAGTGCTGGAGTGCTCTCTAGAGCCTTGAACCAGGTTTCAGTTACTGCACAGATGTCGACGTTCTCCATACTGAGGAGTGCTTCGAGCGCATGCATTTTGAGATTTAAACTCCTGGCGTTGAGTAGCATAACCCTCATTTTTTTATTTGTGCTGTTTATGGAGGTGGGTTTGACTTTTGAGCCTTGCCTAAAAAAGGCACTATGGGGGCAGCAACAGCCTTGGCCAGTATTCGAAAGCCTTGGGGTGACAGGTGCAAGCCATCTCTAGTGAAGCAATGCTGCTTGTCGAACATGTTGTCCTAGGCTGACAGACACTGGATCCCCTTTGAATGGCACCAGACGCTTAGCCAATTGTTGAAATTTATATTTCTTTCTTTATATTGAGGTATCATTCTTGGTGAGGGCAGGATGCTAGTCAGGGTCATACCTGCCTGGGCTACATGATCAGAGAGCTCTTCCATGTCTCTTTTTATGTAGTCCAGGGAGGTACGTCTCAGGTCATCTGGCCACATCCCGGGTATACTGTATTTACATGGACAATGGCAGTGTATTGTCTCCGACCATGATGCTTCACACTACATACCTCAATATCACTTGACTCAGTTATGAGAGTATGAATGTAAATACGAAAATAAAGTTTTAGTGCCATTTTGTTTCGAGCATCTTAATGTTTCATATGATTAGTATTAACTGGCAAGTCACTCATTTAAGTTAAACCTGGAAATGTCAAAATAACATAAGGAGCTATGGGTGTTGAAGCATGCAGAAAGACTTTACAAATCTAAAGGAGTTAAATTCTTATGGGTTCTAAATAATAATTATTATATATTAAAATTTCTAGAGACTCACCATGAAATACTTCCCACAAGTTTTAGTGAGTGTAAATTCTCTGCAACATCAACCAGATGAGCACATTTGTTAAAGCTTCAACTCAGTACACCCCCCCCCCCCCAAAAAAAAAAAACAGCTTATGTGATCCAAGCTCCCTACAGTCACTTAACTTGTACACACTCATTTCACAGTTGTGTATCTTTGGAGAAAAAAAAAAAAGCTTGCACAAATTAAATCAACACAAGACAGTGCAAAACTACAAAGTACACCAGTAATGATTCCTACAGAGTAGATTGAGCAGTTGAACATTGGTAAAATGAACTTGTGGGGCTTAACATTTAAACTTTTTAAATTAATGCAGGGTACAGTATAATACCACAACCTGCCACTGACTTCCACTCCTACTTCTCCTTCATAGATAAAATTCTTAACCACCAGCACACAAAACCTACTGACATTACCTCAGAATCAGCAGCGGATTGCCCAGTTTACTTTACAACCCACAACTACTGTAGTCAGGGGTCTGCTCACCAAAACACAAGCACAGAGTCACGTCTGCCAGCTTTTATTACAGCAACAGGTTCACATGCTGCCTAGCTGCTTGCCTTCATAAACCGAAATGTATAGCAGAGGACCATCCTCAACATCTGGACAAGAGGCAAGACCACCCCTGTACACAATTGGGGGGGGGGCACATGAGAGACTGGAGAATGGACCAATTAGCATTTCAACCCACTGGCCAAAGTGATGGAAAAAGTTGTGAAAATTCAACTTGGTAATTACTCTGTATGATACCACGACATCATACATCTACTGCAGCACAGCTTCACAGCTGGTCATGGTATAATCACATCATTCCCACCACCAATCTAGCAAAGGAACTATGTACAACAACAATAATATCCCACGTTGTCTCTAGGCCCTTTAGTCTGGTTCTCTATTCGTCACAAGTGTTGGACACAAAGCAAACATAACCTTGTGTTGCCTGTGTCAGTATATAATTAAAGACAGAGAATTGTGTACCTTTAAGAACAGGCAGTATACGACGCTAGTGTTTTTCACATGGCAGTCTAGTTATATGGTCTACGTGGTTCTCTGTTCTGTATGCCTTGCTTTTTATGTGGGCAAGACTATACAAACAAAACAGAATTTATGAACTTTATGCAATGTGCATAAGCAATGAAATGAATGGTTTGTGCAGACATGTTTTTAATTGTAACCACTGTAATAAATTTAGATTATACAAACGTAGACTTAAGAGGTGGCAACAAAGAGAGAAAGTTGGAGATTAAGGAATATTCAATCGAATGGGATACTTGCAGATGTCCAAGTATGAATGAACTAGTTAACTTTATGTGCATTAAAAAGGTGTAAGTACTGAGTATGACTGGATGCCTTTAGTAACCATTAAATAACTGAAAATGTATTTAAAAGCTATGCCTTTAGCTAGCACTCAGTGTGATAAATCTTTACCAGCGGATAAAGGTGCCTACTTGTGCTGTGTTTTAAGTTGCATATTTAAACGGTTCTTTACTTTTTACCAGTCAGGCTACGAATTTTGTTTTGTGGCTTAATGACCTAGGTTTTCACCAAATACATAGAGCTGTCTTTGAGAAAAGCTGTCTGAGGGAGTGGACCATAGTTCTTTAGACTAGATTAAAATCTGCCCAATTCAGCAAACACCAAAAAAGCAGAGGCAACTATATTCCACCAGCTGGGTATTTTATTCCAGAATTGAAGAACATAAAGATGATGAAACATGCATGATAATGTTTTCAATCTCACTTTTTTCTTGGCATTTAAAATTTATATCATCATCATTACGGCCAGGCTTTTTATTTGCATTTAAATACAATCTGCAGATGATGCACTCTACAATCTAATTTCCAGATCAAGCTCCATGTACACTTACATGCACATTCTCTAAAAGCATAAAACATATTTTTTTGTAGTTGTAGCAATATGCATGTTCATCATTCTTCTTTCTCATAGGGCACATATGATCATATATTTGATTGCTAAGTTTTTGTTACATACCATACACCTGCATTACCTATTGCATCTTCTACCAGATCTGAGTAATGATACAGGTAAAATGTACCCCACCAGCTTTAAACATCAGTTACTTGCAGCAATCGAACATGACTCATTTGCATATACCCATTTGGGAAAAACAAAACGCCCACCCCTTACCACATAGGTGGCAGCCCCCTTAATACAGAAGAGGTAATAAGAGATCTGGGGACCCAGGAAGATAGTAATCTCTCCTTTGACAATCATGTTGCCAAAGTAGTTAGGAAATCCTTCTATGTGGCCCATCTAATTACTAAAGGGTTCGCATCTAGAAATAAAGAGGTTATAGTACCCCTCTACTCATCACTCATCAGACCCATCATAGAGTACAATGCCCCATTTGTGATGTACCTCACAAGACACTTCCAACAGCTGGAAAGACCACAAAAGTACCTTACCAAGAGGATTACTGGCCTCAAACATATGTCCTATGCAGACCAACTGAAAAAACTCCGGCTGTACTCAGTGGCATATCGCTTACTCAGAGGTGATTTCTGCCTGACTTACAAAGCATGTCCAACTCAGAATTGATGGACATGCTCCACCTAAAGAAATCCAAGTCACTGCTAGCCACACGCTCTAGTGAGCTACACGTCGCCACAGCAATAAATAGAACATGCTGGAGGGATAGATTCTTGTCACAGAGACATGCTTTGGAACAAAATTCCTATCTACGTTCGGCAGATCCCCTCACTAACACTCTTCAAGAGAAACCTTGACGAGTGGATGGGAAACAGAAAATACACCCCTGGAATCACTTCATTGGCTCTGCTTGACAGAGGCTCAGTTAATTTATCAATGGGCCGGTGAAAGCCGATACACTCTGGCTAGGCTTATAAATGCCCTTGGGAAGATAGCCTAGTACCTACCTATGAACCTATGTTGGTTAATAGCTGTAAGATATATATTTCCATATCTACATTAATATTTCCAAAACCAAGAAATGTATACAACTATAGAATTGCATAGAATGAAACCTTAGACAGTGAAGAAAATTATCTCCAGTATTTGCACTCTTAAGTTCTGCAACTCTGGTAACGTAAATGCTAATTTATGATGTTTATTGTGCAAGTAGACACAATTTTCCTACTTGTATAAACAAGCACTCAGGAAGGAATTCTTATTTCCTGCTGTAACGTAAAGGCTCAGGGCTTGCTTAACGAAATTATAATGGCAATATTATGTCTTGGCTGTACAAATTTATAAATATAAAAGTTGTTTATGAATATATGCAGAATGTAATTCCGAATTTCTTTTGCATTATTGATATATCACAGAACTGATGTAAAGACTAAATGCATTGGCTATTAGGTTTATAAAAACTACTGTTTGATGGAGAACATTCCTTTCTGCACCTTTTTAATAGCACATACTGTTCCCAAGATGTTTACATTGGTCTGGCTTATGCTTTTAACCTGATTTTTCAGAAAATGTTAAAAAAAGCTATACATAAGCTGCTGCTGATTTTATGTTCCATGCTTGCTTGGTATGAATAAGTTAAAGTGACTGGAGAAATGGGTGCTTTGTAGTATTTATAGTAATTTTGATTTACAAAGTTTGATGTGTTCCTAACACAGTTTGCATAATTAACTATACAAGTTTTTTTTTAAGGTTTTCAGTTTCCAGAGCTAGCTAAGCAGGGTTTGGGTTTGTTCCTTGTTTTCATATTTTTCTGAGAGGCATGCATAGTTAATAAGTTTAAGAGAATGTTTGTGAAGACTTCTCTTATTAATGGAGATAGACAAGGTATTAAAAAGGACAGTTTGATGGAATGCTTCTCA
The DNA here is from genome assembly GCF_019279795.1 of Protopterus annectens. NCBI lineage: Eukaryota > Metazoa > Chordata > Ceratodontiformes > Protopteridae > Protopterus > Protopterus annectens. The sequence continues at coordinate 408,784,390 of NC_056743.1, read as the reverse complement.
TGCACATGATATTACAGGGAGGACTTTTCATGTTACCATTTTTGTAACCAGGGTATGTGTGTTTGTGTGTGTGCACACTTCTAGGGTATTTTATATTGGTTAGTAGATGCTAGAAACATTAGAGAGGATCAGGTTTGCAGTTGAGAAGTAACTATGTAATGTGAGTAATGTGTTTTATTTTCTGAATCCTTAGTACAAGAATGAGATTTGAAATTGCTGGTCCACAGTTTTGAAAAATAAACTGAGATTTACTGGAAAAAAAGCCACATTTGAAAATTGCTGTTGCAACATTAAAGTTGATAAGGGGAGATAGTGACTACTTTAAATAGAAAGGCAGCTCCAAAATCAGCAGAAGGAAATGATTACTTAAGAGATAAGTAATGCTGCAGCAGTGTGAAAAGGTTAAGCTGTTTTTGGTGTGTGTGTGTGTGGGGGGGGGGGGGTTGACTGCATCTGTTTAAAGGGAATAGCCTCTATTTCGCAGTGCATAAAGGATTCGTCTGTGTAAATTCTACATTCAGGTGTGAGTGCAGGGCCCTGATGAGCAGATCAAGGCAGCTTGCTGTTTCTACTTGTGTAGTGCGGACATGGTTATGTGCCCAAATGTTATAAAGATGAGTGGGTAATGGAGGCACAAGTGAGGGTGCGAGGTGGCTGTGGTTTCTACTAGTGTGATTATTTACAGGATAGTATTAGAAGGGTCGCTTCGGGTTTATTTCTAGTGGGAAGGAATGAGTCCTTACTTAGGGTACTTGATTCCATTTCCGTCTGTGCTAGGTAAAATAAATGCTGATCTTCCCAGTGAAGGTTTTGGTCCATGAGTTTCAGAACCCATGAGCAGAAGGTACAAGACTTTGATGGGGATATCCTCTGTGCGAGGATTTAGGACTTTGATGTGTGTGCTCTTGGTTTGACTGGAGGAAAGGCCTGTTTAGGGTGTTTTTGTCAACACCTACAAGCACTATCAAGCTTTAATTTTTCTATTCAGAATTATGGTCCCTGAACGGAGTATCTCTGTGTTCAGAAATCAGATCCTTTATATGGCTGTCCTTCGAGCAATGGAAGGGCACGTTGATTTGTTTTTTTTTTTTCCTACCACATGCAAACAGGATTGCACTTTAACATCCCTGTTCAGGACTATGTCCTGGAACTGAGTCTTCTTGTTTGGAATGTCCTTTCTGTGTGTGTTCTCTGGCTGTGAGACAAAGGAAGCCTGCACGTCTCCTGGTCCTATGAGTAGCAGCCCTTGCATTTAACCCCCAAATGCTTTGCCTTGCCTACTGTAAGTCAGCATTTCTGCTCCTCCTTCTCATGAGCTGCATGCACACGTGTTCTTGTCTCTGACATGACTACAAGATCAGTCATTAAACTTTGTCTCGAGGTAACGCAGTACCAGGCCCACTTAGACACAGCCATGTGTTTGCTATGTAAAATCCATGACCAATACATGGTCAGCACAGAATTACAAAAATAGTTACCTGCTTTGGTTCAGATGAAGCAAGCCATGCCTTCCATTCTTACCTGCCCAGGGTATCTCTATCAACCCAGGTCATGTACACATAAAGGATGTGAATTCTAAATCTTCACCAGCAGGTAAAGCATGATGGGGGGGGGGGGGCATCATGTAGCACTTGGAACAGAGTTACTGTCTTTGGGTTTAATTTCTGCAGCTTTTTCTTGCAGTTAAGCAGCCCTTTCTTCTAATAACACATTTTAGTGGATCAGCACCCACTGGGGGTGGGGGGTGAGTATCCCCACACTTGCATAGGTTATCTCTTTCAGGAACAAATTGAGTAGGAGTGACAACCCTTGAGAGAGAGGTCTAATTCCAGAACCACCTGTGTGACAGGGTAAGGCAACTGTATCTAGCTGGCATTTTACTGCTTCATGTGCCAGCAGGAATGTGACATTTGATGTCTCATGAGCCAGCATTCCAGTGTCCAAATTAGTCCATCCAAGTCTTTGCTTCTGCGTCCCTCACTGGCACTGCATGTGATCCTTACCTTTCATATTGCTGGTGGCTAGCTATTGTAGTTCCTCTACACAGCTTTTCTTGTTTGTTTGCCCGGAGCTTGACCAACCTACATGGTTCTCCCTGACAGCAAAGACCATCTGCCATAGCGCTCATCCTCAGGGACAATTTTTAACATATTAGTTCTATGAGCTTAAGAAGTTGATAGAATAAGAGAATGAGAAGTGAAATGCATTTTCTAAAGTAAAAAAGTCTATAACTGTAATAAATTGTATTATTTATTAAGTGTAATTCACCTCCTTTTCTCCAAATAGTGCCAGTTTTTGGAGGGACAGAGCAGAATTTTGAGCCAAAATTGGGGATGTCCCTGAAAATCAGGAACAGTTATAAAGTATGCCACCTACAGACATGGCTCCAGTTTTGTCTCTTCTGATATTTCATGTTCAGGTGATGATCTGTAATTCTTTAACTGAACCATCATGGGGCTCATGTTTCTGGTTACAATTTGTTTGGCTTGCCCTACCCTATTAGACTAGTCTGCCAAGAATAACTCTATAAGGAGCAAAAAGAAAGTATTCAGGAGGAGAGTAGCCCTTAGGTTATGTAGTAGCAAACCTCACCCAAGAATAATAACGCCCCTTTCTAACACCAAGCTCAACAGACTTTACCACCCACTATAAATGTAATTATTTACCTACATGTAACCACAAACAGAGTTAATGAAATGAAAGAAGCAACAGTTTTGCACACATCCATTAACAGTCCATGCATTTGAAGGGGGCTACAACCCCCTCCTCCTGCCACCTTAACCTCCAGCCTATTTCACATGTCCACATAAAAGTTGCGTTAATTTTTTTTTTAAATCTGTCAGTGTGTTGAAGGGAGGAACAGCCCCCGAACAGGCATGGTCTAGCAAATGAATTGTGCAAAATGTACATTAATAAAGCTGGCAAACTGTTACGTTTGCTCTTCTTATTCCATGCACTTCTATTACTGGTACATGCAAGTAAGGGGGGGGGGTTTACTGCCATCTTAGCAGTTCCGTCAGGTCTCTGAAAGTAGCATACGAGTGTTGCGATAACTTTGTGAGATGGAGCTTCAGTCTGCATAGAAGCATATATTTATTTATTTTATTTTATTTCACATTTGTTGACCGGGCTAGTCTAACTGGATATATGTCCATTTTCAGTAGAGGCCCGGGGAGATAAGCTCCGAATGAAAACAATAACAGAGTCATATATACAAATTAATATGAACAATGTACAATGCAAGTACATTAGTGAGAATAATCAAAGAGGTCAGAAGTTCATAACATAGGTTCATAGGTAGGTACTAGGCCATAGGCCCAAGGGCCTACGCAAGCCTAGCCAGCAAGGTTCCCCGGCTTATGCCACCCAAGAAAGTTATTTTCCTGTGCCACTGACGAGCAGAGACACAGAAGTGATCCCCGGGGTGTATTTCCTATTTCCCATCCACTCATCAAGATTTTTCTTGAAGAGTGCTAATGAAGAACTTTGCTTGACATAGATGGGTAGCCTGTTCCAGAGTATGGGAAGTCTTTGGGATAAGAATCTATCCCTCCAGCATGTCTTGTTTATTGTGGTGACAAGGTTTAGGTCCCTAGAGCATGTAGCTCAGAGGGGTTGGGATTTCTTTAGGTGTAGCATGTCCAACAGCTCTGGGTTTGACATAGCTTTGTATGTTAGGCAGAGATCACCTCTGAGTAGGCGATATGCTACGGAGTAAAGCTGGAGTTTTTTGAGGCGGTCAGTGTAGGGCATTTGTTTGAGTCCAGTAATCCTCTTTGTGAGGTACTTCTGTGGCCTTTCCAGCTGCTGCAGATGTCTTGTGAGGTAGTGCAAAATAAGCAGGTATAAGTAGTATAATGCAAATGCAGTTTCAATGCATAATATATAATAGCGAAGGCAGCTGATTATATACAATTTATTAGTACAAAAGTATTCACATTAATGAAATTAAGAAGGATGTAAGCAATAGTATCTAGAAAGAGAAGGTTTGTTGCTATTAAGAAAAGGATCTTGATTACTGAGAAGAGGAGTGTAGGCTGAACCTAGTAAGAAGAGTAAGTTGATCAGTCAGGTTTAGTACAGGGGCACAACCAGTGTGTTCTGAGGAAAAGTTTCAGTTTGGTTTTAAAGAGTGATATAAGAGGGAAGTGAGGAAAGTTCGCTGGGAAGAAGGTTCCAGGATTTTCCAACAGTATTAGAGAAAAGAGAGTCCCCAGCCCTGTTGTTTGATTTACAAATATTGACAAGAAATTTGTGATGATCGTAGGCTCTTGAGATTATTGTAGGGGATGATGAGGGTAGATAGTATGGGTTATTTGTAGGTTGGTAAAGGGTTTTATGGGCAATGGTCAGTTGGTGGAATTTAAGCTGATTTTGTAATTCAAGCCATCCTAGCTGCTTTAGATTGTAACAGTGGTGGGTTCTGAATGGGTTGCCTGCAACAAATCTGGCTATGTTGTTGTAGGAGTTTTACATTTTAGTAAGGTTGTTTTTAGACAGATTAGTATATATGGGTGAGGCATAGAGGACATTAGAGATTAGATGGGTGTGAGCAATAGTTATTCTAGCTGCAGGAGAGAGGAAGGGTTTGTTCCTGTAGAGACAGCCTAGTTTTCTATTAACAGTTTTTATAGTATTGTTGATATGGGTGTCGAAGTTAAGGTTATCTATGGTGATGCCTAGTAGTTTGGTAGTTGGATCTGGGGATATGAGAGTACCATTATTGGATGTGACTGTGAAATCTATAGGGGGTGACTTATGAGTAGGGGTAAAAAGGAAGAACTTAGTTTTTTTAGGATTCAGAAGGAGACAGTGCTGTGTAAACCATTGTTCAACTGTGTTAAACACCTTTTGGGTAAGGGAGTGAAGTTCAGATATAGATGTGGCTGAGCATATAAGTGTGGAATCATCTGCATATTGTATGCATGTAGCTTGGGGGGTTTCTAGGTGAAGGTCATTGATAAATATAGAAAACAGGAGAGGTCCTAATATGGACCCTTGAGGGACACCAAGGTTAACGGGCAGGTGGGTAGATGTTGTGCCAAAGTACAGCCTGTTGTCTGTTATCTAAGTAGGACTGGAACCATGTTATAGCTAGTGCCTCTAGTGACAGGGTTTGAGGATATTTATAAGTATCTGTTGATTTACCATATCAAATGCCTTAGACAGATCTATAAACAGAGCAGAGGAAAGCATATTGAGGTTACGTTTTTTCTTAATACAGTCAGTAAAGGAAAGGAGGGAAGTAGTAGTGCTGTGGGAAAGTCAGAAACCATGCTGGCAGCTGGAAAGTAAATTATTTTGGATTAGGTGGTCTAGCAATTGCTTGTGGTACATTTGTCCATGATCTTTGCCAAGGGAGAAAGTAGGGCTATGGGACGGTAATTGGAGAATTCAGTAGAGTTCCCACCCTTATGAAGGGGGATAATATGGGAGACTTTCCAGATTTTAGGGATGTGTCCTTCACTGATGGTTCTATTGATAAGAATGGAAATGGGATAGGCGATAGATTTGGCTGCTGTTTGTAGATATTCAGCGGGTAATTGGCTGGCCAAAGGAGAGCATGGTTTTAGTTTAAGGAGAAGGGTGCAATGGATTTGGCTGCTGTTTGTAGATATTCAGCGGGTAGTTGGCTGGCTGAAGGCGAGCATGGTTTTAGTTTGAGGAGGGTAAGAATATATGTTGTTGGGACAGGTTGGAAGAGAAATGGAGGGGGTGAGATAGTGTTAGAGTTGGATAGAGTTAATTTCTGAGTTGATAACTGACTGGCAAGAGTTTGAATGGCCTCAGTGAAAAAGATATTAAAGGCATTAGCAATTTGCTTGGGATTCTCCTGGTCTGTGCCTTGTGGGTTTGGTGTGATGGATTGACCTGGGTGTAGTAATTGGTTAATACTTGCCCAGAACTTTTGTGGTTTATTATGGTGAGTCTGCTGGAATTGTAGGTAGTTGTTTCTTTTGTCAGAGAGTATAGCTTTTATAGTGTTATTTCTCAGTTGCCTGTTGGTCTACAGGGTTTTTAGTTAAACGATATTTATTCTAGTATTTATTTCTGAGATGGATTTTTTGCCTGGTTTCTTTTGAAAGCCATGGGGCAGATTTAGTTCTCATTCTAATAGAGCGGGTCGGTGATTGGTGGTCTAGTATGGCTAGGAATTTAGCATTAAAGTGATTAACAGCTTCCTCGAGTGGGAGTTTTTTTAAGGGAGACCAGTTACATGCTCTTAGTTCTCTTTGGAAGAGATCGGGGTTAAAGCTTTTCTTGGTTCTGATAGTCCTAAAAATGTTTGTAATGGGTAGATTGGTTTTAAGCCTGATTATATAGCTGAGTGAGTGATCACTTACATCATCAGGGGTGTTTACATATTGTACCTAACTGGATATTTCCTCTTTGTCTACACTGTAAGATGACTGTTTCAACTCACGCTAACCCACTCACTGAATGAATAAAAAGGCAAACTGCTCATGGGGTATGCTTTGAAGTAGTGTTAAAAGATGATTTATTTGAACACAGCTTTAGTACAAAGTCATTTTTTTTATTATTATTTTTTTTAATATTCCGCCTGGGTTCTGAAAACTTCTTATTGACCAGTTTGCACACAGGAATTCTATTAGTTGTACCAGACCTCCAAGGTCATCTCTGAAATCAGCAAGTCATCCCTTGAAAATGCTATTCGGCTAACAAAGACTCCACAGGGCAGACTTTGGAAAATGGTTGCATTATTTACTTAGTTTCCCTAATTCAGAAGACAAGTCACTTCCCAGTCTGTATGCTTTGAAATTCGTATAAGAAGGATAATTACTTGGATATTGGGGTATTATTTACACTCCTTCTTTCTGTACCAGCATTATGAGTTAAACTGGTCATTCCTGGGGAACCTGTGACAGTCCCTTTCATCCATTAACACCTACTGAGCCAGTTAGCAAATGCTTTCAGCTCTTTTGTCACTGATGTCTTTTTTAAGTGTTCACTGTTTTGCATTTCATCTTTCTGTTTGAAGGGATTGTCATTAGTAATCTTTTTGTACTTTAACAGCATGTGTGTAAAGAAAGCGTGTGATGTCCCGATGATGATTCACACAGCCATTGTAAGACCTTGGTATAAATTTAGATTTAATGAAGAAACAGATTCAGTAAATAAATGACCAAATAAATAATGAAGTAAGAAGCTACAGCTCTGTACACGGACACAGTATATATGCATGTGTACACTGTTCTGGTAAACACGGCCCCTTACAAACCTGCCACTGCAGTTTGTTTTTCACCCTGGTATGCAAGTATGTACCCTTTTTTTATAGTTGGATGTATCATCTCTAGACTACAGTTCTGAACCAATAAAATATGCAGGTTTATTGCACTAACCAGCCCCTAAGAACACCTTTGCATTTTCTTCAGCAGAACAAAGTCACTGCCTACATAACACTCAGACCTCCTTTCCAGAATCAGTTGCAACTCTAGAACTAATTGATGACAATCAATATGTTCATTATCAGCAGTGCAACAGGTAGCACACTTGTGTTTGGTGCAAAAGGTTGTGGGTTCTCCTTCCATAATGGGTAGACTGATTACTGACACTACTTTGAAGTATACGGGGGTGCTGAGTGTGTCCTGTTGACTCATTCTAAGGGGATCCAATAATTGACAGCTTTGGGAGGGACAAGGTTAACAGAACACATTGCTTTGCAGGGATGGTCTGCACCTTTCACCTGTAGGTTTTTGAATGCTAGGTAAATCTCTATCCACCCCATAGTGACTTTTTTTAGACAATGCCAAAATGACAAAACTACCAACATAGCAAAATCAACTCAGTTGAACCTCGGGGTGTTGCTGTTCAGTGCCAGGAGCCTAAATAAAAAAAAAAAAAAAAAAAAAACTACACTCCCTTCAAGCCCTCCTCACACTACGAATATAGGCATCTGTGCAGTTACTGAGACGTGGTTTAAAGCAGCAGAGACCACCCCAGCAGTGTAAAGATTCAGTGCCTTCCACTCTTTTAGACTAATACCTGCACAGACAGGGGCTAAAGGTGGTGTCTTGATATACATCAGTAACAAGTATACCTCTAGGATGGTCAAACAGGATGATGTACTGGAGGTTCTCCATGTGTAGATCACCATAGACAAAATCCCCTACCATATCCTACCAGCTAAAGTCACCATCCATATCCCTAGAAGCTCACAATGCATATTTGGACCTACTGAAGACACTTACTATACAACTTAATATGCCCTACTCATGGGAGACTTTAATTACTCCTCTATAGACTGGAAATTCTGTATGGCCTGAAATCTACAGGCATAGAGATTCCTGGACTTCATAAATGCAAACACCCTTGACCCCCCCCCAGCATCTCATCCTCCCTGTTAGGTCACTTGGGAACTATTCCATGGCAAATTAACCTTTAAGTGATGGCTTGTCAAAATTCAGTTCTTCTCCAAACTCAGAACAGCAGTTTATGCTGAATTGCTCACAGAAACTCTGTAAAACTACATCAGTGGCTGCACAAAGGCCTAACAGAAGTAAGCCCAAGACTAGCCCCAGAAACAAAATGACTGGTGGCATCCCAAATTAAACAATATATACAGCAAAAGGAAAACAATGTATGGCAAAAATCAAGAAGGGTAATTCCCATGAAGATAACTCTCACTTAAATAGGCACCTAAGAGGGCTAATTAGGTCAAGCAAAGCCAACGTTGTGGTTAAGATATCCTCCCAGGTGAAAGATGATCATAAGGCCTTCTACAGCTGCGTTAGAAACCTTAAAGACAGCATAAAGGAATCTGCTGAATTGGTGGTTAATGATGCCACATTCACCAAGCCTAGCAATATAGCAAACAAATTCAGTTCAAACTTTACCCCCCACCCACAACCATCCCGCAAGAAATACCCTCAAACATAACCCCTCCAACTATAACTAGGGAGCATGTACTGGCTGCACTTGATAAAGTCAAGAACACAGCCTCAGTGGGCCCTGGTAACATCCAGGGATGCCTTCTGAACAGTCTAAGATATGACGTATCAAGATCCCCAGAGTCATTATTTAACTATCCTCTTATAACAGGTTTTGTGCCAAGAGGAAGGAGGACAGAGACGATCATCCCCATTCATAAGGGAGGACCACCAACAGATCCTGGAAACTATAAACTCATTAGTCTGACTAGTCTTACTAGCAAAGCCATGGGAAGAATTATCTTGGAAATTATCAGCATGGACATAGGATACCTCCAGACACTGGCTCCATCCCAGTTTGGCTTTGTCAAAAGAAGGTTATGCTTACTGAATCTGGTGGACATCTTTGAAAAGGTCACTAAGACAATGGATGAGGGTGAAACAGTGTATACTGCCTGTCTAAATCTGGTTAAAGCATTGATACAACACCTTACTTAGGCATTGAAAATAAACTTATGGAACTAGGAATAAACCCCTTTATAACACACTGGCTAGCTAGCTGGCTCACTGATGAACCTACAAGATTAGTATCAGTGAGGTCACCTTCACTAAGAGACCGATCACCAGTGGAGTCCCCCAAGGCTCTGTGCTGGGATCACTCCTCTTTGGCATAGATGTTTTTCGGATATCAAATGCCTCTAGCTAACAATGTTTGCAGATGATTGCAAACTGGGAGCAGTCATAGAATCCCCTACCCCAAAACAAAAACACCCTACATGAAGGTCTAGCACAAACAAACACTTGGTGCCAAAACCATGGCTTAAAACTCTACACCAAGAAATGCATTATAGTACCTTCTGGGAAGTCGACCACCCTGGGTAGCTATGTCATCAATAATACACACCTAAAAGTTGATCCCAATCAGAGATCTGGGAACTTATGTAGATAGTAACCTAGCCTTCAGCCAACATGTGTCCAAGGTAGTAAGAAAATTCTTCTATGTTGCTTAACTTATAAGCAAGGATTTGACATCTAGGTCCAGAGAATTCATCATACCACTGTACTCTGCCCTCATCAGACCCATCATAGAGTATAATGTCCCCTTCGGTCTGTACCTAACTAGACACATGCAGCAACTGGAACATCCACAAAGATTTATTACAAAAAGAATACAAGGGAGTAAACAAAATGTGCTGCACTGATTGCCTCAAAGCCCTGTCTTTCTACTCAGTATCATACAGATTTCTGAGAGGTTTTCTTTGCCTGGCATACAAGGCACCCCTTGACCCTATTTTGATGATTCTTTTGCACACCCTCAAAACAAACAACATCAGAACTACTAGATGAAAAGACCTAAATTTTGCTTGCAATATGTACTGGACATTTTGGAGCAAGAAAGATATTTCTCAGAGAATTCCCATTCTGTGGAATATGCTCCCTCTCCATGTGAATCAGAGTTCCTCCCTATCCCAATTTAAACGCAACTTGGACCAATGGATGGGGAATTGGAAATTCACCCCTGGTCTGGTGCCTATATCTCTGATGGACAGAGGCAGTTAGTAAGTTACCTCATCTATAAATCAAGTTTGTGGATCACATTTGTATTGCACGGCTAGGCTTATAAGGACCCTAATGGTCATTAGTCTAGAACACGTCTATGAACCTATGTTTATTTTTATATTTTTACTATTAACATGAGAAGTTGCCAGAGTAAGAGAAAGTAATTAACATGGGTTTTATGACATACAAGAACTAACACTTAATATTTTTATTTTGTGTTATTATTTTACATTTGTTGACCAGGATAATCCGACTGGATACATGTCCATTTTCAGGGGAGGCCCAGGGAGAAAAGCTCCAAACTTACAAACAGATCAAGACAATCAAGTTACAGTATATAGACAAACATATTGTATTAACTTACAAGTTACAGTCTCACATTTCAAGCCTATGAAGAATAAAGTTTATATTCAGAAATATGTACAAATATGTTACAGTTTCTCTTATCAAACCTATGGGTGCAGCTATAGACAGAGTATCTGCAGAGATGTTAGTTTCTCTTTTCAAACCTTTTAGTGTAAGAGTTAAGTCGCTGTGAATAAAAAAAATTGCAGGGATGTGGAAGTAGATGAGGCTTTAGTCAGTGTTAGAGCAAGAACATAACCAGTGAGTTTTAAAATACTGAGTTAGATTTTTTTTGAACTGATTAAGGGAGGGGTTCGAGTAAGGTCAGATTCCAGGTTTTGCCTACTGAATTTACAAACAAAGATTCTCCAGATAGGTTGTTAGCTTTAACAGATTGAACCAAAAGTTTTGTAGTGGAACCAAGTGGCCTAGTGTTTTTGTAGGGATGGATCATCTTTTTAAGGGAGGGCGCTTTTTCTGAATGGTTAATAACCTTGAATGCTGCAGTAAGTTGATTATATTGAATTAGCCTGGGGAGTTCTAGCCATCCTAAGAGGTTTAGGTTTTGAGAATGGTGTGTCCTGTAGGGAGTTCCTGTGGCAAATCTGGCAATGTGATTGTAGCAGCTAGAGAGTTTGCTGAGATCAGTTTTGTTCAAGTTAGTGAGTATTGGCGAGGCATAGAGTAGAGATGAAAGCAGATGGGTACGGGCAATGGCAGTCCTAGCTAGAGGGGTGACAAAAGTTTTTTTTTTGTATAGGGAGCCAAGTTTTTTATTAACGGTTTTATAGTTTGGCTTACGTGCATATTATATTTGAGGTTGTTGTCTATTATAACACCCAAAAGTTTGGTATACATATCTGGTGAGATTATGGTCCTGTTGTTAGATGTTACAGTAAACAAAGGTTGAGAGGATTTGCGAGTAGGGGAGAAGAGCAATAGCTTTGTTTTATTAGGGTTTAATATCATCTGTTGATTAAAGATCCAGTTTTCCACTGTATTAAAGGTTTTCTGGGTTAAACTAAGGAGATCTGTAGGGGTAGAGGCTGAGCAAACCAGATTGGAGTCATTGGCCTGTTGTATACAGGTTGCATCTGGGATTACACTGTGGAGGTCATTGATAAAGAGGGAGAAAAGAAGGGGACCTAATATGGAGCCTTGAGGGACACCAAGGGTAGCGGGGAGAAGAATGGAGAGTTTGCCCTGCCAAAGGGCAGCCTGCTGTCTTCCACTAAGATAAGATTGAAACCATTCGGCATGGTTGTTTATGGATATTTTATTTAGGGTAAGTAAGAGTAGCTGGTAGTTAACCATGTCGAAGGCCTTGGAAAGATCGAGAAATGAGGCAGAAGATAGTTTGTTGTTGTTACAGTTGGAATTTATGACATTAAAAAAGGAGAGCAGGGCTGAGGTGGTACTGTGCTGTGGTCTAAATCCATCCTGGGAGTTGGCCAGAAGATTATGTAGAATAAGGTAGTGTAAGAGTTTTTTATGGATACACTTTTCCATAGTTTTAGTCAGAGAGGAAAAGATAGTTACTGGTCTATAGTTTGACAGCTCAATGGAGCTGCCTCCATTGTAGAGTGGTATGATATTTGATATTTTACAGATAGAGGGGATAGAGGCTTCAGTTATGGTTCTGTTTATCAAAATAGAGACAGGGTATGCTATAAAATCAGCAGCTATTTGCAGGTAGTCTGCAGGGAGGAGGTCAGCTGAAAAGGTGGTTGGTTTGAGTTTTTTAATTAGGGCTCTGAGTGAAGTCAGAACTTTTTGGAAGCTAAAGGAGAGAATGTCACTGGGTTTAGGGGTTTCAGCATTAGGACAAGTGGGTTTAAGTTTGCTAGCAAGGGCCTGGATGGTTTCTGCAAAGAAGCTGTTGGCAAAGGACTCTGGCGATATTTGGGTTGGGGCTGACCGGGTTGGAGTTGTGGGTTGCCCTGGGTGGAGTAGTTTGTTAATACCTGCCCAGAACTTCTGTGGCTTGTTGTGGTGTTTCTGCTGTAGATAGCAAAAATATTTTTTTTTTGTCTAGTAATATGGATTTTGTTTGTATCATTCCTATATTGTCGAAATTTGACTTGATCTTGTGGGGCTTTAGAGGAGTGCCAGGTGTTCCAGGCATTATTTCTTTAATAGAGAATGCAGGTGCATGGTTGTCAAGGATGGCCAGGAATGTGTTATTAAAGTGTTACTGCCTCATCTAGTGGTAGTTGTTTTAGAATTGACCAATTGCATAATTTAAGTTCTTCTAAGAATTTATTAAGTTTAAAGTTTTTGTTATTTCTTATTGTTTTATAGGTGGGTAGATGTGGACATTCAACGTTATGCCTGATAGTATACCTTAAGAAATGATCACTTAGATCTTCAGTGAGAGTACCAGATTTGTACATGTGTTGAGGGCTATTAATTAGTATCCAGTCTAGGATACTTTCTTTATTGTTAGGCTTGCTGATCCTAGTAGGGGCGGTTATAGTTTGTGTAAAACCAGGTAGGTTTACGTGGGTGGTTGGGGTCTCTGCAGTGCAGGTGTTCCAATCTATATTGAGGTCCCCTAGAACAATGGTCTCTTGGGGGTAGGCATTGGATAGCCAGTAGAGGATGTCTTCTAGGGTCCCTGAGTTATTACCTGGGGGAATATAGACACATACTATGTTTATACTTTTGTTTTTATTTATTTGTAGTTTGGAAATCATCATTTCTGCTTTGTTAAATATAGGTGGTTGAAGGTTGTCTAGAGTAACATTTAGGGTGGTTTTATAGAGAACAGCAATCCCTCCACCTTTCTTGGTAGTATGATCTAGACTGAGTATATTATACCCTGGAGATAGAATTTTATTATCTGGCATAGTTGGGTTTAACCATGTTTTGGTCAGACAAAGCATATCTGGGGGAGTAGGTTACCAGGAGGGCATGGAGGCTGTGGACCTTATTGTTGATGCTTCTAATGTTTAAGTGGCAGATCAGTAGTGAGTTGGGGGGGGGGGGTCTGTTTAGGCTTTGTCTTATGTTTGGGCTATTATGATTAGAGGTAGTGTTATATGGGGATGGTGGCCCAGGGTTGGGGTGTATATCCCCATCAATAGTAAGGGTGTGGGGCAAACTAGCTATGAGCTTTAGAAATGTATCAGTTTTTGGTAATATTTGGTTTTGGTTTTAACATATCTGGGTATAACAGGGTGGGTGTTAGCAGGGGCAAAGGAGTTGGCGTTGATGGACATGAATGAGTGGGCAGAATGGTTTGAGAGGATTGGGGGGTGGTAGTAAGGCGTTTGGGATGGTTGAATCCTATATGGGATTGGTTTTCATAGATGGTGAGAGAAGGGTGTAGAGTAGAGGTGGTATTTTTGAAGACTTAGTAAGTATTAGAGACATAAAGGGGGGAATATACTCCTGGTAGGTAGGCAACCTAGGTGTAATAGTAGGTGGGGAAATAGTGGAAGGGTGGGTTATAAATGAATTCCTGTTAATGGTTGGTGAAGGAGGGGAGGGGGTGTGGCTGAGGGGTTATAAATTCAGAGGTACTGGGTAGAAATAAGGGACAGGCAGGGGCGCGAAGTGAGCCAGGAGGGCAAGCAGAGCGGGGCTTAACCACACCAGAGGAATCCTCAGAGCCTGTGATTAAAGTAAGAGGCTTTTTTCTTGCATTTTGTATTTTAATAAATATTGACCATAATTAATCAGCCATCTTTTTTCATAAGATTACTAATTTTAGGAGACATCTCTAAAAAATCAGAGACAGTTGAGATGTTTGCTGGCCTACCTATGAGGAGTTTATCCTTTTGCTGACTTTATGTTCCTGCAGTCTTTTATTGCAATGGTCTGCTTTCTTCATATTCTCTAAGGTCACATAATAATGGCGCTAACATCCTAGAAATTTCCAGACTCTTGAATGAAATAATTACAAATATTTCTCTTCATGTATGAAACTGCTTTTTGTAATTTTCTCTCAAGATAGTTGAGAAGTACCCCTGCCCTAAGCTTGTTTAAAACCAAACCACTAAACATAATAAGACCCTGTCATAATGAGTGTTAAAAATAAATATGTACCACATTCACACTTGAGATGGGTTGTTGCTGGAAAAATGTCAAGTATTTTGTACTGTTCACCGTTCCTATTGCTGCTAACTTAGTTACCATTAGTATTGCAGATTATATGAGCATTATTCAGTTGGTGATATTAATTGTGTATGTTTAATTTCCATGTTGCACAAAACCTCACTTCCAAACCATATTCATTTTTGGGCTACACATCTACCAAGAAATGTGCCACAATTGCGTGTGGTAAAAAACATCACAAAAAGTTTGAAATCTGTATGATTTCTGAATATATTTTGTGCTATGTTTTATTTATTTATTATATGTTTGTAACAATACAGGGCGGAACTCCCATTTTCAGAAGGGGGCTGGAAAAATTTAAACATTAACAATAAATGTGAGAGATGCAACCATATAGCCAAACTGGAGGCTAAGCTCTCTCAACTCAGTACTGGCATAACCAGTCAGGAGGAGAAGGAAACCACACTCACTACAATTCCAGTCTCACATAGACCTACCACGACAGCAAACCAAACACATAATCACACAAAAACATACTCGGAGGCTCTAAATAAAGATCTGCCTAAACAGCAGAGACCTCCAAAGCAGACACCCAAGCAACCGCTACCCCAAAACAAAACACGTGCAACACATATCTCACAAAGCCACTGTGCCGAACAGTCACAGCCCTTAAGACTAAACAACACACCTGATACACTTGTAATAGGTGACTCTATCGTCAGGCACACTGACGTCCCGCTCACCAGGCTGAACAAGGAGAGGGTCACAGTGAGCAACCTGTCGGGCGCTAGGATCCGCCACATAACACAAGCACTCAGGTCACTCCAAGGCAAGTACAAATATGACTCTGCCATTGTCCATGCTGGTGTGAATGACCTGAGACGTACCTCCCTGGACTACATGAAAAGAGACATAAAGGAGCTCTCTGAGCATGTAGCCCAGGCCGGTATGACCCTGACCTTGAGTAGCATCTTACCCTCACCAAGAATGATGCCACAATATGAAGACAAGATGATCAATTTCAACAATTGGCTTAAGTACTGGTGTCATTCAAAGGGGTTCCAATGCCTGTCAGCTTGGGATGATATGCTCGACAAGCCACGATGCTTCGCTAGGGACGGCTTGCACCTGTCACCCCTGGGCTTTCGAATATTGGCAAAGGCTCTTGCTACCCCCATAGTGCCTTTTTTAGGCAAGGCTCAAAAGACAAACCCACCTCCATAGGTGTATCACAAGGGATAAGAAACTAAGAGTAATGCTACTCAACGCCAGCAGTCTAAACCTCAAGATGCACGCACTCGAAACTCCCCTTAGCATGGAGAACATCGATATCTGTGCAGTAACAGAAACCTGGTTCAGGGCTCCCGAGAGCACCCCAGCACTACCAGGTTATACCTCATACCATGCTGTTTGGCCCCAAAACTTGGACTGAACCACAAAAGGAGGGGGAGTATCGATATTCATCAAAGATACCCACACCTCCAGGTTGGTGGCAAAGCACGAAGCATCAGAGACTATCCATGTGCAACTAACAGTGGGTAAAACTACCTTCCAGTTTATAGCCTGCTACAGACCACCCTCCCAAACCCAGGAACCCCACTCGGCCTTTCTGTGAATACTGGAAAATATGAAGGTCTCTCCAAACACCATTATATTGGGCGACTTCAACTACCCAAACATAGACTGGGAGCATTACTCTAGCTCCAACACCCTATCCCAAAGGTTCCTAGAATTTATAAACTCAAATGCTATGGAACAACTTGTTACCACTCCCACAAGAGGGGAAAACATACTGGACCTGATCATCACCAACATGGGGACTCTATGCTCCGGACCAGAAGTGTATCCCTCACTGGTAAGATCAGACCATAAACTAATCTCACTGGATATTCACATCCCGACCCCACCCCCTGCCCAGAAAACCACAGTGAAAAACTTCTCTAAAGCAAATTTCACACTCCTCAAAACCGAGGTGGAATCCTTCAAAGCCCCCGGGCATGTGGAAAATATGGCCCAGACTGCAGAATCCTTTATAAACGCATTCTATGAACACCTTCAGGAATGCATGGATCATGCAATCCCAAATAAAACCAAGACCCAATCCTCCAAAGGCAGACGTCCTGTCTGGTGGACCCCAGCCATAAACAAACTGTACAATAGAAGGAGGAAGCTACTAAATGATAGAGCAAAATCCCAAAAAGGGAAGGCATCACTGATCAGTATTAGCAAAAAACTACGGGCACTCATAAAATTGTCTAAGACCAGCTTCGAGAGAAAAATTGCACAGGACACTAAGGATAATCACAAGGCTTTCTTTAGTTATGTTAGGAACCTGGGTGGTAATTCCCAGATATGCTCAGAATTAGTCCATAATGACAAAAAATACACTGAACCCACAGACATTGCCAACATCCTAGCTGACAGGTTCAGCGCAAACTTCTCCCCCCCCCTCCCCACCAAAAGGGCAAATATCTATCCCAGCAGAGTGCTGCCCCCCTGACATCCGAGATGCTCAGGTAAGAGCCGCCCTTTCCAAAGCAAAAAACACAGCATCAATGGGACCAGACGGTGTCCCGGGCTGCGTCCTACATGAACTCCAAGAATAGCTAAACCCAAACATAAAACTACTGTTCAATCTCAGCCTTACTACAGGATATGTGCCCAAAGAGTGGCGTACAGCAACAGTGGTCCCTCTCCATAAAGGTGGTGCCTCAGTGGATCCTGGAAACTATCGACCCATAAGCCTGACTAGCTTGGTCTGCAAAGCTATGGAAAGGATCATCATGGACCTCATAAATAAAGATATTGGGGACCTACAGACACTGGATCCTACCCAGTTTGGCTTTGTTAAGGGCAGATCCTGCCTCTTAAACTTGGTTGATTTCTTTGAAAAAGTCACCAAGGCCATTGACGAGGGGAAGGTGGTCCACACAGCCTACCTGGACCTCGCAAAAGCCTTCGATACAATACCCCACTCGGGCATTATAGATAAGCTCACCAGCTTAAATATAAACCCCTATGTCACTAGATGGATTGCAAACTGGCTCAAGGACAGAACCCACATGGTTAGAATTGCTGGAGCCATGTCAGACTCCAAACCAGTTACAAGTGGTGTCCCACAAGGCTCAGTCCTGGGACCTCTCTTGTTCGGTATATATTTCTCGGAGGTACAGGCCAACACGGAAGGACTGTGGCTGACCAAGTTCGCAGATGACTGCAAACTGGGCGCCATAATCGACTCTCCAGCCGACACAAGCATCCTCCAAAAGGGCCTCATAGAAACAGACAACTGGTGCCAGAGCCATGGCCTCAAGCTAAATGCCAAAAGTGTATAGTCATCCCCTTTGGCAAAATCAAAGTGCCCACAAATTACCACATAGGTGGTAATCCATTAAGTACAGAAGAAGTAATTAGGGACCTGGGGACCCAAGTTGATAACAATCTCTCATTTGACAACCACGTGGCCAAAGTGGTTAGAAAAACATTTTATATAGCCCACCTAATCATGAAGGGATTCACATCTAGATCAGGGGAGGTCATCGTGCCTCTTTACTCATCCCTCATCAGGCCCATAATTGAGTACAATGCCCTTTTGGGCTGTATCCTACCCGACACCCGCACCAACAGGAAAGACCCCAAAAGTACCTCACCAAAAGGATCAAAGGGCTCAAACAGATGCCATATGCTGCCGGTTAAAGAAACTCCAGCTCTACTCAGTGGCATACCGCCTGTTCAGAGGCGATCTGTGCCTGACGTATAAAGCCATGTCCAACCCGGAATTAATGGACATGCTGCACCTCAGAAAATCCAAATCCCATCGAGCTACGCGCTCGAGAGACTTGAACCTCAGCACTGAAATAAATAGGACATGCTGGAGGGACAGATTCATAACCCAGAGGCTCCCTTCACTCTGGAATAAAATCCCAGTCCAGGTTAGGCAGAGTCCCTCATTGACTCTCTTCAAGAGGAATCTTGATGAGTGGATGGGAGATCGTAGGTTTACCCCGGGTATCACTTCTGTGTCACTGTTAGACAGAGGCACAGTATACTAACCTCGAAAAAGGGCATAGCAAAATAAATTTAAAATGGGTGGCGAAAGCCAAACACATTCTGGCTAGGCTTATAAATGCCCTAGGGCAGATAGCCTAGTATGAACCTATGAAATATTCCTTAATAAACAAAAGCAGAAATTGCGGTGCTACTTCTAAAAAAAATATTTTCATACTAAGTTTCATCAACTCTGAGAGAGAGAGAACTGCAATTACTTTTGTTTTACTACTATAATATGACTTAATCTCAGCAATTTCTGTCACTCTCTGAAGCTTTATCTCTGTATAAATGTTACACATATTCTTACATTCTCTTGGTATCTGTAGATGTAACTGTATATATATATATATATATATATATATATATATATGTGTGTGTGTGTGTATACTGAACATTCATACTTTTACAGTATATATATATATATATATATATATATATGTATATATATATATATATATATATATATATATATATATATATATATGTATTGTGTGTGTGTGTAATATTTCTTAACCAGGGACAATCAGCTAGAGTTTTGAGCAAGAAATTACCAGCAAATAATTGTACAGAAACAATTATACATAAGTAATAGAATTTGACCAAAATAAAACAGAAAAAAATCAGAATGTAGCACTGAAATTACATATTTTATGTGCAACAAAAAGCATCCATTTTAAAGCATACTAACAATATGCAGCAGTTGTTTATACATGTATTAATTTGGTAACTGATCTGGTTTAAAATGCTGAGTAATCTGAATTTACAACATACACACATCTTTGAGATCCACATGAGCAGGCTGTGCATCCCTTTTTTATACATTTGTTAACCAAACAGCTAAACTCGTCCGGAAACTCATTGCAGTCACAACCCAGGCCTGAGGCATGTAGTTATTGTAACACAAACAAAAATAAATCTAGATAAAGCTGCTTTTGTTGAGAAGTGAGAGAGTACAGATTACAAGATTAGCACAATCAGTCTAACAATTAAAGCATTAGGATAATTAAAGGACACATTAACTTATTTTGATTGTTACAATAGTATACAATCCAAGCTTGCAAACTTAATAGTTTTGATAATGTATTTGACTTTAACTACTAATGTGCTTTTGTATGTGATGTTGCCTGTGGATTGAGTCACAGCTGGAAATGGTCCATGGAGTGGTTCACTTGCCCACCTAATGAATAATTAAAAAATGAAGTAAATTAAGAAGCTTGTTTGGTAAATTAAAATTGAAAATTATAAGTTAGTTATTTGGTAACTATTTTATGCATCTGTTAACATGTAACCCTAAAACATAAGGTAAACAGCATACAAGCTTCACTTGGCTATTCAGTTTCCCATTTTTGTCATTTTATATCGAGTGATTCCCTTTGCTTTCCCTTTTATTTCTGCCCCATGGCTCTCCTGTCCTGTTCCCATTCATTTTCAGCTGTTTTCTGTGTGACTGAGTTTTCCTGGGAAGTTGGTACAATCAAAAGCAGTTAAAAAAAATTGTGAAGGTGTGAGAGACTCGTAACATTCTTGTGAGGAATTTATCCATTTGTTTTACTGATTGATTGGGTGATTTATTTTAATATGTTAATTGGATTGAATCAATAAGTTTTGGCCCATTTTCTGTGAAGACCTAGTAGTAGGGGATTAAGACCCAGCAGAGAGCAAGGAAAAAGCAGAAATACATAAATGTCAGGAGAATAGTTTTCAACATCAGTGAGACATACACAGGCAGTTATACAAATGCTAAACAAAAACCATAGGTTATCACAGATTGCCTCAGAGAGGCCCCAAGGGGCATGGAACGTTTAGCACAAGATGTTGGGTCTTATGGGTAAGTACTGATGTTAAGTTGTCTATCTCGCCTTCATTCTTGCTGGATGGGTTCGGAGCCGACCTCGGCTCCGACTCGGCCACTCTAAAAGCTCGAGAGTTGGTTCCACCGGCTCGAGGCTCCCCTTATATCCCACAATGCTAGGCGAGAGTTACCTCAGATCTCGTTTGCCGCTACAGCGATCGAGGTGTTGGTTTTTCTACCGGCTTGTTGGTAAGTGTATTTTCAGCAAAGTTAGAATACTTAAACCCCTATATTTTTAAGTTTAACTACTTTTCCCTTAGTTTAGTGGATTTCTACCCCTGTATTTCATAAAATCCCGTTTCTTTCCCACAAGAACTTAAAAGTTCTCCCTCGGGCCTTCTGGCCTTCCCCCATTCCCTAGTGGTGTGTGTGTTGCTCTTAATTAAAACTTTTAGTTAATTGTTTTATTTTTGAGTTTTAAAATAAGATAAGTGTAATCAGTGTGTCTGACTGAGTGTGTGTGGTTACACTTTCTTGTTCTAGGATGTCTAAAGACACAAAGGTCTCAGGCTTCAAGAAGTGTGATGCGTGCTGTCAGAAAATGTCTCTGACAGACGGTCACACTTCTTGTGTCTACTGCCTGGGGCCTTTGCACCTGCAGGACTCCTGTGCTGTATGCCACGGCTTCAGTCCCAGGGTCCTGCAGGAAAGAAAGAACAAGTTGATCCTAAGGGGTCTACTTATCTACTTAAGCCTGAGGATTCCCTTTCTGTCTCTGGGAAGCCCTCCAAGGCTTCTAGGTCCTCGGCTCCAGCTACTGAGCCGAGACCTAAGGCTGCTAAACCTACGTCTGCATCGGCTCCGGCTGGAGCCGATGAGTCTACAGCTTCTGTGGTTCCCTCGGCTCCGGCTGGAGCCGAGGTAAATTCCTTGTCGGCTCCGACCAGACCTTCGGAGCCGACATCTAGGAAGAGATCTAGGTCACCATCCCTTGGCTCCGTTCATTCGGCTCCAGCATCTCCTCTGCTGTCTGAACGGAGCCATAAATCTCACTCCTCTAGGTCATCGAGGCTGTCGGATCATGACCTTCAGAGGGTAGTGAGTAGACTTCTTAAGTCCGAGGCACTGGCCCAAATGCTTCAGAGCCCGACTCATCAGTCGATGCCTGCCCCTGTCCATCAATATGTTCCTCCTCTGACTCAGTTGAGCTTGGAGCCGGGGCGTTTCGGAACCGAGACTGTGGTAGCGTCGGAGCCGATACAGATGTCTTCGGCTCCGTCGTCGGCTCCGATTTCTTCTTTCGAAGAATCTCGGCACCGGACTTCCCTCGTCGGCTCCGAGGGGGTGAGTGGCATCGGACCCTTGTCCGACCCCGCTCTTCCTCTCAGAGCTTCGGCGCTGGTGAGTTCGGCTCCGACATCGGCCTCGGAGCCATCACTGTCGGTGCTGAGGGAGGTTCTCAGCTTCTCGGAGCGGGGACCTCTGGCTCTGCCTGACAGGGGTGCGTTCGAGGTCATGCGGAGTGTGTTAGAGCCTGGCTCTACTCCACAGTCGGCTCCGTCCGCCCCTCCCTCTACGGTGCCTCAGGTCAAGTCGACTCACTCCCTCATCCCGGACCGCAGAGAGCCAGCTCCTCAGGAACCCCCTGTGGGGATCTCATCCTCTTCCGAGGCCTCTCCTGATTTGGCAGAAGAGCCCCCTCGGAAGAGGAAGTGTAAGAGGAAACACCTTGACTCACCTGAGTCCATCACATCTGACACAGATTTAGAGGATTCCGAGGGTTTCCCCCGTTCCCCTTCTGAAGATGTCTCTTTTGCAGACATTCTAGAAATCCTCAAGCAGAGGGGAAATTGGCCAGCCCTCAACCCTTCGGAGGATGAATCTGTGTACCTTGAGGCGTTTGGCTCTCGTCCTTCCACCTCCTGGGTGTCTCCCCCCTTTGACCCCCTCATGCAGGTGGTGGCTAAAAAGGCATGGACTGCTCCTGATTCAGTGGACCCCACTCCCAGGAGACCCTCAAAATTCATAACGGCACCAGCAGACAAACAGTTCTTGACAAAAGGAGTTTCTGTGGATGCTATGGTGGTGGCTGCTGCCACTAAGAAGGAACTAGCTGATCCTTCAGTACCTGTCCATCCACCTAACAAGGAATCTAGGTCCATGGACAGGTACGGGAAGCGGATGTTCTCGTCAGCGACATTTGCTATGCGTTCGCTGAACTACCTGTGCCATTTTACTCGTCTTTTAAGGGACTTGATTAAAGAAGCGAGTGACATGTTGAAGGACCCTACAGCTGCGGGTTTTCAAGATAAGATGAACACTTAGCTGGCTACCCTTAACTCCATAGCCAACTCCTCCATGCGCCTCCTTTCTTATGCGGCTGATGGAGCGAGCAGGGCCGCAGGGACAGGTGTGGCCTTACGTAGGCATGCCTGGATGCGGCTATGCAATTTTGCGGACCCCTTCAAGACGTCTTTCACTAATTCCCCGTTTGATGGATCATCTCTCTTTGGTCCTCAAGTGAAAGAAACCTTGACTAGGTGCGAGACTGATGGCAAGACTCTTTCTGCCGCCGGAGTCCGTTTTCTACTCCTTCTAGGCCTTACCCCAAAGGCCAGAAAAGTGGGAAAATGTGGTTCCGTAAAAATCTCAAGGGACTTCGCCTGACGACAGAGTCGGTTCCCGCCAGAGGCAGAGGCGGGAATAACAATGGTAGACGCCGCCTCGAGGCAGGGGCTCCAGAACCAGGGCAATCGAGAAGCTTTCTCTGATAAGCCCTTTCAGCATCCCTGAGGTGTTGCCCGACTGCCCACCTTCGGAGGCAGTCGGGGAAGATTGTCACTGTACCCAGAAGCCTGGCTATCCCTGACTCAAGACAAATGGGTACAGTCCGTCATTTCGAAGGCTATTCTATTCCCTTTCTTCGCATTCCAAACCAATCAAAAATCCCTTCCAGATGTTCCACCGCTCAAAGGGATCTAGCGGTTTTGGAAATTTCAAAGCTGCTTGCAAAAGAGCAATTCAGCCAGTTCCAGCAGACCAGCAAGGATCCGGAATCTACTCAAGGTTCTTTAGTTCCAAAGAAAACAGGGGACTGGAGACCAATTTTGGATCTCAGTATCTTGAACAGATCAGTCAAGAAAACAAGATTTCGGATGGTCACGCTACAGTCCATCCTTCCCCTATTGGGAAAAGGAAACTGGATGTGCTCTATAGACCTTCAGGATGCGTACTATCACATAAAAATGAACAGACGCTCCAGAAGATTCCTCCGCTTCAGGCTGGGAACCAGTCATTTTCAATTCAGGGCCCTGCCCTTTGGTCTCACCACTGCCCCCCGGGTGTTTACCAAATGCATGGCAGTGGTAGCTTCTCACCTGAGACGACAAGGATTCCAGGTGTTTCCATATTTGGACGACTGGCTCCTCACAGCTCCCACCAAGCATCTCCTTCTGATGGCCAGAGATTACACCTTTCGCATTTGTCAAAAGTTAGGCATTTCAATAAATTGCGAAAAGTCTGTTTTGTCGCCTTGTCGTACTATTACCTTCATAGGCGCAAATCTAGACACAGTAGACATGTCTGCGAGGCTAACAGATCAGAGAATAACAGACATACACAGACTGGTCTCACTCCTTTTCAACAACAACAGAATCAAAGCCAGGTTAGTTCTGAAAGTGTTGGGAATTATGGCGGCGGCCATACCTCTGCTTCCATTAGCCAGATTCCACATGCGAATCCTTCAATGGATGCTCTTTACACAATGGTTATACCAGCAACTTCCAATGTCCCACACCATTATGATCACGCAAGCGTGCAGGAATCATCTCATGTGGTGGATGTCTTCCCCTCAGCTCTTGTTGGGAAGACCCTTTGTTCCTCCCCCTCCGGTTGCTACTCTGACAACGGACGCCTCCCTGATCGGGTGGGGGGGGCATTATCAGGGCAGGACGGTCCAGGGCACATGGCAACCAGACGAATGCCACTTGCACATAAATGTTCTGGAGATGAGAGCAGTGCTTTTAGCGTTGCAAGCCCTTCAAGACTCTCTTCCCTTAGGAACGATTGCAATCCAGACAGACAATATGTCTGTAGTGTGGTACATCAACAAACAAGGCGGAACCAGGTCCTACCCCCTGTGTCGAGAAGCACTCAGATTGTGGCAATGGGCGATTTCTTCTCAGCGGTTTCTGATAGCAACGCACATCCCCGGAAGTCCAATCAAATCGCGGACAAGTTGAGCAGAGCTATTCTCATGCCTCACGAGTGGTCTCTGAAAGACTCTGTTGTGAGAGAAATTTTTCTCAAGTGGGGTCAGCCTTGCTGCGATCTTTTTGCTACTCCCCAAAACAGCAAGTGCAGAGATTATTTCACTCTATTCCCTTTACCAGGCCATCCCACCAGAGACGCTCTAGTCCAAGTTTGGCCCCGGGGACTTCTGTATGCATTTCCCCCCTTCCCACTAATCTCTCAAGTGATACAGAAAGCTATCGCTCAGAAGGCCTCGTTGATCCTCATTGCTCCTTACTGGCCTCGACAGGTGTGGTTCCCCTTTCTACATCAATTTCTATTGGAGCGACCTTGGCATCTGGACCTAGTTCCAGATCTTTTGATCCATCAGTCGGGTCAGTTTCATCGCTCCCTCCCCTCTCTGAACCTCACTGCTTGGTTCCTCCAATTCCAACCTTAGCCAGGCTTCCTCAATTATCTCACTCCGTTCGAGATATTTTGATAGCTTCCCATAAATCTTCCACTCGGAAGATTTATTTGAGTAAGTGGAAACGCTTCACATATTGGGCTCAAGGAAGGCACATAGATCCTTTCACTGCTTCTATCCAGATAGTCCTTGATTTTCTAGCTGAACTCTTCCATGCAGGTTCATCTCCTTCTACTCTTAAAGTTCAATTGGCAGCTATTCCTAACTTTCATGTGGGTATTTCTGAGTCTGCCTTAATGTCCCACAAACTTTGCAAGGCCTTTTTGAAAGGAGTTTTTCTTCTCAGACCTCCTATAAGAAATCCTCCTCCTCCATGGGACCTAAATTTAGTTCTGAGTTCTTTAATTCTTTCCCCTTTCGAACCTGCAGCCTCCTGTTCTTTAAAATTGCTATCATGGAAAACGCTCTTTCTGGTAGCTATTACTTCAGCTAGAAGAGTTTCGAACTTCATGCACTCAGGTGTCGACCTGCATATCTGTTGTTCCCTAAGGACAGGGTATCCTTACGAACCAATCCGTCCTTTTGCCTAAGATAGCCTCGACGTCTAATCTAAATCAAAGCATTGACCTCCTGTGTTTTTCCAGAATATTCCAATAGGTCTGAACAAAAATTACACTGGCTAGATGTTCATCGTCAGTTAAGGTACTATTTGGATAGAACAAAACAATTCAGAAAATCTGACCAGCTGTTTGTCTCCTATGCAGAAGGCAGAAAGGGACTTTCAGTTTCAAAGGTATCATTATCTAGATGGCTAACATCTCTGATTTCCCTTGTTTATGAAATTAGACACCAAAGGCTGCCTAACAAACCTAAGGCCCATTCCACCAGAGCTTTGGCTACTTCCATAGCCTTCCAAGACAGACTGCCTATTGACACCATTTGTGCAGCGGCTACTTGGGCTACTCCTCACACTTTCATTTCTCATTATAAGTTGGATTTAGCTTCTAGGCATAGAGCTAACTTTGGTTCCACTGTTCTCAGGAGTCTGTTCCGTTAGGCCACCCGGGACAAGGTGCTAGGGACGGTCCCATCCAGCAAGAATGAAGGCGAGATAGACAACTTAACATATAGAAGTTATGTTCTTACCATAACGTTCCATGTTAGTTGTCTTCTCGCCTTCTTCTTGCGTCCCACCCTCCTTCCCCCTGGCCTGGACAGACCTAGAGGAGTTGTGATTGTGACCTCTCTTTCTACCACCTCTTTTCTTAGGCATATGCTGTTGTGCATATTTCCTGGATCAGGATGTAGGTCACCCTTCTTTCTCCCTGTTGTTAGAGGTGGACTCTGTTTATAGTTGTTCTGTTACTATTATAAGCTGGGGTTAGCTTACAAACGAGATCTGAGGTAACTCTCGCCTAGCATTGTGGGATATAAGGGGAGCCTCGAGCCGGTGGAACCAACTCTCGAGCTTTTAGAGTGGCCGAGTCGGAGCCGAGGTCGGCTCCGAACCCATCCAGCAAGAAGAAGGCGAGAAGAAGACAACTAACATGGAACGTTATGGTAAGAACATAACTTCTATTTTCTAGGTGATATGTAGCTTGTAAAGAAGCACTGATGCTATGAATGGAGCTGCATCATCTGCCATGTTTGGGCTAGCAATTCCACTGTGCAGTGTGTAGTGCCTGAGTGCATCTTTAGATCTGGTAGTTGGGGGGAGGCGGTGATGCAAAAGAGAAAAGTGCTGTAGATATATGTAAAGACTGGGAGGTCCTGAGTGAAGAAGTTAAGTGCAAGAACGATCTCATCGAAGAAGGGAGTGTCAGTCTGCCTGTCCCAAAATGGCATAGTGATTGGTATTATGCCTGCTTCCAGGATTAATCTTGTGATTCTATTATGTAGACAGCTGAGAGTATTGATGGATGCAACTACCATATAGGGTCAAGGGGAAAAGGACTGTATTACAGCTGTGTTTTGAGAAGTGTGGGTTATGGAACCTTTGGGTTTTGTAGTAGTCCCAATTTTAGATGTTTTTGCAATAGATGATATATTTTCATAAAACTGTATTATCTTATCAGGTAGTTATACCAGTTATTTGAAATACATGACCTGCTCCATGGGATCACCAGATGAGGACCTCCCAACCAGTAGATGTCCATTGCATTTGCAGAATGTCTTGCTACGCCATAACAGAGACTTGGTCTTTGGGGCATTGATGAGTAGGGATTAATTTGAGATCTATAGTGCAGTGCAGCTGCTACTGTGATGTGGACATTCACCAGAGTGTAATAACGTGACATCATCCACGTTTTGATCAGTGAGAAATCTGATGCAGGTTAGTGCATCACATTTACAAAGAGACAGAACATAAGAGGACCAAGTCCAAAACGTTGTGTCACACCAGCTGTCACTGACCACATACAGTGAGTATTGTTATTGAACTTTAGTGGGAAAGGTCTCCCTTTTAGGTATCTGTTGATGTGGCAGATAGCATGACTTCTTCAGACTGAGCTAGTCAATAACACAGCAAAGCATAATATACACAGTTTCAAAAAGCTTTGCTTTAATAAAGCCTGTACTCTGGCTTCTGCTTACTCTAGTCAGAACATGGTTTGATTGATGGATCAGTGCAGTCCCTGCCCCATGTTTAGGCCTGCCTCCAGCAGTATGGTCCACTTCCCCACATTTAGGCCTGCCTCCAGCAGTATGGTCCCCTTCCCCACATTTAGGCCTGCCTCCCGCAGTATGGTCCCCTTCCCCATGTTTAGGCCTGCCTCCAGCTGTATGGTCCCCTTCCCCACGTTTAGGCCCGTCTCCAGCAGTATGGTTCCCTTCCCCACATTAGGCCTGTCTCCAGCAGTATGGTTCCCTTCCCCACGTTTAGGCCCATCTCCAGCAGTATGGTTCCCTTCCCCTTGTTTAGGCTTGTCTCCAGCAGTATGGTTCCCTTCCCCACATTTAGGCCTGCCTCCAGCAGTATGGTCCCCTTCCCCATGTTTAGGCCTGCCTCCAGCAGTATGGTCCCCTTCCCTATGTTTAGGCCTGTCTCCAGCAGTATCGTCCCCTTCCCCACGTTTAGGCCTGTCTCCAGCAGTATCGTCCCCTTCCCCACGTTTAGGCCTGTCTCCAGCAGTATGGTCCCTTCCCCACGTTTAGGCCTGCCTCCAGCAGTATGGTTTCCTTCCCCACGTTTAGGCCTGCCTCCAGCAATATGGTTCCCTTCCCCATGTTTAGGCCTGCCTCCAGCCGTATGTTCCCTTCCCCACATTTAGCCCTGCCCTCCAGCAGTATGGTTCCTTTCTCTCTGTTAGGCCTGAGTTCATCAGGCAGTCCCTTCTGTATGCCTGGTCCCTAGTCCATCAGTATGGTTCCCCTTCCTGTGTTTGGGCCCTGACTCCTTCGGTGCGGTTCCCCTTCCTGTGTTTGGGTCCTGATTCCATTAGTGCGGTTTCCCTTCTCGTGTTTCGGCCCTGACTCTATCTTGGGTATCAGCAGATTATTGCTGCAGAAGTAGGATGTAAATTGTAAATTGCACATTCTTTTCAAACTATTTTATTTATTTATTTATTTTATTTATTATCATTTGCTAACCGGGTTGGTCCAACTGAGCAGAGGGCCCATTTTCAGTAGAAACTCAAGGAGAAAAGCTCCAGGTACAGTTTCAGTTAATCAAAAAAAATAGCATTACATTTAGTTCATTGACAAGAAGTATTACATACAGTTGAAAAAAAAACACAGAATACATTTGTACACTACTTTAAAGAAATCAGTCATGATTAAAAAGCAAGGATAAGTCAAATACAGAAGTATTTACAAGAGACAAAAGATATAAATGTATAAAAGTAGTAGTTATAGTTAGAGGAAGAATGAAATAGAGGATAAAAAGAAACAGAGAGGAGGAAGAAACCGAGTAAAGGAAGAAGGAAAAGGGGGTAGCGATAAAGAAGCAGGGGGAAGAAACAGAGATATTAGAGGAGGGGAAAAGACACATTCGGGTGATCAAAAGTAGAATTAAGAAGAAAGCAATTATAATCAGGTTGGAGTTTGGCATGGGCAAGACTAGGTTTTTTGCAGGTAGTGTTTGAGTTTGAGTTTGAATTGGAGCTTATGAGGGATACTTCTGATCTTAAGTGGAAGGGAGTTCCAAGTATGAGCAACAGAGTATTTATACAGGAACTTACCGATATGTTTTGATGGTTGATGTGTGTCCAGGAGATGTTTGTCAGATGTGTGAAGTTGACGTCTAGGGTTATATTGAGATACCATATTAGAGATGGATGGACAGAAGGTGATGGACAGAAGGTGGGAGTCTAGAGAATTGAGTGTGTTATATGCAGTTGTGACAGAAGTAGTTTTGGGAATTCAGGACATTGTAGAGACTTAAGGGCGAGGCAGTAATGGGATTTGTAGGCAAGATTACAGGCAAATCTAGCTATTTTATTCTAAGTTTGCTCTATTTGGAGAGAAGTGATGACTGAACGTTGGTGAGGACTGGTGCTGCATACAGAAGGCAAGGTAATAGGGGAAAGAGAGAGCAAGTGAGGGTTTGGAAGAGGGAGGAAGAAATTTGTGATTACGGTACAGGAGACCAAGTTTCTGGTGGGTATTTTAATGCATTGATTGATATGTATGTCGAATTTTAGTTCATCATCGATTATGACACCTAATAATTTGGTGTGGGGTTCTGGTTTGATCATGGTGTTAAGGTAGGTAACAGAGAAAGTGGATTAATGTTGTGCAAGTTGTTTTGAAAGAAAAAGTAGAAGTTTAGTTTTTTTAGGATTTAGCATAAGTTGATTATCATTGAGCCAAGTTTCTATAGAAGCAAAGGTGTCTTGGGTAAGAGTGAGGAGTTCTGGAATACTATGGGCGGTGGTAATAAGGGTAGAGTCATCAGCATATTGTAACAGTGTGGAGAGATTGGTAGCAGAGGATAACCTATTAGTAAAGATATTGAACAAGAGAGGACCCAGAATAGAGCCTTGGGGGACACCTATGTTGACAGGAAGAAAAGGGGAGGTGATATTTTGCCAGTGTTTGGACTGTTTTCTATTAGCTAAGTAGCTGAAGAACCAATTTATTATGGGGGAGGAGAGATGGAGGTCATAAAGCTTAGTTAACAATTTGAAGTGAGAGACTGTATCAAATGCTTTGGAGAGGTCAAGGAATAAACAGGAAACTAGTAGGTTGTTGTCATGGGCTTCTGCTACTGTTTGTGTGTGAGAGAGTAGTGCTGTTGAGGTGCTGTGGTGGGGTCTGCAGCCATGTTGGGTGGGAGTAAGAAGGTTATTATCAGGAGGTGTTTATTTAGTTGAAAGTGGACACACTTTTCAAGAATTTTGGAAAGGAGGGATAGTATAGCAATGGGGTGAGAGATGGATCAGTAGAGTTCCCTCCTTTGTGGAGAAGGGATAGTGTAGAAGGATTTCCATAATTCTGGGACATGAGATTCAATAATTGAGCAATTTATAAGAATAGAGACAGGGTAAGCGATGGAATTAGCAGCAGTTTTGAGAAAGTATGGAGGTAGATTATCTACAGAGGGAGAGCAGGGCTTAAGTTTATTCAGTTGGGATTTAATGAAGGCAGTGGGAACTGGTTGGAGGGAAAATATATTTGTGGAAGGAGGAGTGGGGTGTAAATGTGGAGAGGAGACTGCGGTAGTATTTTGGGTTAGTTTTTGGATTGTTTCTATAAAGTAATTATTTAAAAGAGCTGCAGTCTGAGGCAGTATTCAGGGGGAAAGGGCTAGGGTAGGAGGCTTACCAGGGTATAGAGGATGTTGTTGACTATAGACCAGAATTCTTTTGGATTTTTTGTGGGTTATTTTAGTTGAAAGCAAAGGAAGTTTTTTTTTTTTTTTATCTTTTATGACTAGTTTTTTTTTTTACATGTTTCTAAGTTCTTTGTAATACTGTAGTAAGGGAGGAATTTTATTTTTGACCCATGTTTTCCAGGCAGTAGCCCTTTGATGCATGGTAAAGCATGTTTGCTTAGTTAACCAGGGGGCACAGTTTGATTTTACCTTGATTTTTCTGGATGGTGCCATTGAGTTTAACATATCTAGGAATAACTTATTGAATGTAGTTACAGCATTATTGAGGGGAAGGTTATTTAGGAAGGACCAATTTATGTTGGACAAGGTGAAGTTGAATATGTCTGGGTTGAAGTGAGTCATATTGCGGGATTCTCTGTAAAGGTGGTGTTTGGGAGTATCTATGGATGTAGATAGGGGAATAGTCACTTAGAGAGTTTGGCAGAGTACCAGGGTTGTGGTAGAGATGAGGATCTGAAGTAAAGATTCAGTCTATTATGGATCCAGAGGAAGAGTTTTTATTGTTCCTGGTAGGGAAGGATATTAGTTGGTGGAAGCCATACAGGTTGAGACTGTGAGAAGGGGATGATGAGGAAAGTGAGGCCCAGTCTGTATTAACGTCTCAGAGTATAATGGTTTTGTAGGGAACATTTAGGGTGAGCCAGGAAAGGAAGTTTTCAAGAATAGGGATGTTGTTACCTGGGGGGGGGGGGGTCTGTATACAATGGCAATTTTCTTATAGGGGTTGGGATTATAGTTTACATTAGTATTTCTGCAGGAGTGAAGCAAGGATGAGGGTGAGAGTGGAGAGAGAGAGTAAAGCTGGTTTGAGTAGAGGATGGCAACACCTCTACCTCTTTTATTAGTTTGGTCTGTTTGGAAGATATTGTAGCCTGGGGGAAGAATTTCTGTGTTAGAGATATGAGGTTTTAACCAGGTTTCAGAGAGGGTTAAGATTTGGGGGACTAGAGTTGGATCCAAGAGTGCAGTTCTGTAGTTTTATTGACTATGCTTTGGCTGTTAAGAGAGAGAAGAAAGTTAGGGATTTAGGTGATGTGCTGTGGACTTGGAGCTGTGCAGGAGAAGGTGTGGATGCAGGTATGTGATTGTGAGAGGTAGAAATGGGTGGCCCAGGGTTAGGGTGGATATCGCCATCCAGGAGTAGTGTATCAAAGAAAGTGAGAAGCAAGGAGAGTAGGTTTAAAATAAAGGGAGTGTTGTGCTTTATACAAGTGGAAAGTGAATCATTGGGATATGTCTTTACTGAGAAACGGTAGATAGGAGAGCTTGGAAATAGGTAGGGAGAGAGAATCATACCTTCCCCCTTCCCTTTTGTTTTCCTCTATCCCTCCTGCTTACATCACTATCTGATGTTTTTTTTTAACTATACATTTGTTAGTGTATTCAACTACAACTGACACATCAAACCGTTTATAGATGTAATAGTTTGTTTTATCATTTTGACTAAAATTACTTAACTACATATTATAATTCTGAGCATTCTGTGTCAACTTATACTTACATTGTCAGTTTCTAAATATATTTTTACTTTGTTATATGTACTGCATCTTCTTTGTATCTAATTGATTCTTCATACACTCTTGCTTGCTTTTGATTTTATTTGCATTGTATTTGTTTCTTGTTTTTGCTTATGTGGAAATTTTCTCCCCGGGCCTCCGCTGAAAACGGACCTGTGTCCAGTTGGAATTTCCCAGTAAGCAAATGTAAATAAATCAATAATAAAATAAATAAGCAGTGTATGGGAGTAGATATGTGGGTAGTGGCTGGTAGAGAGAGTTGGTGTTGGTGCTGTGTAATGTAATGGTATATAGTACGATGTTGATAGTGATAGGAGGAAGGGGGATAATAAGGTAGTAAGGTGGCATATTCGTGGTGCACCTGGGTGTGGGTTACTGTGTTGCTAACAGTAAGGGGTGTAAGGTCTGGGTAAGATGTAGGAGAGTAGTAGAGGGGACAGGGCTGATGAGGGGAGAGGGAGCAGAAAAGGTGGGAAGGGTTGATGTTGGGTGGGTAAGCGGAGTTGTCAGAAAAGGGAAGGGGAGGAGTTGAGGGAGTATAAATCTAATGAAAGTGTGTGTGTGTGGGAATGGGGTAGGGTAGGGGAGCAGAGTGAGCCCAACTGTAGCAAGGGTGAATGAAGTGGGTCCTGTCCTGCAGGGAGAACCATAAGAGGAAAGAAAAACAATCAGTAAAGGTAAGTAAGTAAGCAGGTAAAAACAAGGGGGACCCTATGCAGGCTGGTAGGGGGAAAAAGCAGATGCAGCAAATGGTATTTGAGGTAGAAATGCAAAACCCTACTTTATACTGGCAGATAGTAAAAACTTTAAAAAAAAGTGACCAAATGAACCGACATAAGTTTCAGGTTTAGGTAGTATTTATATATAGCTACGGGAGCGAGAGAGCAGGTTTATTCTGCAGATTGACCTTAAAAATTCTAGTAAAACACTGCCATCTACTGGTGGAAATGGATCGGTACAGTGAGGGTTATGCAGAAAAAGACGGCAGAAAAGAGAGAGAGAAAGAGAATGCAAAGGCTGGGGGGGGGGGCAACGTGTGCGCAAGCCACATAAGCTAGCACTTGCTTTATATTACAGTATGGGGTGTGTTCAGTTCTGTTCTGTTCCACAGGGTGTTTTACGGGGATTCAGCTTAAATAAGTGGAGATGTATACGTTAAGTAGGGGAAAGCAGGTTTCCTTTGGGGTATAGAGTAGGCTGAAAAAGAGAAGAAATAAAACAGTTATAAACTAGGAAAACAGTTGTAGTAGATACAAGAAAGAGGAAAGGAAGAAATTGGAAAAGGGGAGGGAGGTGAATAAAAGAGTCAGGACGAAGTGAAGGGAGTTGGATACAGACTAGCGTGGTGAGGCAAAGTAGAGAGGGGACAGAGTTAGGTGTAGATGGAGGAGTGAGAGGGTAAGTGCAAGAGAGGAAAGCAGTACAATGAGGTATGTAGCACGGACAAATATTCCCTGTATAACCAACCCTTCACGTTCAAAAATTAAAACAGGCTATAAGTGAAGAGATGCAGAGTCTAGGATTCAAAGGTAACAACAAAAGTAATGTCTGTGAGCAGTTCACGCTCATTCCTAGTAAGCCAAAAAACTAACAACATCCATCTGACCAAACAAACAGTGTGCACTAGGCACTAACTAGTGCAATAGTAGGTCTCTCGATTCAGTGTAAGCAGCATAAGCATACACAGCTTACAGGACATTAAATGATACACATTTGTTTGAGTACAATGTTAGAGAGTTTATTTTGCAAGTGGATTCAGTACAGAGATCATTGGTAGTTGCTGACTACCTCCTTTTGCCCACCCTTGTAAAAAATGGAAAAAAAAGGATAATTCCCTGCAGATACGGAAGGTGCCTTCATTTAAGAAGAATCTTAGAAGTAGCCTTACTGAGCCTGAAGTTTGTCACAAAGCCGTCTTAAGGAGTCTAGGTAGCAGCTCCTCCTTTCACAGTTGGTAACATCTGGATCTTGCAGTGAGGAGGTCAATAGAGTTATTTTGTAGGTAGATGCAAGATTTAACTCTGTGTGTTGGGGGGGGGGGGTTGATTCTGGAAAACACTGCATTTTTTTGGGGGGGGGGGGGTACTGGGGTCCCAAACTAAGTAGCAAAGTCATTTCTACTGAGTGTGCATTTGCAACTTAACACTGTAACCAGTCTGTTTACTGTTGCAAAGAGAGTTTTTTATTAGGTCTTGGGGAGGTAACTTTTACCATATCTAACTGAGGCTGTGCACATATTGCAGAATGTCTGGTAACATAAGGTAGAACTCCTGCTAGTTTGATTGCTCCTTTAGATACAGACTGGATCACGGTCACTAATGGAGCCAGTTAAGGTACTGGCTGCAGCACATGCATCATCAGGCTTGGCACCTGCTGTACAGTCATGTATGCTCAGGCTACTGCAGGGATATTGGTCCTTGTTGGCAAGAGCATGCCTTGGTGAAGGTATTTTGTTGCCTGAAGACCTCAGTTTGGGAAGTCCTACAGGACAGCAGCATCTTCAGTGAGGCTGCCAAGTAATATTACCTTATGCATGATATTTTGTGTTTTCAGTAAGGCTGTTAGGGGAAGTAGAGGGGCATATGGTGCAAGCAGACATTATGAGCAGCTTCTGGTACAAGCAAACATTGTGTGTCTTAGTAGCTTGTCTAAATGTGTGGAGGGCATTATAACCTTACATTGTCAGTGCCCTTGCTACGGCTTTAAACCAAGTCTCAGTCACGGCACAGACATCAGCGTTCTCTAGGGTGAACAGAGCTTTTTTTTTTGATATTTTACTTTGTCTATCACCGCTGCGGTAGCATTGTCGCCTCACAGTAAGACGTTGTCCCGTTCGATTCTCAGCTAGAACGTCTTCTGTGTGGAGACATGCGTGAATGTGCGTACCTTCGTTGAAGGTTGTGCGTCAGGGCTGGCAACTCGGTACGTAAAAATCTACTGCCAATCATTAGCGGACCGGAGTTCCGCTGTGGCGACCCTTAACTGGGAAAAGCTGAAAGACACAACATTGTCTATCACCTGCTGTCTCTATCAGCTTCCCCTCTGCATCTGATTACTGATGTATGTGCTGTTGCTGCAAGAACTACGAT
The DNA here is from genome assembly GCF_019279795.1 of Protopterus annectens. NCBI lineage: Eukaryota > Metazoa > Chordata > Ceratodontiformes > Protopteridae > Protopterus > Protopterus annectens. Next base: position 408,748,600 of record NC_056743.1, on the reverse strand, counting down.
TTGATGTACAATCCTTTCTGTGCTCTTTTCTTAATTGTCATCACTTCCCCTCTATACGGTGAAGGCCTTATGTTTTGGAGATATGTGGATGACTTTAACATAGTTTTATTGCCTTTTTTTGTAAATAACACATTTAAACTCTCATGCTAGAAGTGGGAATCCAAGCATCCATGCATGTTTATGTATACTGTATTGTTTGAAAATATTTTTATGGTATACGTAATACTTTGTGGAACTTTTCTCCCTGGGCCTGTGCTGAAAAAGGTAACAAGCCCAGTCAGACATTCCCAGTCAACAAATGTTAAATAAACTGGAGCAGATAGACAAATATATACTATTAGTTAAGCCAGATTTACAGATTTTGCATATTGCTAATGAAGTCAGCACAGCTGGTGGTCCTTTTATCTAACATAAAAAATATTTTTGTTTACCCGCACATCCTTAGTTGTGGTACATTCTGTACCAGTTACATGGAGGTACAGAAAATGCAGAAGTCCAGCAAACTGTAGAGCCGTATTCTTGTTGTTTCAATGAGACATCTAGAAAGATACAAAATATCACTGAATGGGTGGTACTGCAGTAATAAGTTAGTTGAAAGTCAAGTTAATTATTTTTTAACTTTGTGGCATTAGTTTAAATATGAATGCAAAGTAATGTTAGTCAGATATGATTCTGGTAGCATTGAATTGTCTGTCAAACTTTTCATTTTTTTTTTTTTTGACCCTTAAAGTTGACAGTTTACAATCTATCAAATAGTTGATGTCTATAACTTAATGATAGGTTGTAATCATCAAACTTTTTAATGGTTTATTGCTCCTTACATGTTAATGCAGATGTACTTCTCCAACAGAACTGTAATTCATGAAGAATTCCATTTGATACAACACAAGGTCGCTGCACTAAGAATTGCAAACACACTATCCATGTAATACAATTGGTGCAGCATTTATATTCAAAAGAAAAATACTCAAAGTGGAGTGTTATTTCAGAAAGCCCTTTATGCTGCAGTTACTCATGAATTGCAGTACTGATTTTTCTGACTGAAACCAAAAGTAAGGGTATTACTGCTCAATGCTAGGAGTCCAAACAAAAAACTCCACTCCCGTGAAGCTCTGTTCATCCTAAACAAGCTACTACACAGACAGGGACTAAAAGGTGGAGATGTCTCAATTTACATTAAAAATAAATGTACCTCAAGGCTGGGTAAACAGGACAATGCACTTGAGCTGCTCCGTGTTCAAATCACCTCTATGACCCAGGAAAACCAATACCATGTATTTAAACTTATTGTAAACACCATCCAATCCATTACCATATTCATGGGCAACTTTAATTATCCCACTATTAACCGGCTATCCTATATGACAGCAAACTTACAGGCACAGAAATTCCTGGATTTTGAAAACACAAGCTCCCTGAACCAGATTGTCAATACACCCACTAGGGGTGCAACCATACTGGATCTGGTCCTCACTAATATGGGAGAGTACTGCATACCCCCTAGTGTAATCCGTTCTCTGGTAAGGTCAGACCACAAAATGACCTCCTTTTGAAGTAAAAATAAAACCTAGAACCCAAGCTAACCCTGGAATATTTAGGAACTACTCTAAGGCTAACTTCCTACTATTAAATGATAACCTGTCAAAATTTTCAAGTCCCCATAAACCCTGAGAACACTGCTGCCTATGCAGAACTGTTCACAGAAACTCCATACACGCATGTTAATAGCTGCATAGAGGCAGCTGTACCCACCAAGAAGAAGTACAGAACTAACTCAAAAAAACATGCCACCCTGGTGGAATCACAAAATCAATAGGCTGTATAAAAGAAGGAAGAAAATCATGTCAAAAATTACTAGGTGCAGTATCCAGCAGGATAAAAGCACTCTCAATAAACTAAAGAAAACTCAGAGGACAAATAAAGTCTACCAAACCCAAATTTGAGGTGAATTTGGCCTCCCAGGCCGAGGATAACTACAAGGCATTCTTTAGCTATGTCCGCAACCTTAAAGGCAATACACAATTGTACTGAGCCAGCGGATATAGCAAACTTACTGACTGACAAATTCAGCTCCAACTTTACCCATCTCTCTCCTCCTCAACCTTCGCTCAGGAAATATCAAGTATAACTACCCCATCACTAGGGAACACTTCCTTAATGCTGTCTCCAAGGCCAACAGCATTGCATCAATGGGCCCAGACAATATGCCAGGATGCCTTCTAAATAGCATGAAACATGACCTATTAGTCCATCTGGAATTGCTTTTTAACTGTAGCCTCCAAACAGGCTTTGTGCCTCATGAATGGAGAACAGCAGCAGTCATCCCTCTGCACAAAGGTGGGCCATCTACAGACATGCAAGTCTCACTAGTCCCATATGCTAATCCATGGAAAGAATTATCATGGAAATGGTCAATAATGACATAGTAAACCTCCAGGCAGTGGACACAACCCAATTTGGTTTTGTCAAGGGCAGGTCACGCCCTACTCAACCAAGTGGACTTTATCGAGAAGGTCACCAAAGCAAATGATGAGGGAAAAACTGTTCACACTGCCTACCTTGACCAGGCCAAGGCATTTGACACAATACCCCACTCGGGCATTGTTGACAAACTCAAGAGGGTAGGTGCAAACCCTTATGTCACCCAGTGGATAACCAACTGGCTCATAGACAGGACCCAGGAAGTAAGAATTGGGGAGGCCACCTCTACAAAAAGGCCATTTGCAAGCGGAGTCCCTCAGGGATCAGTCCTGGGACCTCTCCTTTTGGCATTTACTTTTTTCAAGTCAAGGTCAATATCAAAGGCCGCTGGCTGACTAAATTGGTAGAGGATTGCAAATTAGGAGCTGTCATTGAATCCTACACCAACACAAATGTTCTCCAGGAAGAGCTGACATGGGCAAACAACTTGTGCAGAGCCATGGACTAAAACCTAAATGCTAAGAAATGCATAATAGTATCCTTCGGGAAGTCATCTACCCCTTGTAACTATCATATTGACAACACACCCCTAAGAGTTGACCCAGTAGTCAGGAACTTGGGGACACACCCATACAGTAATCTGGACTTTGACCACCATATGTCTACAATAGTGAGAAAATTATTCTATGCTGCACAACTTATAAAAAAGGTATGGCATATAGGTCCAAGGAAGTCATTGTTCCACTGTATTTGGTATTCATCAGACCTATCTTTGAGTACAATACCACCTTTGGTATGTACCTAACCAGGCATATCTAACATTTGGTACTACAAACAAGCTGTAGAACTGTTATAAAAACAAAAAATAGCCAAGGCTAAAAGGTACAAACAAGAATTTATTATAACAGTAAACGCTTTCGTGGGCACTCATACACCTACTTCTTCAGACTGTTCAACAAAACTAATACACCAAAAAATAAGCGCATGATGGTCAGATGTTTAAATAGGTCCAATGGGACTTAGAAAACAATCAAACAACATATAATTAAAATACAGCTTATAAAAATGTTTAAATACAGATACAGTATAAATTACCAAGAAACTGCATGTCCCTAAACTACATTAGTTTATACAAAATGTACATTCTAAAGGTAAAAATAACATTCTAAAAATAGAAATACTATCATCAGATTTCTTAGTTTTAGAACGCAAGTTATTGAGCATGTATCATTTAACCCTGGGTATTTGAGGGCATCTAGTATGAGCTGCCAATATAATTTTCGCTGCTCTAGCCGTAAAGAAAATGGTCCTCCCCTAATATAAGAACAGATCTTGTCAATAATCCTGAAGGAGAATGAATGGCCAGGGTTATTAAGTATATGTTTGGCTAAGAAATTGTCATCTTTCCTGTTCCTAATAGCATATTGATGTTCATATATGCGTTCCTTAAGTTTCCTATCCGTCTTACCTATATAGAAACCTAAGCAGGAATTGCACTTAGCTAAGTACACGCATCCCTTAGAATTGCAGTTATACCTCCCCTTACAAACAATTTGTATTATTAACTTGGTACAAAGTACCAGTATCTATGAAGCTGAAAAAATTGCAGGCTTCACATTTAAACATACCCTTAGTCCTCAGGGTTTGTAACATATTGTTACCTAAGAAGTACTTCGAATTGCTGCCCTTCCTAAAAACAATATTGGGGGTGGGGGGCAATTTTTTCTGCACATTCTCATCCGCGTTAATAAAATTCCAATTTCTCTCCAAAATGTTCTTAATATAATATGCATCACTACTAAAATGGTGATAAATGAAAGAGAAAAGTCAGGGCTATTGTTAACTTTGTCTGTCCTATCTTCCATAAACACACCCAAAGAGGGGCTACTACTGTAATTATTCAAGTATAGGCCCCCATCTGTTTTGGACCCATTCAAAATAGCTCTAAAGTGTCCAGCATTCCCTTTAGAGGTAACCTTATGAATCAATTTGTCCAGAAAATAATCTGGGTAACCTCGGTTCATAAATAGGTTACATAAAAAATTACATATCTCCTTAAAATCAACCAAGGTCGAAACCATTCTGGCTGCCCTGACTAGCTGGCCTTTCACCACAGATTTTTTTCTGATGCATAGGGTGTGAGCTGGTAAAGTGGAGACTCCTTTCTGTGGATAGTAGCCACATACTTCTTTCTAGCCCTGTCCTTCTGTAAGTATACATCCAGATATGCAATTTTCTCCATATGAAAATTACTGGTAAGTCTTAAAAAATCAGTTGTAGTATTAATGCATACCTATTTATGAACCGAGGTTACCCAGATTATTGTCTGCATAAATTGATAGCAAGCTGCTGCTGTAATTTTTATGAACACCAGTGTAGCAAGAGTGATAAACCATAATATTCTGTAAGCACAGCATAGTATGAGTGATAACATCACAACATTTTTAAACATATTAGTTATTTATTCATTCATTTCACCCATTTATTTATCCAATCAATCAATCATCCATTTTCTCATATCTGATTTAATTTGTTCAGGATTGTGGGGGAGCTACAGCCTATCCCACACTCAGTGGGCATTAAAGAATACAGCCAATCAAAGGCAGGATGCTAGTCCATTGCAGAACACACAAACATAGGCATGAGCATACACTCTTGCGTGCGTGCATGAGTGTACACACACATATATCTACAGGAAATTTCAAGACTGCCATTTCATTTATAGCACATGTTTGGGATGAAACCAATCTACAGGATGAAAACTTTATACAGATACAGGGAAGAAATGCTGACTGTGCACAAAAACATCTGAAACAGGAATCAAAGCACAGGACCAGTTTTCTGAAGCAGTCTTTGTACTGCAGTATTAATGTGTTGCCCTTAAAATACAATACTGTTGTTAAAACTGTAATATTTACATTGCTCACATAGATGTGTATTTTTTATTAAAAATGATCCTGTGCCTATATTCTATCACTCATGTCCTTAATTAGGAGGCTATTCACGGTGTCTGTTCATACATGGTATTGGCGCAGGTCTTAAAATGCATGGTTAATGAAGCTGTTGCACACAAAATGGCTGTTAAAATCTGAGTCACTGATACCCAAGATAGACTCACACTTATAAACCTGTTTTTTTTCAGAAGCAGCAGATGACGCACACTAGGTTTCATGTGTGTCCGGTGGTGCTTGACAGGGTACAGGATGCTGCTGTATCAGTAATGCTATCTTTAAACAAGGTGTTTTAAAGTGCCAAGACATTGAAACTATCAAACGAACAAGAAGCCAACTAATAACCACACCAGAAATGGGAAAGAAAACAATAAAAGTCCAGATAAATCTCCACAAATTTACTACAGATAAGCACTTTTGTCCCCAAATGGGACTTCTTCAGAACTGCCATTATTAAAATACAAGACATTTAAATATATCTCAAACTAATCATGTGATATTCAATAAACGAATCAATTTAATAAAGCATTAAAGTTGTGTGAAAACGTAGTGCTTAAACAAAAAATGAATACATAAACAGTATGAAAACAGATGTGTATGCCCCTGAATGATAAATGGGTTTGTGTTAAGACAACAGTCCCTTAATTAGATATTGAATATATGTTTACATAACACCAACTTTAAAAACATGTAAAAAATCTATTCTAAAAAAACATTAAAGCAGTATCTCAGAGCTCTGTGGCCACAATAACATACCCACCAAGCTGGATTTGGTAGCACTGATTTTCTTAGTACTGCTGAGAACCACAGGCCTGACTTCATAAGTAGGAAATGATCTGTTGTTTAACTATACTTTGTCTTGGAGCTGTGTTTGCATCATTTTCTTTGGTTTTACTTAATGTTGTATTATTTGCTTCTTTTATGTAACAGTGTTGTTACTAAAAAGGTCTCCTGTGGTCCCTTTGACCTACCTACAAACAAACTCATTTAAGAGGCCCAGAATATGCCACCTCTGTCTTGCATCAACATTTAAGCAGATGCTTTCTCAGATGTGTTCCTAAACACTTTTAATCAACCCGAGGGCCTCCTTTATAAAGGAGAAATCCAAGAAAAATGTAACAGGAAGTATCTTTTCCAACCTTTTTAAAGGACAGTGTTGTCACTGTTTTTATTTAACTAAAATATGTCATGTGTCCGGTATCCCCCAAACAACCTGCAAAGTGTTGGAGGGAGCAGCAAGCAAAATTGCCTCAACTGAGGTAAAATGGGGGACCATCACAAGTGAAAAAGAGCAAGCAGTCTGTGAATGAACTGCAATCAGTTCCTGAATAAGCTATTTATCAAAGAAAATGTGTTTATTTGTACAATGCAACTTCACTGTCTGGGGTTGTTGAATGTGTGTGTGTGTGTATAAATACATGCAACTAGTCTCGAAAAAACACAAGTATTCACTGCCTTTTGTCAGTTTGATTGACAGACTGAAGCTGTCAAGTTGTGTTGCAGTTGACTGTTTAGTCAATTGTAGCATTATAAGGTACAGTTCACTTTGTTCCTGGCTGTGTGACAAACATTTATATATTTAAGTAGGGGGCTGTGGGGATAAAGTCCCCTGTGTATGTTATTCATTTAAAGCTGGGTAGCTGTTCAAGGGAGATAAGTCCATATAAGTGGTAACAAGATTTTTTTTTATAACTTGTCTTTCAAGATATATGTAATGAGACAGTCTTGTAGTTAACCTGAGAACCACAGACCAGCCAAAACAGTCAATGAACAATTCAGTATGTCCAAGTGTGGATAAGGAAACAGTGCACAGAAGAAAAACCACTTTAATACCAAACACAGCAGAGCTTTCGGATACAATCCTTCATCAATACTAAAAGATACAAGATTCTTCAAGCTTATATATAGGTCCAAAATAGTCATATGATCAGCAGCCAAAAAATCACATGACCGTACTAGATAAAAGTATTAAAACATATAACAAAAAAATAAAAGTAAAAATAAAAATTAACAGTTATGTACATAGTTATAAATATTATAACTTCAATCTACTGAGCCTAACCAAAATTGATTTAAGGCTTAACATACTGTTTAAACCAGGAGGGCAATCACTGGCAAATCTTAAAATCCACTCATACTCCTTGATTTCTAAAAAAAATATTTAAATCTCCACCTCTTGGAGAAGGATATACAGAATCTATAACTCTACATTTAAAAACATGGTGGTGTCCACAGTCTAACATGTGTTTATATAGAGCATTTCTATCAACACACCTTCTAATTTCAGACTTATGTTCTGTAATCCTCTCTTTTAACTTACGCGTGGTCTTCCCTACATAAAATGACTTACATAATGTACAGGTAGCCAAATATACTATATGTGTTGTGCTACATGTTGCTGAAGTATGAAACCTAAAAATCTTCCCAGTCACAGGATGTTCAAAAACATCACTCCCCACACTAACAATATCCTCACAACAGGAACAATTATAACACTTACATGTGCCAGGACTAGAAAATAATGACCTGGTAATAGTGGCAGAAAAGTCCTTATAACATAAGGAATTTTTCAAAGTTCTCATGTTCCTATAGGCAAAATAAGGTCTATTGCCCAATAGGACCTTTAATTCATTAGAAGCCATCAGTATCAGCCAGTTCTTAGATATAATTTGCTTTATAAACGGTGTCCTCAAACTATATGCAGTCACATAGCTAATTGGTTCTATATATATACCTGTACTGTTAGGAGATGTACCCCCGGGGTCCAATAGATCAGACAAAAATATAGATCTAAGTTTAGTCTTCCTGTCCTCCATCACTTTCTCTCTCTCAGCAGAAAGAAGCAGACTATCATAGCCACTAAAGGTAAAATCCGCCAACATTTCCTCTAGTTGCAGTTCAAAACAATGATCATCAGTATTAAGTCTACTTAACCTGCATAACTGAGATCTCACAATGCCCCTAAAGATATGTGGTGCATGCATACTATTAAAGTACGTATATCTACCTGCACATACATCTTTCCTATGCAATTTTGTATGTATAAGTCCCTCTTTAAGTATCACTTCAGCATCCAAAAAAACAATATCAGTGTCAGACCATGTCATTTTAAACTTTAGGAAAGGAGAAGCTTCATTTAAATAATTCAAAAACATATTCAAAATGTCTAATGTACCTTTCCAAATTAAAAAACAGTCATCTACAAAATGCTGGAAAAATCTAATGTACTGCCTGTATGGGTTCAGATCACTAAAAATATGTTTACTTTCCCACTGGTAAAGTACCATATTAGCATATGTGTTGGCTACGGAAGTGCCCATAGCCACACCAGTAAGCTGAAGATAAAAGGAATCATTGAAAAGGAAGACATTATTTTTCAAAATGACATCCAAGAGGCTACACAAAGTCTCAATTCTACCAAAGTCAGGATTGGGACGTGATGTCAAAAATTTTCTCAAAAGATCAATCCCGACGTCATTTGGGATAACCGCGAAGAGAGAAACAATATCCAAAGTTACCAAATAATATTTATTGATAGCCAACTGTTCCTTCTCTGAATTATACCATACTCGTAACTTTTGCAAAAAATCAAAACTATCATGTAAAACTGAGTCACATTCATTCAGAAAAGGCTGTAGCTGTCCGTGTAGATAAATGGATATGGGCTCAGTCACCCACCCTGCTCCTGAGACAATAGGCCTCATAGGAGGATCTACAATTGATTTGTGAATCTTGGGTATCCCATAAAGACGGGGTGTAATGGGACAAGAGACTGTTAGATAATTAAACAGGTCAAGATCTATTTGGCCATGTAATTGTAAATCAAAAATAACCATGTTAACATACGTTATACATTTTTTTCACATCCGCACATGTAATACATTTAAAAGCAGTGGCATCTATCAATAAAGAAGACATAGCAGACAAATATCTATCACGCTCCATAAGGACCACTACTCCCCCCTTATCAGCTTGCTTAATTACAATTTCTTTACAAGAACATAAATCCTTAAAGGCTCTAAACTCATCCAACGATAAGTTATAACTGTTCTTTTTAATTTTAACACTATCTTTATACAAATGTCTAATTTGCAGTTCACAAAGATCGTGAAAGGCTTTCACCACTGGCACATTAGCAGGTACGAAAGTACTCAGGCGTTTGAATCTCCTTTCTACCATAGAAGATTCACCAAACAGTAATTTTGAATTTAACAGTCTAGTGAATTTCTTTAAATCAGTTAAAGCAGGCACCAAGTCGTCACCACAAGAAGGAATAAAATTAAGTCCCTTTGATAGAACTGATAAGTGAGCTTCTTGTAGCTCAAACGCAGACAAGTTTAACGTACCTCTGATGATTTTCGGCCCGTCTTGGCTGTACCTAAAGGGCTGTCAAGCTTCCTTTTGTTAGATGCCCCCGAGCGTGTGACTGATGAATCCCTTGGTGTCGCAGACCGCTCCTTTATAATTTCAGGCTGCTGTAGCAAAAATCGCTTGTTGGAAGTAAAATTGATAGTCAATTGTTGGGATTTTCTCCCCACCTCGGTGCTAACACCTTCAGTAGTTCCAGTCGCCTGTTTCATTACTGTAGAAACATTAGGATTCTCAATCACAGCAGCCGAAGTAGCGTGGGTTAAACCATTAGCGAGTATGTACAAGTACATGTACAAGTTACAACTCCTGATGTGTCTACGTGTAATAAATGACTTAAATGCATACCTAGCTTCAATGTCTCATGTGAATACACGAGACATGCGACAATGGCCTTTTGCAAGGTTTTATAATTTACATTTTAGATCATCTTGAAGAAAAGCTTGCCTTTTTTTTTTAAATGAAGGCGACAGCTTGCAGTAGGAATGAAGCACAAGGTGGAAATGGAAGATTAGAATGGAGCTAGTGAGACTGAAAGAACACCTTAAATTTCATGCAGACATTGAGTAGTGAACATGGGGAGGGGAGTGGATGAAAAATTAATGGTACTGTACCAGCAACTAAACTGGAGATGCCCATAAGGTGAGTGTTTAAGAAGACTTAACTCTAAACAGCACCAGAGTGAGGAGGACTGAGGCACTGTTAGGATGGACAGAAAAAAAATATAAAAGGTGTGAAAGAGAATTCTTATCACATATGGGTATTCAGTGAGATTATATATTCAGTATTATTTCTACCTCATTAAACATTTATTCAATCTGGAAACACACACAAGATGGATACATATATGATAGCATTGTAAATTATGTGGGGTCCACATCAGATAGGAGTTGTGTCTTTCGGCTTTTCCCGGGTAGGGGTCGCCACAGCGGAACTCTGGTCCGCTAATGATTGGCAGTAGATTTTTACATGCCGAGTTGCTAGCTCTGACGCACAACCTTCAATGAAGGTACGCCCATTCACGCATGTCTCCACATAGAAGGCGCTCTAGCTGAGAATCGAACAGGACAACGTCTTACTGTGAGGCGACAACGCTACCGCAGCACCACAACCGAGATGAGATGATTTAATTTGTATATCATTAAAAAAGATGGGGATAATTAGTATAGAAAGAGTAAATTGTCATCTGCGCAACAAACAGAATTTGAGGGTAATTTTCACAAGAACTTGTCTGTAAAGGGGTGATGTGAGGAAACATTTTTCAGAAAATGCATAAAACAGACTTTATAAGCAGGCTCACAACAGAACTTGGCAGCAGAAAATCACTTAGATTGCCTATTCACCAGTATTACATACATATGCTAAAACTATAGGATCTGCATTTATCTCCTTTGTACACTGCAGTTCTGCTTTTGTGTGTGAGTGGCTTTTCATTATTCTGATTCATGCCCTCCCTCCATTCGTTGTTAGGTAATTAAGTCATGTATGCCTCGGCTGTAAACAGCAGCATTCATCACCTGTAGTGCCCAGTCATTATTCTGATTCATGCCCTCCCTCCATTCGTTGTTAGGTAATTAAGTCATGTATGCCTCAGCTGTAAACAGCAGCATTCATCACCTGTAGTGCCCAGTCATTATTCTGAATCATGCCCTCCCTCCATTCGTTGTTAGGTAATTAAGTCATGTATGCCTCAGCTGTAAACAGCAGCATTCATCAGCTGTAGTGCCCAGTCATTATTCTGACTCATGCCCTCCCTCCATTCGTTGTTAGGTAATTAAGTCATGTATGCCTCGGCTGTAAACAACAGCATTCATCACCTGTAGTGCCCAGTCATTATTCTGATTCATGCCCTCCCTCCATTCGTTGTTAGGTAATTAAGTCATGTATGCCTCAGCTGTAAACAGCAGCATTCATCACCTGTAGTGCCCAGTCATTATTCTGATTCATGCCCTCCCTCCATTCGTTGTTAGGTAATTAATTCATGTATGCCTCAGCTGTAAACAGCAGCATTCATCACCTGTAGTGCCCAGCATATAAGCAATGGCAGGAAGCATTGAATAGCTACGTTGGTGCCTACAAATGTGATGCGAGCCCTGCTGTATATCATAGTATGTTCAAAACACAGCAACCCTGCAGTCAGTAGCTAAAGGAATCCACAGATTAGTTTCCCTGTCTGATAACCTTGAGCACACACTATTTCTTTCCTGCCTGTTACCGTCCATGCAGTTCTACACTTCTGTGTTACGTTTAAGCTTTTCCCTAGGAGTATTATCCCCTCCAGCACAGCACTGAGACTGCTCAGCCATCAGATCTAGGTATCTAAACATTTTCTGCAACATCAGCAGAATGGTTTAGAGCAGGGGTGTCCAACCTTTTGGCTTGCTGGGGCCGCATTGAGTGGACAGAAATTGTCTTGGGGCCACATATAAAATATATCATATAGTTAACTCTTTTGCTGCTGCGGGAGACCAAAGTTGACCACCTGGCTGTACTGTAGGTACATTTGAACAATGAATAAATGTAATAAATGCCTAATATTTGCCTTACATTTCTAATTCTCATTCTAATTCTAATTCTCTAATCTAACAGTTAACTCTAATATCTTAGTTAATATATATTTTATTACAAATAAACAAATATTCACTACAGCATTAGCATTTCTCACTGGGAAAACCACTCCAGCAGTCCAACTACGTAAAATGTCAACATTAGCAGTCCTATAACACTATAATCCACAAAAATAAGCCAACGAATTTGCAATAAAGTAAAGAATTCACATTACTGACTTAATAAATTAATAAAACAATGCTGAATAAGCTACATGAGGGTCTCACCAAACAAATAACTGGTGCCAGAAACATGGCTTCAAGCTAAATGCCAAAAAATGCATCATCATCCTCTTTGAGGAGAGTGATATCCCCACAAATTATCACATTATTAATAATACTGTAAGCACGCAATCAGTCATGAGGTGCTTGGGCACCACGTTGTCTCCGTTGTACGGATGGCTTTTTACATGACCCACTTCATTAGTAAGGGTAGCTCATCCAGAGACAAGGAGGTCATAACATCCCTGTATTCTTCCTGTACAAGAGTCTTTATTGAGTGCAATGCCCCTTTTGGCATGTTCCTCAGCAAAACAACCCTGACAAAAGAAAGACTACAACCATTTCTGACAAAAAAGGTCAAAGGACTAAGTTCACTTAGTTATCCAAACAGACTAAAAAGCTTCTTGCTTTCCTCTGTCTCTCACTAGCCCCTATAAATTTCATCACTGGCTTCTTTTCCAGGCTAATAAAGATCCTGCCTTGAGAGACTTCCTCTACCCCACAAATACTGGTTATATTTAAAATGCTCACAGCCTTCACTGCAACATAAACAAGCCACTCTGTATGGAAAGGTTATTGACACAAAAACTTCAACTTCTGTAAAAAGCTCCTCTCATTATCAAGCAATGTAGTTCAGCAACACGACAACTGGATGGATAAATGTACTCCTTGAGTAAGTAGCATCGCCTTCATCAAACCAGATGGAACATACACATACTAACCTTTCCTAGCTGGATGGCTAAGATCTAATATTGGTTACTCAAGTCTACTTGCTCAAGAAGAGGGGCCTATTTAACCAAGAATTCCATTTGCAAAAATATATTCAGTATACATATTAAATCTCTCTCTCTTACACACACACACACACACACACACACACACACACACACACACACACACACACACACACACACAAGGAGCCCCTACTTGTAAAATAGGCAACTTCAGTAATCACGACACACACTCACTGAATGAAATTGTCTGGAAGTCAAAATATCTGAAAAAAATCATAACAGAGATGGATTCATCCATGCAATTTCCCACCACCAAAAGGACCATCAATAAATCAACAAACAACTGCTCAGCAAAAAGTAAATCAGTAAGAAATCCATAAACTCTCAAAGATCATACTACATACTGGAGTAAACATATAATTTCCTGTCAATCTAAAGCCATTTGACATTCAGACATTTTAATTTGTGCAGAAGTTATTCACAGACTGACAGTTTCCTGAGCTGTAATGCTGACCTTCGCTTTTGGAAAAAAAAAAAAAAAAATTCCCAGACTTTAATAGCTCAAAGTGCAGAGTATTATTTTTATTTATTATGCATTTATTTTTGGAAAACATCTTTAAAACTATTACATTGATTACACACCCAGAAACACAGAAAAGTTACTGTGATAAGTAAACCACAGACTGCTACAAGAAATCAGTCACATTAGGACTCCATGCTTCCGTCCAAACCAATGAAGCATACCTGTCAATTCCAAAAGAATTAAAGTAGCTTAATAAGAAAGTTATTTGCAAGGTTACATGGCAGTTTATATTGGAAATAAGCACAGATATTAAAAAGGCTCTGTTTCTCATAATTATGCCGAAAAGTCTTCCAAGGTAAATGCAACCTTCTGATTTAGTATGGAACCATACCTCTCAACCTTAGAGCAAGAAATCTGGGCAAAGCAAAAAATAAAAATGGGACACAGGCCCAAAAATAGTTATGCATCACAGACCATTGAAATAACTGTAGCTGCATTATACATCACTTATAATGTTTCTATCCCATCATTGTCACTTAAGCATTATATGGCTCATTCAATCCTGCATTCTTTTGCAACAAAGAAAACCATGCTTTGAAATGACAAATGCATTAAAAATAATAAATAAAACAAATTGCATCCACATCCTGCAACTTCCTACCTGCAAACAACCACAGTGCTTTCACTGAAACTAGGGCTGCTTATTTCCCCAGAATGACAGCTCTCCCTAATTAAGTCTAATGGTGTACAATCTACCAGGATCTGGACTACCTGAAATAAATTAAATTATGGCCTGTAAATTGCAAGTGCACTGTGTTTAATTAAACTATATTTCTAAGCCCACTTACTGTATTTTTCTGTAACATCCCAATATCCATTTCCAGGTCACTTTACGAGACATTGGTAGTGGTAGACTTGGCATCCTTCAGAACCCCACAGGCCCACACTCATACTGCTAGCATTGTCCATTAAATGTAAATATCCATCCACTGTAAATGGCAAGAAGCTATGTCTTAAAAAATCTACTTTTGGCATGCCTAGTACCCAAGTATCAGGTTTTGAAACAAAGAAACATATTCTCCACAGTCCGTAAGTCTCTGTCTTTAATAATTTATCTACTGTTGCAGCACTCCCAACACATAAGCACACACATACACACTAAAACCCCCAACATTTAAAAAATGACATTGTGCCCACCTGATCTGCCCGTATTGATGATCCACCAAAGTTATGCTTACTGTTGTCCAATCTACCATGGCTTAGAACCCACCAATGACAAAACAGTACTGTGTGCTTTTTTGTTTGTCAGAAAAAAGCAATACAGCTTTATATGCTACAGTCCCACATAGTCAATCAACTTATTGACCCATTAACCCTAGGCTGCTGTCTCATTCTTACTCCGCATTACCTTGGATGACTACTTTTATTTCCTAAGCAAAAGACATAAATTGGAAGATGAGATAAAAATCCAGATATTCTTTGAAAATCCATACAGTTGAGAGGTATGATTTCATATTCAATACAACACTTGCTCTGTCAGGAAAGCTGCAATTTAATGAAAGTTTACTTTTAATGTACGATATATTTGTGAGATAACTTGTTTGTGTTCAGTAGGTAGACTGATCGCCGTTAGCCTCTTTGTGCATGTGTCTCTCTCTGTCTCTCTGTCATACACACACACACACACACACACACACACACACACACACACACACACACTCTTCTTCTACTTTCACAGACACAAACATTCTGCTTTCATGCATGCACTCATTCACTCTGTACTTACCTATTAACACAGGTAAGTGCTGTCTCTTTCAAAGGCAATGGCAGCAGATCCATACATGAGTCCCTCTTCAGCGAGAGCACACACACACACTGATTCTTCGGTGCAAAATAATGGCGTAAACACACTGACCCTTCTTTGACGCAAAGAAATCAAAACTAGAAGGGTGCTTTGGCGCATGTGCACACTGACATTAAAGTTACATGTCACGAGAATGAAAAACACAAAACAAAAATAGTGTTTTGGGGCATGCATACATCGATGTTGCAATTAGAGGTTGAGGGCCGCATGGAAGAGCTCTGAGGGCCACATGCGACCCACGGGCCGTAGGTTGGACATGTTTGGTTTAGAGGGACAGGTATATCTCAGAGGATACTGCTGCTCTGGAACAGACTCCTCATCTACATAAAACAGAGCTCATCCCTGTCTGTATTCAAGTGCAGCTTGGATCTATGGATGAGAAACAGATTTATCCCAGGGTTGCCCCTGTACTACTTACAGACTGAAGCATCTCCTAAATGCTTTATCATTTGCATGGGTCTCCTCAAATTATATATGGTATGATTCCAGTTATTCTCATTAGGGGTGTAATATACAGCTATTGACCATAGCATGGGTAAGACCATTCTCTAACCAAATGGGATAGCTTAATTTCAGCACATAAAAGGGAAATTGGCGAGGCTTAAAATGCCTCATAAGGTCAGCCAGCCTGGTAGTTACCTATGAGAATCAACTCTTATGCCTTTATGTTTAAAGATAACATTGTACTTTCTTTTAAAATGCCAAACTTGGATTAATGGTTAGAGAGAACTTTTTCCAAGATTGTTGCTGTTAACTGGAATATGGTTCCATCACACATCAGAAATGAACATAGATACCAATTTTCATAGGTTCATAGATTAGGTTCATATATTGGTACTGGACTGACTACCCTTTTGGGCCGTTTTAAGCCTAACCAATTATCCCATGTGAGGGTCAAACCCTACACCTTGCATTTGTAATTTTCAGATCCAAACTGTCACTCTCACCTAACTCAACCCATAACTGCAGTTACATCAGGGACACTGCCTAGCAAACAATGTAGTTTTGTTTGGTATGTATAGCTGTCACCCCTTCTGAAAAAATAAAAAACCTGCTTGCCATTGCATTGCATATCATAGGCTCAGAGGTTTTACAAAAGAAGTGAGCCATGAGGCTATATCCACTGTGCCAGTACCCACCCTTAGGCCAGGGCAGTTATGCCAGGGGTCAATTTATGAACACCCATCCAGTTGCTTTTTAAAAGCAGATAGTGTCATAGTTAACTTGGACAGGACGTCCCTTCTAGAGAAGGATTAGGGTTGCCGTCTTTTCAAATGCCCAGAGTGGGATATTTTTTATAGAAATGTGAGATGTATTGCCAGAATAAAAGATTATTCTTGTAGCATTTGAGTTGCTTATATTGTTTCATATAACATTTAGGCATTTCAGATACAAAATAATTGTTTCATGCAACTGTTAAAGAAAACTTTGAAAATATTTTTCCCCCCAAAATCACAGGGCATTGCCATTTTTTTTAGTTTATTCCCAGGACACGAGTGCCCAAAAATGGACCCTAAGAAGGGCAGGTACTACATGACAAATCTATCCCTTCCTCTGCCTTATTTGTTTATTGGACTAGATTTAGATCTCTGGTCCTAGTGTTAGCTGGACTGCTTGATTTACTGAGGTACAAGTTCTTGTACTACTGGGCTCCTTATGGCTGAATAAGCAAGACACTGGTGAATCCCTAAAGAGTCTGTATGAAACTAAGCCTAGGTATAAGGCTTCCATTCATTGTTTTAGACTTGGACCTTTTTATTAATCAGCATTAAATTGGGCTCAAATATAAGCTAGTATGTGTAGTTAAACTGATAACTTTATTCTTTGTTTTGCTCTGTAAAAATGTAAACATTGTAAATGGTTCATGATTAAAATGAATCTTCAGACCAACTACCTACCTGGTTAGCAAAAACGCCACTGTAATAAACCTGATAATTCATGGAAAATGGCAAATAGCATTATAACTGTCCTAAGGTCTAATGTGAAGATGATGGAGGAAGTAGGGGAAAAAAGTTTATCACAGTTTAATGACTGAAAATTAGGTGGAAACAGCACAGTTGTGCATCATTAGTTCTGCATTCACTGCAACAAAGTGATATTCGACTGTATCGAATTTACTCAGAATACATGTTCAGTATGTATATTTTTGGTTTAAGAGCTACTTTATAAAACCTATCCCAAGCAGAAGTACACCTCAGTCAATCTAGCTTGACAAATATATAGCATCTTTTGGTCCTGCATGAAATCTACTACTTGTAAATGATTTGTATGTAGCTCTTTAGCAGAGTTTCTGAATAACAAAGGAAAAGGATTTCACACCTGCAAGGACACTGTTAATGCCTGCAAGAAACAGGCATATTCAGAAGGGAAAGTGTACCTGCTGGTAAGTAAAACTGTCACCAACAGCCAGGGCTGTGCTATACATATGCATCTATTTCCTGTTCATTATGCTGTTGTCACCCTACTTTATTTGGGGGGGGGGGGTATTTGTATTCCAGTGTGCCGATTTGAGGTCACACTATGAATGCATCCATATCACCTCTGCTGTGTGCTGTATAGTAGCACTGTACATTCTAGCTTTCCTGCTGAGCTGAGACTGGGTGGGTTGCCGTATTTAAATTCATTTTCTAGTATTGTCTATATGGAGCCATGACACACATGACCAGCACAGGTGTTTATAAGTGTGCTGTGCCCAACAACTCTAACACATACACATATATAATGTGTGTGATTGGATGTATGTTTGTATATCATAAAATTAATACACGGAACAGCAAGTGATCAAACACAATCACTCTATCCTCACCAAATGGAAAAAAAACAACATAGAATTTTTTTTCAGGGAGGCAAGCCTCACCTTAACCCCATACCCCCTAATTATGTATACCAACTCCAAGATCATGATACGTTGGGGAAAGGGCAAAGTCTCTGCTCAAATAATCTTGAGCCCAATAGGGGAAGGATTGATGGTTGAGAGGCAAAAGGTGGTGGGGGGAGTACTTAGAAAATGTCTTTTATGACCAATTGCACTGCAATAGCTATAGCCATGATTTTTTTGCTGCCCAGTGTTTTGTATGCTTACTGTAACATTTAACCTTCTCACAACCACTGTATACTAAACTGAGCTAGCCTGTAATATGTTTGCCGACTTTGCATCTGGTAAACTTTCCAGATGTGAAGCATTAAACAAGTTTACAAGACCATAACTACTCAGGTGACCAGTGTTGTGCTAGTTACTTATAAAAGTAATAAGTTACTATAACTAGTTACTTTTAAGTGAAAGTAATATATTACTATTACTAGTTACTAACTAAAGTAACTAGTTACTGTTGAGTTACTTTTACATAAGTTTATCAGTTCTCATATTCAGATTTATTCACATAGTACTTGTGTGTGAGGAATACATAGTTACTGCATATGAATACGAGTGTATTAAAGTTGTATACACAGTGTTACAATAATGATGAATAGCGTTTTGCAGTTTACAAAAAAACAAAGTATGCACAGCCAGCAACACAAGACCCATAACAAGTTTACAACCCATCAAAATTTCAACAATGTACATTAGGCTAATCCGCTAAAACTAATGCTGAGGATGCAAAAATGCTTACAGCGAATGTCATATAGGTCTAACAAGACTGTTAACACAACAAAGTCAACCATAATATCACTTTATGTAACTATTCACAATGACTACACATTTCTGTTGGCTCAAAGAAGGAGCAACTTTTCAAAGTGTTCGTCGGTGAGTCTTTCTTCTTGCAGTCAGCACTTGTCCACCAAGACTGAATAGGCATTTAACAGGTGCACTAGAAGGCAGAGCTGTATTAGTGTTCAGAAATATCTTTTTGACTATAGAGTAACTGTTGAGAGAAGATAATTCTATGGCAGGGTCAGCCAGATACAAGTCCATATGAGAAGATATGCTGACATTGGCTGGCGTCGACTCTTTGAAGCTGAAAAAGCTGTCTTCAGCAGGTAATGCAGAAGCTTCAGATGACCCATGTGCAGGTTCATCCAGTTTCTGCATAGTATCAAGGAGCAGAGCCTTGCTTCTGAGTTTCTGCTCTTCACTGTCCATCCATCAC
This sequence comes from Protopterus annectens, assembly GCF_019279795.1. NCBI lineage: Eukaryota > Metazoa > Chordata > Ceratodontiformes > Protopteridae > Protopterus > Protopterus annectens. Next base: position 408,728,823 of record NC_056743.1, on the reverse strand, counting down.
AAATGGAACTGTGGATGCACTATGATAGCCAGAATGAGCTCTTCACGCTACAGAAGGTGACTGAACCGAGCCTCAATGCCTTTAAGAAGAGCATCAACTAGTGGCACAACAAGCTTCACAGACTGCCTGACTTTTGACAATTTGTTTTGTTTTGTTTTTCAAGCACCTAATGGTGGGGATCAGAATTCCCATGACATGCTTTGACTGCAGAATGTCCAGAGCCATTGCCAGGGGCTGCATTGCTTGCACAAACTCAGCAACAAAGGTAATTTCTGCAGGCCTGAAGATGACAATTACAATTTGTTCACATATCTCATTCAGCGAGCCTTCACCCCGAGTTGCAATGAGGTGAATTCTCTCCATCGCATAGAAAGTGAAATTCCATTGTGTCACATTGGGAATAATCAATGCCAGATCACACTTATTTCGAACCACCTCAGCAGCTTAGGTGTTGTAACTAGCCTTGTTCCAAGCAGCATAGCATTTGGCCATGGTGCTTCGCATGATCTTTTTATACTGTGCGCCATTACAAGCATATTCAGCATCTTGCATGGCACCTAGATTCAGTGTGTGTGCTGCACATCTCAGATGGGGAGGCAATGAATAGGTGTTCTCACTTTGCCCTGACTGACTCAAGATGGCTGTCATGCCGTTGTAAATCACTTCACCATCATCATCTTCATCTTGGGACAGAATGCTTGTAGTCTCAGATCTCTCACATTCTGAGAAGACAGTAAAAGCCTTTTGTCAGTAATTGTTGCACACACCTTTTGATCTATCTTGTACTTGATGGGAATGCACTCAAGAGTTGATGCTATGACATCATATGTATGCCTCTCCTGTAATCTGCAGCATGACAAAGCAGTGAAGTGTGCCACAGTCGATCCAGTGGGAGCCGACACCAAAGAAACTACGATTCTGATGGGTCCAAATGTCAGCCGTAGTGTGCTGCATACTATCAGGGCGGGCATGGTGGTGCAGTGGTTAGCGTTGCCGCCTCACAGCAAGAGGTTCTCCGGTTTGATCCTCGGCTGGGGTGCCTTCTGTGCGGAGTCTGCATGTCCTCCCTGTGGTTGCATGGGTTTCCTCTGGGTGCTCCGGTTTCCTCCTACATAAAGACATGCTGTAGGTGGATTGGACACACTAAATTGGCCCTAAGTGTGTGTGTGTGTGTGTGTGTGTGTGTGTGTGTGTGTGTGTGTGTGCCTTCTGTGGAAGGTTGGGCGCCAGGCCGGCAACTCAATACCGTAAAACTCCACTGCCAATCATGAGCGGACAGGTGATCTGCTGTGGTGACCCCTAACTGGGAAAAGCCGGAAGAAGAAGTGTGCTGCATACTATCAACATTTGTTCTGGAAGAAGCTGCAGGCATGTTCTTCTCATTTGTTAGCATATTCCTGTTTTCTGTAAGATCATATATCTGACAAATCTCTGTGGTTTTGCTTAAAGTTAAATCTCTATCTCAAAGCAAAATCTTTCTCACTACATCATTATTAACACCACACACAAGCTTGTCTTTTATCAACTCATCTCTCAAATCACCAAATCTACACGTTTTTGCCTTGTTTCTCAAGTCAGTTATATATGTGCAAAAGTTTCACCAGGCTTTTGATCTCTTGTGTAAAATAGTGCCTTTCCACTGTAATATCCATTTGAGGGTTGCATTTTCTCTAAATTTATGTTTTAAGCACTCAGAGTCTTCCACATTTCAGTCTGTACCTCAATATGGCAGTCTTCCCCCTTCATTGCATAAACAGCAGATGCATACGCAAATGAATGTGTTCTCTCAATGACTTCTGAACCAGCTAAATTGAGCAGAATAAATGCTTTTGTATGTGCGTCTTTATCAGAAAAAGCAGGCTGTATGAAAATATCATATTCTTGCTCAAACACACTGCAATTTGCAGCAATATTATTATCAAACACAAGCAGATCAGGTCTGTGAAATCCCTCTGCCATGCCAAATAAGTGTCAACACACACAATTCTCTGTCTCATATTCCCTGCTTAGAGGCAATCTCTGCTTGACTTACAAAGCCATGTGTGACCCAGCTCTGTTAGAAATGCTGCATCTAAAGAAATCCCAATCCCTCAGCACCACACGCTTCAGAGATCTCAACCTTATTACCACAATCAACAGAACATGCTGGAGAGACAGTGCCCATGCTCTGGAATAGGCTTCCCATACATGTCAAGCAGAGCACCTTGCTGTCCCTCTTCAAGAGAAATCTTGAGTGGATGGGTAATAGAAAGTTAACCCCGGGGATCACTCTAGTGGCTCTGCTTGATAGAGGCACTGGGAACTAACTTTGGGCGGCACGATGCCCGGGCACTTCTATGGACTAGGCTTGTAAAGGCTCCAGGGCCATTAGCCTAGTACACACCTATGAACCAGGTAATTATATTCAGCTGCACAACAGACTCTTGAAATAACTGTACTCTTTGAAAAGACTGTACTGTAATACTGCACACACTGCCAACACTTTGCACACTTTAGATACTTTGAATAGCTTTAGTTAATGCGAAAAAGTAGTACATTGTGAAAAAATACAGTTGTTTTTTTTCTTTTTTGAGCATTTTATACAATTTGGATATTGTTTCAAATGTTTTTGCAATTATTTGAAGTACTTTTTTTAGTGTCATAATTTTGAACATTTTGTTTATTCAGTAATTGGTTTGGAATGCTTCACTTTATATTCATTGAGGGAAAAATCATTTAAATGAGTTTAAGAACCTGGAAATATTTTCTGACCTGTTTACGAGTCATTTGCGAGTTGTTTGAGCCACTCTTGTATATTCCTCTATTTCTGACTGTGCTCCTCATGGTGTTAAGAAGTTTTGACTTTGGGATCCCTTTCTGACAACATGCCACTAGCCTTATGTATTTAAATAAGATGATGAGGCATAGGTGTTCATTTAAGATATTTATTACATACAAACACATCAGGATGGATGACTTTAACATGAAACTTAAATGAACTAGCTAACTGACTGACTGCTATACACACACGTTTTCAGTCCAGCTGCTTACACAAAATGGCACTCTGCTTGCACGTGCTCAGTGTTTTCTGTGCATGTGCTCATGAACTACACTGGCTTTAAAAGTACAACACACACACTATGATCTACACTCCCTGTGTTCGAGTGGGTTTCCGGTTTCCTCCCACATTCCCAAGACATGCTGCAGGTGGATTAGACAGTCTAAATTGACCTTAGGTGTGAGTGGGTGCATGCATGTGCCTTCTGAAGAAGGCTGGGCACTGAAATGACAACTCACCAATGTAAAACTCCACTACCACTTGTTCTGCAGACTGATCATCCACTGTGGTGATCCCTAACGGGCACAGCTGAAAGGAGAAGACGACGACCAGTCTTTATAGCTACAGAGTCACAGATAATTAAAGAAAAGCCAGCCCGCAGCACAAGACCTATAAAAACCTATCACATTTTGTCTGTTTTCAGTAACTAAAAATCGAAACCCAAAAATAATTTTAAATAGAACATAACAAAAAAAATTGCCAAGGCAAAAGTTGGTTGATCATAGATCCACTTGAAGAGTCCTGCTTGGTGCAGTGGGTTGGGGCATCGGGTGCTTAACTGACGAGTGATGTTTGATTTCTTCTCATGGTGGTATGAAGAACCAATGCCATTTATTATACTGCAAGGTAAGGATATGATCACTAGCAGGTCAGAATTGCCCCAGTGTTAGGGGATGTTTTAGTGGGTGAGAGTTCCACAGTATCAGAGCAGGGTTGGAGTCTGGTCACCATTAGCTTTCACCTCCTTGCAGTGCAAAAAAATGAAGTAAATTTTGCTCCAGACTAATTCTAATGATCTATTATGAATGCTACGTGCTATGAGCTGTGCTATGTTGTAATTTTTTATCCAAATTGCCACTTCAAAGTGTTTATTACCTCCTAACATCTCATTACTATCCATATATAGGGACCCAGGAAGTTTTACTTCACTCTTAAGGAGGCTATATCGCCCACGTTGAGAACCACTGGTTTAAGCAAAAGTAACTCACATTTAAGTTACTAGTTACTAAAAAAAAGTAATATATTACTATTACTAGTTACTATTTTGAAAAAGTAGCTAGTTATATTACTAGTTACTAGAAATTGTAATATATTACAGTAATATATTACATATTGTAATATTTTACTCCCATCACTGCTGGTGACAATGGCTCACAGGCTATTGTACTCCATAAACTGCCCAGCAGTTTCTAAGAAACTGACCTGATATAGCCCCCCAAAGCCACTTTTCAGTGCAAGTCAAGCCATTTATCTAGTTAGTAAGGAGCCTGCCAGTTGCATCAGTATAACAAGCAAAGAATGTCTTTTTGTGAACATTTCTAAAGCATCAGTACACTAACCAAAGAATGTCTTTTTGTGAACATATCTAATGCATCAGTACATCAACCAAAGAATATCTTTTTGTGGACATATCTAATGCATCAGTACACCAACCAAAGAATGTCTTTTTGTGGACATATCTAATGCATCAGTACACCAACCAAAGAATGTCTTTTTGTGGACATATCTAACGGTGACCATCAAGTATCACCTCATCACCAAATGGGGCAACTGTATGCCACATTTTATTAAATGGGACTACTGTACACCACATTTTATTAAACAGAGCTACTGCACACCACATTTTATTAAACAGAGCTACTGCACACCACATTTTATTAAACAGAGCTACTGCACACCACATTTTATTAAACGAGGCTACTGTACACCACATTTTTATTACATTTTTGTGACTGTTATAGGAGGTAAGAGTATCTGGTCTACATTTTAGTGAATGTAACATCCACTACCACCCTTTCCTTTCCTCCTTTCTCCAACTCTCCAATACCTTCTCAACTTTCTCCAAGGAATCCCTCTCCTCATGGCTCTCATCTGAATCAGGGACAAATCCAGAAGTAACCAGGACAATCAGGAGCATTTTTAACACATTAGTACTACTGCCGTGAGACACTGACAGAATAAGAGAATGTGAATTAATATACATTTTCTGACGTAAAAGAAGTCTATAACTATAGTTATTGTCCTTATTATAATACACCACCTTTTCTACAAACATCATAGTTTTAAGAATGATTATATGAGTCATAGCTAAAATTTGAGTCAAAATGAGGTACAGTTGTAGCATATGTAGTCTGGTAGCCCATTTAGTTGGCTTACAACCCTCTTTAAAAAGATTTACTTTTCCATGTCAGTTGAGTAGGTTTTCCCTATAGTCTGTAACCTTTATTCTTTCATCCCTCAACTATCTTTCCTGTTCATGCTGATTTCATCACATCTCCCAGAAGTGATCTTGTGATCCATATTACATCTCCCTGTATCTTCTGGTCTTTGCATAAAGAGTTTGTTTTGTCTTGCGCAGTGTTTTACATACCACATACTTTTCTCATGTCTGAACTACTTCCAGCAACCTGTTGTCTATTTATTTTTATGGTCTCCAGAACTGTGTAGAGCACTTAAGGGGTGTGTTGTGAAGACCTGGCAGGGGAGCACTCAAGGGGTGTGTTGTGAAGACCTGGCAGGGGAGCACTCAAGGGGTGTGTTGTGAAGACCTGGCAGGGGAGCACTCAAGGGGTGTGTTGTGAAGACCTGGCAGGGGAGCACTTAAGGGTGTGTTGTGAAGACCTGGCAGGGGAGCACTCAAGGATGTGTTGTGAAGACCTGGCAGGGGAGCACTCAAGGGGTGTGTTGTGAAGACCTGGCAGGGGAGCACTCAAGGGGTGTGTTGTGAAGACCTGGCAGGGGAGCACTCAAGGGGTGTGTTGTGAAGACCTGGCAGGGGAGCACTCAAGGGGTGTGTTGTGAAGACCTGGCAGGGGAGCACTCAAGGGGTGTGTTGTGAAGACCTGGCAGGGGAGCACTCAAGGGGTGTGTTGTGAAGACCTGGCAGGGGAGCACTCAAGGGGTGTGTTGTGAAGACCTGGCAGGGGAGCACTCAAGGGGTGTGTTGTGAAGACCTGGCAGGGGAGCACTCAAGGGGTGTGTTGTGAAGACCTGGCAGGGGAGCACTCAAGGGGTGTGTTGTGAAGACCTGGCAGGGGAGCACTCAAGGGGTGTGTTGTGAAGACCTGGCAGGGGAGCGCTCAAGGGGTGTGTTGTGAAGACCTGGCAGGGGAGCACTCAAGGGGTGTGTTGTGAAGACCTGGCAGGGGAGCACTCAAGGGGTGTGTTGTGAAGACCTGGCAGGGTAAGGGCATTGTCTCATTGCTTCTTGCATCCATCCCCATGAGAGTACACCCCACCATTCTGTTTGTTGCTATCACTGCCATGTTGCTCTGCTTCTCCTGGTTCAACACTCCCAGATTCTTTTCCTACCCTCTTACCATCTTCCACCCCTCATTTGATTCTTGGCAAATTACTGCCCAGGTGTAGTATTTTACAGGTTTTCATCTGCGTTAAACATTTAGCTAACATATTTCTGCCCACTTGACCTACCTAAACTGAATGCTTCCATCTGCTGTTCTACTTTCCTGATTTGTTCAGAGCTGTAGCTATGTCAGTCACTGCCCTGAGTTATGCTGCCAGCTGGTACTCCAAAGTTTATGACAAAGTTCAGAAACATAGATGTCCTGACCTGTTTCTTTTTTGTTCACAAACTGCAGTTAGTTTCATTCATAAAATGTACCGGGAAGATGTGTCTTTTCTACTGTGTAAAAATGAAAGTGCTGTTACTTTTGCATAAGTCAGTGTGCAAATATAGCAAAGAGCTGTTGTCATACCTCTCAGTTGTACAGATTTTTGCCTCACATTTTAGTCTGTTTTTCATAAAATTGTGGTTTTCTGACAAATCATTGGCAAGTCATTAAATATTGAAGTCAGAAACGAATTTCAGACTTCATATCCTTCATAAAATTCATGCTCAACACAAAAGCTGTTATTCTATCAACTTTCAAAATTTGTAAGACCAATATTTAAAATCTGTCCCTATTTTTGGGCCTTTGTCCCCCCACTGTTTATGGCTTTGTCCAGATTTCTTGCTCTAAGCTGTTGAGAGGTATGTCTTTTATGTACGTGCATACGCCTTTGCTGTCTTCACATACTGTCATTTAGGCAGCCATGAACTGGAGAATCACTAATGCCTAAGTGCATACAGAGAATGCTTACACTTTCATCACACTGGCAAAAGCCGCACATTGTGCTCCATAACTACAGAACCAAGAAGCAGTAATTTAAAAGCAGCAGACTTCACCTACACTTAAGAGTAAATTAAAAGCACACCCAACTAATGAAGCTACCTGTTCCCGCTTTCAGGATAGTGGTAAAAAAAACCACAGCAGTTGCCACAGTTCACTTTGATGGAAACAGATAAGCAATGTGATATTTTGTTTTTCTTTATACTTGTTAAATACATTTTCAGTGTGTGTCTGAATTTTGTATTTTCCTCTTGGAAGGAAGATACACAGAATATATTGCCATTGTTACTGTATAATTATTATTGTTTTATAATTTTGAGTATGCATGTACTTCAATGCATGTGACTTCCATTAATGTAATTTTATATATTCTGCTATGCTTTTGCTACCCCAAAGGGAGTAATGGGTGATAAAGGTCTGGTGAGCAGCCCACTTACCTGGGTAGCAAACTGAAATAAATACATTTTGGACAGCCACCCTCTTTACCCCACTCTTCCAATGGTTTTGCATGCGACTTTTACGCCAGTACTTTGAGTTCTTTCCTATTATCTGATCTGATGTTGTTAATCTTCTTTCCATTCATCACTGATGTGCTCGGAACCAAGTCGACCTATTACTGAGCTCACACCAGCCAAAACAATTCTCGAGCTAAGTCTGTACCCAAAATGCCCTTCTCCCTGTTACCTCAGATCTCGTTTGCATCGTAGCCGAGCTCTCAGCTAAATAAAACCTTTTTTGATATTTGTGTAAAACATTTTTGGATATCTTCATATTTTACTAAACCTTTAGTATTTCTAGCATCTTTTCTTTGATCTAACCATATATTCTCCACTGTACCCGTTGTTAAACTTAAGTGCCATTGTTGGTACGGCCTTTTCCCTTACCCTTGTGGTATTTCTTCAGTACCATAGCTGGTATTGCTTTCTCTTGCTTAACCTGTTAGCTTTTATCTCTGTTCAGGTGTTTCCCTTTCTTTTCGTATACAGTGTGTGGTAATATTGGTATTTTTCTTGTGATTTCTTATGATTTTTGAACTGAGTGACTTCATTATTGTTGGGTTATACAGTTAGTTGTGGTGTCCTTTCTATTAAGATGTTGGATAAGAAGGGTACCTCTGGCTTTAAGCATTGTACTTCTTGTAAGGGCAAGTTACCTAACAGTGACTTGCATGATGACTGTGTATACTGTTTGGGAGTGACCCACCTTTCGGTGCAGCCTCCATGTGATATTTGTCAAAGTTTCAGCCAATGCTGTCTTAATGAGCGCAAACATAAACTCTTTCTAATGGGGTTACTCAGATTTCCCTTCTCAGCGGCCATTTCTGTGATGATGGTCTCAACCCCTCCTTCTAAGGACAAAAAGAGATTCCATTCTGTTCCTTCTTCACCATCGGGTGATCAGAGCAAATCTTGGAAATCTAAGGTCCCCAAGTTATTGTTGGAGCATAAATCTGCCTCTTTGGCTATGCCTTCCTCTGCTCTGACCATCTCAAAACCTTCGATACCAAAATCTGTATTTGCACAGACCCTGCCTCCAGCACCAGTCATAGATCTTACTATGCCTATTTCGACTTTGGCACCTGTAGCTACTTCGGGTCAGGGCACAACTTTGACTTCAGTTTCCATTTTGGAACCGACCGTTTGAGCTCCGAGTGCCACTTTGGCCCTAAGCGTTGTACCGACCTCACTGGATCCTGACCCCTTTGCTTCCAGTCTTGAAACTAGAGACTTCGGTGCCGGCAGACCTTGCACCATGGACCCGATATTCTCCCTCAGTAGACTCGTTTCTGGGCCAAGCATATAGCCCATTTCTCAAACGTCCTGACTCACCCTCTGGAGTATCCAGTAGATCCAGGAGTCCTTCAGAACATGACACGTTGCATCTTGTGGACCAGCTGTTGGTAGCCAGGAGGATTCCATCACTTTTTAAAACCCATTCACCTGCTAGACTTGGGTTGCCTTATACACGGACTCCATCTTACACTCCTTCGACCGTCTCTGTTCCGAAGCCTTCTGTTCCGACATCCTTCTTGGAACCCACCACATCGGCACCTACAGTGCACCTCACTCCGGCTCTGAGTTTATCCCTTTGGTCTTCGGTTCCTGCTGAACCGGTCCTTCCTCAATCTGGGGATTGGGAGACATGCGCGTCAGCCCAGGGTATAGTGCAGACTTTCTCCTCAGTTCCCATGGCTGCGTCCATACCAATCTTGCTTGAGGCTCAACTCGTAGGGGTGGGTCCTTCGGAGGGGGGTGTAGCCCAGTCCCGAGGTTGTCTTTCTTGGTTTTCGGGCTCCCATCTCTCTTTGGGCAGGCCTGCCTTCCACACAATGGAGAGGCCTCTTGTTTCCGGTAGCACTCCTATGATGTCTGAATCCCAGTTTTTGGCCCCAGAGCTGCAGCTGTCACAGACCACCACCCCCTGGGACACCAGGCAGAGAAGCCGCAGGACATCCCTGTTCAGAGTACCCACTCTTCCGTGTTCTCCTCAGAGACCCCCACTGAGGAGCCCCCTCAAAAGAAGACATGCAAGAGGAAGCGTGTGGACTCGCCTGAGGAGTCCATAATGGAAGACACAGATTACGATGACAGATGACAGAGACATCCTGGAAATGTTAAATCAGAGAGGTGACTGGAAGCACTCCAACACTTCACCTGAGGAGTCCGTGTTCCTGCAGGCTTTTCATGCCTAGCCATCTACCTGTTGGTGACCCCGCCTGCCGACGAACTCGTCCAGCTTGTCATGCAGTGGGCCTGGAAGAACCCTGATTCCATTGAGGTAATCCCCCAGAGAACAGACAAAATTCTGTCCCCTCCTGTTGAGAATCCACACTGGTCCAAATAGTTACCAGTTGATGCTATATGGTCCCTGAATTATTTGGCACATTTTATGAGGCTCCAGACAGACTTGATCTCTGAACTCTCTGGGACACTCACAGGGCAGTTGTCTGATGAGGTCAGGGACAAAGTGGCCCTGGAATCAATATCCAACTCGCCCATGAGGTTACTCTCACACACGACTGAAGGGGTGGCTAGAGCAGCAGGTTCAGGCATTGTCATGAGATGTCATGCCTGGATGCCCATCTGTGACCTCGCGGATCCCTTCAAGTCTTCCTTTCTGAATGCTCCCAATTGAAGCTTCTTTCCTCTTTGGCTCAAAAGTGAAGGAGACGCTAGCCAGGTGCAAGCAAGATGGAAAAACCCTATCTGCCATAGGCCTATGGTTTTCCAACCCTCAACATACCTTCTCCATGAATCAGAGGAGTGGGAAAATGTGGCATAAGACATCTCAGGGTCCTTTCCATGCCACAAGTGGTAATGATACTCCCAGAGGCAGATGGGGGTAACAATTCTGGAAGAAGCACCTATAGAGGCAAAGGGGGTCCTTGTAACGTAGGCTCCAGGGACTCTTTCTCTGGACAGCCTTATCAGCGCTCCTGAGGGGCGACCCGATTGCTTACTTCTGGAAGCAGTTGGGGGTCGTTTCTCTGTGCACCAAGCTGCCTGGCACTCTATCACCAATGATCGTTAGGTGCAGAATATTATCACCAGAGGTTACACCATTCCCCTTTCTTGTCAGCCAAAATTTCCAAGAAAACTTCCCGACATTCCGCTCAGTCAAAGGGAAGCAGCAGCTACAGAGATAATAAAGCTGTCTCAAAAAAGAGTCGTCCAACCCAGTCCCACCAGACCAGCGTGGATCCAGATTTTACTTGAGATTCTTTTTGGTGCCAAAAAAGAAGGGGACTGGAGACCCATTTTGGATCTCAGCAGCTTAAACAAGTCTGTCACCCAAACCAAATTCTGGATGGTCACGGGCAAGTCCATTCTTCTCTTTTTAAGAGAAGGTGATTGGATGTGCTGTATAGATCTTCGGGACATGTATTACCACATCAGGATGGACAAACGCTCCAGGAGTCTGCTTCGCTTCTGGCTAGGAGCCAGTCATTACCAATTCCGTGCCCTGCCATTAGGTCTCTCTACAGCCTCCAGTGTTCACGAAATGCATGGCAGTGGCAACAGCTCACTTGAGACTAAAAGGATCCCGGGTGTTTCCATATCTAGACGACTGGCTCCTTACCGCCCCTACCAAGCATCTTCTGGTAACTGCACTACAACATACTCTCTCTCTGGCAGAATTGTTGGGAATAACGATACATTGTGAGAAATCAAATCTTATCCCTACACAACAAATAGAGGTCATTGGAGCAGTGTTCAATACTCTGTCCTGTCTGGTATCACTCCCTCTTCACAGACTCCACCGACTGGGGCTTCAAATCTGAGTGATTCTTTCTCAAACATCAGTCCCTGCAAGACAAGTTCTCCAAGCTCTGGGTTCTATGGCTGCATCAATTCCAATAGTGCCTCTAGCAAAGCTACATATGCAAATTCTGCAGTGGCTCCGTCTGTGTCGATGGTTCCCAAACTGTCATCCCCTGGATTACAAGATTTGAATAACCAACTCTTGCAAGCAGGACCTGCTTTTGTGGATGAGGCCAGACGAAGATCTTTGGAGCCGACCTTTTCAACCCTCCCAGCCCACAGCCATTGTGACCATGGATGCTTCCCTAATCAGGTGGGGGGGGGGGGCATTTTCAGGCAAAGACTGTCCAAGGCACATGGCACAACTCAGAGGCCTACCTGCATATCAGTGTCCTAGAACTGAGAGCCGTGCTGTTAGCATTGCAGGCATTCCATGTGGCTCTCCCCTCTGGGACAATTGCAATCCAGTCAGACAATATGTCAAGTGGTCTGGTACATCAACAAGCAAGGAGAAACCAAGTCCTACCCCCTTTGTCAAGAAGCCATGAGAATCTGGCTGTGGGCGATAGCTTCCAACCACTTTGTGATAGCAACGCATATCCCGGGGAGCTCCAACATAATTGCAGACAAACTGAGCAGGTGCATCCTCATGCCCCACGAGTGGTCCCTCAACTCTGAGGTGGCATCTGTAATCTTCAGCCACTGGGGCCAGCCTTGCTGCTATCTCCGCCTTCCCATCAAACACCAAGTGCAGCAGCTACTTTGCCCTACTTCCCCCACAGGGGGAGTCACAGAGGGATGCTCTGATCCACAATTGGCCCACGGGACTTCTCTATGCCTATCCTCCCATTCCTCTGATCCCACAATTTCTAAAGAAAGCTTTTTGATTGAGAGGCAAGGTGATCCTCATAGACCCATTCTGGCCTCTACAAGTTTGCTTCCCCTTTCTTTGGCCTCACCTGGTATTCCCGCCGTGGATTCTGGACCCTCTACCAGATCTGATCACTCACCCTCAAGGGTTGAGTCACCCGAACCTGTCCACTCTCAAGCTGACAGCTTGGTTTCTCCACTTCCGCTAGTTGCCAGGCAGGCTAACCTCTTCTCACCTGTTCGAGACATTATTCTAGCTTCTCACAAACCATCCACCAGAAGACTATATCAGGATAAATGGAAAAGATTCTCCATTTAGTCCAAGGATAACTTTCTAGATCCATATTCGGCTCCAGTTACTGCAGTGCTTCAATATTTGGCTAAGTTTTTGATAACGGAGCCTCTGTCTTTAAAGTTCGTGTACATCTAGCAGCAATTTCTAACTTCCACAATGGTATAGATGGCACCCCTCTTATTTCATTATGCCTTTGCAAGCCTTTCCTCAAAGGGACCTCTCATCTCCGGCCTCCTCTCAGACAGCCCATAGTACCATGGAACCTCGCTTTACTCCTCCAGTCTTTGACTCAAAAGCTCTTTGAGTCTGTGGCTAAGTGTGACCTAAAGATTTTGTCTTGGAAATCTTTGTTCCTGGTAGCCATTACCTCTGCCAGAAGAGTCTCAAAGCTGCAGGCATTGTGTATCAAGAGGCCCTATCTGGTCTTTCATAAAGACAGAGTGTTGCTTCAAATGAACCGATCCTTTCTTCCCAAAGTTGTTTCTGAATTCTCTATTAACCAGTCCATTGCTCTACCAGTGTTCTTCCCGAATTTTGCCATTAGAGGAGAGTATTGCCTTCACACCTTAGATGTACATAGACAATTAAGGTTTTACCTAGGCAGGACCAAACCTATCCGTAAATCTGAACAGCTTTTCATCTCCTTTTCGGGACCCAAAATGGGAGAGGCTGTTTCCAAGGTTACATTATCAGAATGGCTAAGGGACTGCATACGTGTCACTTATTCCCTCCATAATGAATCCATGCCAAAAGTTAAAGCTCACTCCCCTAGATATATGGCAACATCTGTAGCTTTCTATTCCAGGGCTTCCATGGATGACATCTGCGCAGCAGCTACTTGGGCTAAACCTCATACCTTTATCAATCATTACAAATTGGATTTGGTCTCCAGAGGCAGAGCTGCCTTCGGCTCAATGATACTCAGGAATGTTCTTCCATAAGGGCTGCACATGGATCTCAAGGTAGCTTGGGATTCTGTCCCATCAATGATGAATCAAAGAAGATTAACAACATCAGATAAAGAATTTATGTCTTACCATAACGTTCTATTTGTGGTGTTCATCTTCTTTCATTCATCACTTCCCACCCTGCTTCCCCCTCCAAAGTACTATCAGTTTGGGAACTCGGAAGTGTCCTGCAGGAACTATTCATGCCCTAAGGTGTGATTATCTCTGCTAGAAGGTATGTAGTTTGGTGAAACACAGGTATTTGTATTTTTAATTGTATGGTTTATATAGAGGGTTAATGTTCTAAACAAGCCTGGTTAAAGGTTATATAGCATGCTTTTGTGGTTTGTTTTTTTTATTTAAATTGTCCCTTTTCAGTGGAGTCTAGGGAGAAAAACTTCACAGTCGTGAGTACAAAAAATATACTTTATACTGAGATAATAAACAGACTCATTTGCTAAATGTTTGCTATTTATGATATTAAAAAGAACACTGAATGAAACTTGTGTCCAAGCAAGATGCATAATGTGGCATAACAAAATAAGAGAACCCTGCTAGTAAATGGAAATTGAATACAGATACTTTCAGGTTCTTCATTGTATATAGTCATAGTCCTATGAATGTGAATTATAAAGTCCGACTATGTATGTGTTACTAGTTTCCATTTCTAAGGGAAACTAACTTTTTATCACTGGAACAACACAAGGTAATCAGTAGGCAATTTTTACATTTTCGTTGGAAATGTTTTCAACTCCAAATTCCCAAAGGAATACTATTCCACAGTTTGGCAGTACATATTACTTATACTGAGTCTTGAAAATAACTGATTTAGTGGCAAAGACAAAATGAAGGGTCAAAGATACAAGTTCTCCTCTTGGTCTACATCATGACAGAAATGATGGCTGGGAATTTATTCTTATGATAGAAACGTGTTCTGGTGTTTTCAGTTTGGCATAATGCAGTGTTGTGTAGTTCTGCCTGTTGGACTAGTTATAGAGCTAGCCTGTTATGACTTAATGAGGCAAATTTGACTGTTTTATTGTTAGCTTCTGTAGTTTGTTTATAGAAGACGTCTGTAAATTAGGATTGGAGCTACATAAAATAATCTGAGTAGTAAAAGAGTTTGGGCAGCTTGCATCTGAGCCTGTAATAATAGGTATGGTCTAATTTTATAAAGTATTCCAAGTTTTTGGTTGGCATTAGTCATGCCATAGTTAATAAGCCGAGTGAGTCTGATACACTGACTTATAATTTTGTTTGGTTTACTTATTCAAGGGTGCTGTTAGCAATGGTGATTGCTATAAGGAGCTATTCCATTGTGAAATTTGGTTGTTGGGAGCATTAGCTTAGTTTTGTTAGGGTTTAACACATTTTTTGACTGACAGCTAGGCATTTAGATTATAGAAAGTAACCAGAGTTAATGTTTGCATGTGAAGGACAGAGTAAGCGAAGATGAGAGTGGAGTCATCAGTGTATTGTACAAAGCATTTGGTTCAAATGATTTCATGCATGTTATTAGTAAATATGTTAAATAGTAGATGAAGAATAGATCCCTGGGGAGACTCCGATATTTATGGGGGATGTAGAGTAGGTGTCTTTCCACTTCACTGCTTGGAATTTTACTAAACGATGGCCCCCAATCTAGGTTAGTGTGGTGGAAGCAATGTCTTAGATAGGACAACCTCTTTAATAGAAGTTCTTGAAAAACTGTCAAAAGCTTTTGTGAGGTCTAGAAAGAGAGTTGTGGTTAATTCTGGAGAGTTGAAATACATATATCTTGTATTTAAGAAGGAGAAGAGAGCTATATCCATTATGTGCCAAGGCCTAAAATTAAATTTGCTGGAGAAAAGAGGAGAGTAGCTGATCTGTGAGGGTGAAACTGCTTATTAATGTATTTTTAAGTATTTTGGAGATAGTGGATAGAGTTGCTATAGGTCTCTAGTTAGATCACTGCCTCTTTTATGGATTGTGATGATATATGGGTTGCTCCCAGAGTCAAAGGACACAATGTTTAGATATTAAGCTATTATTTACAGTTGATAGAGTGAGCTATGAAGTCTGCAGCAAGCCTATATACTATACAGTTAGAATTTGATATGGAGTATAAATGGGAGATTTAAGTTTTTCATTTTTTTTTTATTTCTTCAAGTCTTTTTGGTTTCTAATACATGATGGGTTCTTGGTGTAAACTGAAGTTGTAGCTAATTTTTATTTGAGAATCAGTTATGAATCTTACTTGGTTTTTGAGACTTCTGAAGGTGTAAAAGCAGATCATTATTATTGTTTGTATGTTTTATCCATTTTGATACACGGGTTGTTTCACTTCACTGGTTAGACAAGGGTCAGGAGAGTATTTGATTTTTTTCCTTTTTTTTGTAGTGGTATAAGAGTTTTTAAAGAATTTTGTGTTACTAGTGTCATAGGCTGAATAGTGGGAGGCATTATTCCAGCTGAGGAATAATTACATTTTCTTGTGCTTGACAAAGGTGGATAATTTCATAGTCTGGTTACTATTTACTATGTTTAATACTTTGGAATGCTTTGGAAGTGACTGTTAATTTAGTGATTGTTTATGCAAGAAAGACTGTGTGCGAGATCTAGCTGGATTACAAGGTATTGGAATTGTTAGCCTTGTTTGAGTTTATTGCCTACATTGGTAGAAAGATTGAATGGTATTTTGAGTTTCTGAACTGCACTGAATAACGGTCCTTGTTACTGAGAAATTGTAAAGTTCCTTATAAACATTTGGAACAAGGGTGAAGTCCTCTCACAGTTGCTGTTGGATTTTTCTGATGGTCTTTATCACTTCCAAAGATAACTAGGTTATTAACATATATTTTTGCCATTTATTTGTCTAGCTTTGAAGGTAAATTGCTAATGCAAATGACAGAAAATTCATAGTTATAATCTAACTCCTTCAGCATCAAACTTGATCTGAAATGTAATTTACTGCAAAAGAAAGTAATTCACTTGTTACCAAGAAAGTAGATCTCAAGTTAGTATACTTCTTTTTTGGGGGGGATTTAGGGTAACACAGGACCCCGTACAAAACTATATCAGTAATATCTATATGCCAGAGTTTAATTGTGACAGTGTTCTGGTGCATGGTACCATATACCATTAAGAGTTAGAGTAGTATGGGATGTGATTCGTGTAATATGGAATGGTTTAGCAGTTTTATTAAAAGCTTAATGAAGAAACAACTCTTTGCATGTATCTTGTAGTTCCTTAGGCTTTCATGTTTACACTTTTAGACATAGAATACTAAAGGATATCTGATAATGCTAGATAACGTGTTTTTTTCTTAAGAAAGAAAAACAACTCACATTTGTTTTATTTGACTGTATGTAGTTCTGCTGTGTTGTAGCAGATGTCTTTCTCTATTTGTGCCAGAACAGATCAACCAAGAGAATGACAGACATGTAATTTTATTCATATGTTTTATTTACACATTTTAACAAACCTCTGCCACAGTAATTTTGCATTTGTACAAAGAACCTTTTAATATGCAGTTCGGTTTTAATGTTTGATAATATGGTTTTACAAACCAGCAGGAACTCTGAAACCTCTGGAGATCCTCACAGAAAATTGAAGTTCTGGATATAAAACAGAGTTGTATTCTACTGTAAGTGGCTGTAGTGACACTCCGGAGAAAGTCTGGTCTTCCTGTTTTTGTTTTATCACACAGAGGAAGCTGTTAAGGTATTTAATGATTTTTCTGTGAAGAAAGAGTTGAGAGAGAGAATTTGGAAGTATTGAAAACTAATTTCCACAGGCATACTGTGAGCTAAAGAAAGTCATTCAGTGTAAGACATTTATTTTTCAGTATAAGTCCGAGAATCCAATAAAACATTGACGCATTATATTATACAGAGGTACGACACAATGCACATTATTGAGAATCCTTAATCAGAGACTAAATATTTGAACAGAGAGTGATGATATACAAGAAAATCTGTTAAGAGGCACTGATTTGACACTGGCAAAAACTATAGATGTGTATAATACGAAAAATCAAGTGTGTATTTGAAATCGAAAACTTTGCCACCAACCTGGAGATGTGGGTATCTTTGATGAATATCGATACTCCCCCTCCTTTTGTGGGCCGAAAAGCATGGTATGAGGTATAACCTGGTAGTGCTGGGGTGCTCTCGGGAGCCCTGAACCAGGTTTCTGTTACTGCACAGATATCTATGTTCTCCATGCTAAGGAGAGTTTCGAGTGCGTGCATCTTGAGGTTTAGACCTCTGGCGTTGAGTAGCAGTACTCTTAGTTTCTTATCCCTTGTGATACCTATGGGGGTGGGTTTGTCTTTTGAGCCTTGCCTAAAAAAGGCACTATGGGGGTAGCAAGAGCCTTTGCCAATATCCGAAATCCCAGGGGGTGACAGGTGCAAGCCGTCCCTAGCGAAGCATCGTGGCTTGTCGAGCATATCATCCCAAGCTGACCGGCATTGGATCCCCTTTGAATGACACCAGTACTTAAGCCAATTGTTGAAATTGATCATCTTGTCTTCATATTGTGGCATCATTCTTGGTGAGGGTAAGATGCTACTCAAGGTCAGGGTCATACCGGCCTGGGCTACATGCTCATAGAGCTCCTCTATGTCTCTTTTCATGTAGTCCAGGGAGGTACGTCTCAGGTCATTCACACCAGCATGGACAATGACTGAGTCATATTTGTACTTGCCTTGGAGTGACCTGAGTGCTTGTGTTATGTGGCGGATCCTAGCGCCCGACAGGCTGCTCACCGTGACCCTCTCCTTGTTCAGCCTGGTGAGCGGGACGTCAGTGTGCCTGATGATAGAGTCATCTATTACAAGTGTATCAGGTGTGTTGTTTAGTCTTAAGGGCTGTGACTGTTCGGCACACTGGCTTTGTGAGATATGTGTTGCACGTGTTTTGTTTTGGGGTAGTGGTTGCTTGGGTGTCTGCTTTGGAGGTCCCTGCTGCTTAGGCAGATCTTTATTTAGAGCCTCTGAGTAAGTTTTTGTGTGATTATGTGTTTGGTTTGCTGTCGTGGTAGGTCTATGTGAGACTGGAATTGTAGTGAGTGTGGTTTCCTTCTCCTCCTGACTGGTTATGCCAGTACTAAGTTGAGAGAGCTTAGCCTCTAGTTTGGCTATATGGTTGCATCTCTCACATGTATTGGAATTTGTTGGGAGGAGGAGAGGGTTGTCTGTGTACATGAGGCAGTTGTAACATTGCCTCAAGATTCCCAGATTCACCAGCTGGACCGGAGAGGAGGTTGACAACTGACCTTTGGACATGCTAGAATAATATTGGGAATTCCTTTATAATTGAAAACAAGGGCCAGTGGGGAGTGAGGGTGTAGTGCTTTTAATTTTTAGTGCTGACTTATATAATTGCTTTAGTGAGTAAGTGCCAGGTAACTTAAGTGCAATGTGTTACAGGTAACTTAAATGCAAAAACGACAAACAGTCACTTTCTTTCAAGTGAAACAAGGAAATAAGTACAGTAAGCAATGCAGATATCACTAGTGATCCACAGAAGTGCTGAGAAGCCGCGTATTAGGTGGAATTAGCATTCCAGGGAAATAACAAGCAAACAAACAACAAGCATATAAACAAAGCTAGATTCAGCAGGCCTGGATCTAGTCTATGCTACAGCAAACAAGGTGTACCAATTTCAGTCAGATACAGTTCAAATATTCAGGCACTATAAACCTTTAACCAAAAATTCCCAGCTCAGAAGTGCAGAGTCCAGCCTCTTCTCCCATAAGAGTGCAGACCACGAACCTTCTTAATGTAAAATAACTGGCCTGAAGCCCAAGTGCTTAAACCAGAACTAATACACTTTAAGAATAACAGACACTCTGCTCTCAATCCCAACTTAGAAGGATGAAAGCTACCTGTCCTGCCACCACAGTGCATGCCACAAACCTTCCTAATGTAAAACAACTGGTCTGAAGCCCAAGTGCTTAATCCAAAAGACTTAGAATGATAGCTACACTTTAATCAAGTTACTACCAAGCAGTAATAAATACAATTGAATACTTTAGAGAATGCCTGGATTAGTGCTCAAGTTACACAAACAAAGCTAGATCCAGCAGGCCCGAATCCAGTCAATGCCACAGCAAACAAGGCACACCAACTTCAGTAAGAAGCAGTTCAGATATGCATGCACTATAAGCCTTTAACCAGAAATTCCCAGCTCAGAAGGGCAGAGTCCAGCCTCTCCTCCCACAAGAGTGCAGACCACGAACCCTCTTAATGTAAAATAACTGGCCTGAAAGCCCAAGTGCTTAAACCAGAATTAATACACTTTTAGAATAACAGACATTGAGCCCTCAATCAGCAGTTCCCAACCTAGAAGGATGTAAGCTACATGTTCTGCCACTACAGTGCAGACCACAAACCCTCTCAGTGCAAAACAACTGGTCCAAAGCCCAAGTGTTTAAACCAAAAGGCTTAGAATGAGTTACACCAAGCAGTAATAAATACAATTGAGTACTTTTAAGATGATGCAAAAGTAAAATAAATTAGGTAGAAACACAATTACAGTAAAAGCAGATGACATTTTTTTTTTTCTGAACAAGTGCTGAGATCAAAGAAACAGATTTGAGTGCTGAAGCTAGAAAACTGGCTAGTTATAAGAAAAAAAAACTAAGCTAGAAGGCTTCCCTCCAACACAGAAGGGCTTGGGGGCTCAGAAGCCTACAAATAGTGTATACCACTTAACAGGAAAGGCAGGAAACAAGCTTAATTTTTTTTTCTGTTTCCCAGATGCTCTCTTTGTACACAGTAGGAGTACCTGAAATCAGAATATGATCTCACTGCACTCAGTTGAGTGAGCAAATGAGATGGGCCCAGAAGGAGTATTCAAACACAAATTTACAAGAGGGGCGGGCAGTTTCAAGGCCACTAAGATTAACACCAGAACAAAAACAGGGAGAGTGGGTGGGACTAACTGAAGAGCAGAGTCAAAACTTCCAGTTCAGTTAATATTCCTGCAACACAGTTAAAATCAATTTAAATACTGTATTTTTTGAAAAAAAAGTGCAGATAAAGGTACTTAAATTCTCTTATACGTCCAGCTGAATACAGCTAGTTCTTAGCCGGCCAAAGCTAAGGTTTTTAAGCAGAAAATATTTCACACTGTACCACTTAAATAGGCAAGGACAGGAAATCAAAGAATGTGGCTACCCCACACCTGTAATTACTAGCAAATAACAAAATTCAGCAAACACTGACTAACTTCCAGTTCAGTTAATATTCCTGCAACACAGTTAAAATCAATTTAAATAGTGTATTTTTTTTTTTAAAAAGTGCAGATAAAGGTACTTAAATTCTCTTATACGTCCAGCTGAATACAGCTAGTTCTTAGCCAGCCAAAGCTGAGGTTTTTAAGCAGAAAATATTTCACACTGTACCACTGAAATAGGCAAGGACAGGAAATCAAAGAATGTGGCTACCCCCACACCTGTAATTACTAGCAAATAACAAAATTCAGCAAACACTGACTAACTTCCAGTTCAGTTAATATTCCTGCAACACAGTTAAAATCAATTTAAATACTGTATTTTTTGAAAAAAAAAGTGCAGATAAAGGTACTTAAATTCTCTTATAATACAGCTAGTTCTTAGCCGGCCAAAGCTGAGGTTTTTAAATAGTTGCCTCTTGGCACGAATAGTAAAAGGAGTTTTGTGCCATACCTGGTATGTGTTGTAGTAGAGCAATATGGAGTACAAGTCATGTGACAAGGAGTGGTTCAGCACTTGTAAGCATAGGCTTAATGAAGAGGAGCCCCTGTGTAAGCATAGGCTTAATGAAGAGGAACTCCTGTGTATAACCTTGATTTATTCATCCAGCATTTGTTAATTGGGTGAGTGAACTAGTCTGTCATGATGGGGCCAGGTAGACATCAAGCATATAGCTCATGTAATTAATACATTGATTAAATAAATTTTGCTAATATTTGACTAAAACTTAAAAACCTCTAACATTATATTTCAGCTTGATATGCATCAATGTTGGTATTTACGTGTTACAGTAAACTGAGATATGTATAAAGAGAAACATAGCTTTGATATAAAAATATGGTCATATTTTTAATACAGGATGCTTTATTAATCAGACCTGTTTATTCCCAAGGAATTTAATTTTATGAATACAAGATTTTTTTTTTATGCAGTTTAATTGTATGAATATTAGGAATATTTTGACCTTGGATAAGGATGCCTAAGGAAACATGATATTAATTAACGGTCTCTTTGGTGCCAGTTTAACATGTTTTTTTATTGCAAAGATCAAGCAGTTCAATTAATTTGCCATTGTGTCTGCTTTTAATAGTAGTTTTAGAGATTTGTTACTATGGTACTGAAATTAAATGAACTATGTATGTTATCGATGCACACGTTTTGCCCTTTTTTTTTAAGGCGTGTGTGTGTAGACATGAAAATAGACCAGTAAAGGGGAAATTCTCATGTCGTGACATTTGAATGTTCAGTGGCTTCCAGTATTTTCTAAATATTTAAACAGAAAGCTCAGAAGCGTGCTGTGTAAATCCAGATATTTTTGACATGCAAATAGAAATCTTATTGGTAACCAAAGTGATGTATTCATTCAAATATATTACAATAAACTTATATGGCTATTTTCTTTCTTTTAATCCTACTTAATTTTTATTTGACATCTGTTTACCTGGAAGCTCCTGCTTGGCATAAAACTAATTTTAAGCAGAGGCCCAGGGAGAAGAGCTCCAATGTGTAATACAAGTGTGGTAACAGAATACACGACAGTCCAAATATTTACATAATACAAATGAGCCTGAAGAAACAACAGTCCAAATATTTACATTGATAAGTATTTAGTTTTCTGTAACTGACTGGTTAACGTGTTTCTACAATTTTAACAATTTGAGAGCATGCTTGTTTATAGAGGACAGCTAAGATTAAGCTTTGCAGATCCTTAATAGTGAATACGTTATGTGTACTGGGGGATGTACAAAAGTTAAACATTTATGTATTTTATTTATTTATTTAATGCTAGATAACCATGTGAGCTGGTCCACTGAACTCTCTTTTTCAATCATGTCCCTAGCCAGAGACAATATATGAACATAAACTGCAGACAAGAATAGAATAAAAACCATAAGCAACATGTTTATAATAGTAGTAAATACTACAGATATAGCACAGATTATCCCTGTTTGTCTTTTATGTAGTCATTGAAAAGCAAGAAATGGTAATTAAATGTGAAGTAAAAGAGAGCAGGGTATATGTGAAAACATGTAAAGTCAATGCATTGACAGGATCTTTGGGGCTATGATCTAATATTTGTAAGGCCAAACACTGCAATATGGGATATCTAGAGGTAGACTAAAAAATCAAGATGCCGGACCCTATGTGGGCAGACTCTGGAATTACATTTAAAAATATAAAAAGTATATAGAGTCAAAAGTTGTTAAAATGTAGGAAACATCAAGACAAAATGAAATAAACCTGTTTTTCAGTATGTGGGTGCAGTTCTCCTTTAAAAACTGTTTTCAATTCCTCCTTCCAGTTAAAGCTGTTTAAACCGGAGAGTTGAGCATTGGTACCTCATTGTCTGTCAAAATTAATCTCAAAGATGGTCTCAACAAATTATTTTGTTTACTACACAATGTGCTCAAACCAAATTTCCTCTATCCACACTTATCACTATACCACAAATCACAACCTTACCCATGAGCTGAAATACTCTCTCAGTAGTTGCATGAAAGGTTCCTTGTATGGAGACTTGTATTGTTCTTTCAGAGTGATAGCACTCCAGTAGATCAACTGTAAGTCTCGTTGGTACCCCTCCCCCACCATTTTAGCCCAGACTGTTAAGCACCTGGAACCATGGATTTCCACTTCTCATCGGTCTGTGCAGCCAACTTGGTTGAATTGGGCATTCTGTGACAATGTACCGATTGTGTGTCAGATGTAGTTATATAATTTTATTGGAGGCAAAGCTCTCACATGTAGCCACTACAAATAATAAGGTTGTTGGTATCACACAATATAACTCTAAACCAGTCACACACAGTTCAGACCAAACACACAGACCTACATATGCTGAGGTTCTCAACAATTACCTACCAAAACCACACACGCCTCTTAAATGTGACCTAAGAAACAAATCCATTCATCCACAACCCCTTTTTCCCATTTTTGCACGAGATCAGGGTGTCATCATGAAACACACATCTCAGTCACAGTGATTGAAATTCCAGTATCCTAGTCATTGGTGATTCCACTGGGAGACACACCGATGTACCACTCACCAGACTGAGCAAGGAGATGGTCATCAGGTGCCAGGATTTATGCTGTCAACTCCTTGCATCACAAGTACACACATGATAGTCATTGTGAATGTGGGTGTAACTGACTTGAGATGTACCTCCAGCTCGATATGAAGAGAAACGAGAGGAACTCTCAGAATGTGTGTCTGAGGCAGGTATTAGATTAACCTTGTGCAGTATTCTACCAGCACTGAGAGTGATGATACAATTTAAACAAAAGATGATTGCCTTCAAAAATTGGCTTAGCTTCTGATGTCATTCAAAGGGGGTACAGTATATATCAGCCTAAGAATGGATGGTAGATGGTTCTAACTGCTTGGAAAATGTTGATATATGCATTATCACAGAGCACTGGTTCAAGACCAGTGAAAGCACTCCATCAGTACAAGGCTTCAATGTCTTTCACTTGTACAAGGCCACTGTATTAGACAAAAGCACTAAAAGTGAAGGTGTCTTTATATTCTCAAAAAATCTCCCTTCAAGACTTGTTAGACAAGATAATGACCTGGAACTCCCCCATGTCCAATTTACTATGAACAAAACCTCTTATCGCATCATAACTAACTACAGGATCCTCTCTATGTGCCTCTCAGCCCATACCTCCTACTTAACCAGTATAGTATGGAGTCCCTATATCTTAAATCAAATATCATTCACCTAAGAGATATTAATTATCTGTCCATAAGCTCTGAGACTTTTACATTCTCAAACATGAAGGCACAAAGTTTTCTGGACTTCATCATCACAAACTCTCTGGATCAGTTAATGTACACCCCAACCAAGGACGATAAAATCCTGGACTTTGGTCCTTCTCAGTATCATGCAGCTCTGCTCCAGTTATGACCTCCTCCTTGGTCAAACTGGGGTCACAGCTCAGTCATATTCACTGTAAGACAGACACCTGAAGTATCCTCCAATATCTCCGTATTCAGATATCATGTAAAGGTGAATTTACTAAAACTGATGACTCCATTGCTTATGTAGAATCCTTAACTGCCAAGTTCAATGCACATGTAAATTACTGCATATATGCATCTGCCTCCCTCAGAAATAAATAGAAGGCCAAATTCAATAAGAACCCCTATGGTAGAACTCTAATCTAAACAGGCTCTATAATAAAAGAAGAAAAAACTCATTGCACTCAAAAATAAATCTATCTTTCAAAAAGCCCAAAACACACTTGTTAAACTAAACAAGAAACTCTGGACCCTGATGAAATAAACCAAAGCCAGAAATGAGGTAATACTAGCCATCCAGGTAAAAAGCGACCTCAAAGCCTTCTTTATCTGTGTTAGAAATCTCAAAACAATACCCAGCACTATACAGAGCTGATAGTAAATGATATCACATACTTGGACCCAGGGAACATAGCCAGTCTATTAGTGGATAAACTTAGCTCAGACTAATTCCCTGTTTCACAACATTCCCAGGTCACATACATTTATCTATGCCCTCCCAAACTCTGAAAAGCAAGTCCTCAAGGCACTATCCAAAGCCAAGAACACTGCTGCTATGGAGCCAGATAACATATTGGGATAGCTACTGGCTCAACTGAAATGGGACATGTCAAATCCCCTACAGAAATGACTCAATATTAGTCTCCAAACAGGCTGTGTGTCAGATGAATAGAGGACAGCAACAGTCATCCCCCTGCACAAGGGTGGGGTGTCAGCTGACCCAGAAAATTATAGACCCATAAATCTGACAAGCCTCATCTGTAAGGCTATGGAAAGGACCATTATGGAGTTACTAAACAAGGATATAGATAATGTACAAACCCTTGACCCAAGGCAGTTTGGTTTTGTTATGGGAAGATCCTGCCTACTCAACCTAGTCAGCATTAAGAAGATTACAGAAACACTGCATGAAGACAAATCAAAATGCACTGCATATCTAAATGTTCACAAGACGTTTAATACCATCCCACACTCCAGTATTAATAGACTTTCCAGATAAATGTCAATCCCTTTGTAACTCATTACTACACTTCTTAAGTCCTTCATAGACTCCATTCAAAATGCAATTATAAGAGACACTAGTACCTACCCCTCTACTTATCCCCCCTCAACACCACTTTCTCTCTTAAACCTATCCCCACTGCTTATATTAAATCACTTCTCAGTGAACTCAAAACATGCTCCCCTTCAGCCGATAACTTGCCTCCTCTATGACTTAAGCTATCAGCAAACACCATTGCATATCCCATCTCCATACTAATCAACAGATCCAGCCAAGAAAATAGTTCCTGATATCCGGAAGAAAGTCTATTTTATTCCCCTTCATAAAGGAGGAAACTCCACCAGTCCCTCTAACTTCAGACCGATTGCTATTCTATCTCCCTTATCAAAGATTCTTGAAAAACGTATTCATAAACAGCTCCTCACTTATCTACGACAAAATATCCTCACTCAAACCCAGCACGGTTTTTGTCCTAGCCACAGTACATCCACTGCACTAATATATTTTACATAAACTAGCTCTAGATCTAGAGATGAAAACAAATTAGTATCATGCCTATTCCTTGACCTCTCAAAGACCTTTGATACTGTCTCCCATAACCTACTTCTGTCCAAAATCTCTGGTTTTAATTTCTCCAACTCTGCTCTTTCCTGGTTTTCTAGCTATCTCTCCAACAGATTTTGATCTGTAAGATGGCTCTCTCCAACCTCCCCTTTCCTCCAAGTTCAAACAGGGGTTCCCCAAGGCTCCATCCTTGGACTCCAACTGTTCAACATTTTCATTGACAACCTCTCTCTCTCTCTCCTGTCCTAACTCCTCTTTAATACAATATGCTGATGAGTCTGCAGTTATTTCCACCTCTGACAATCTCCCCCACGTACTTACCCTTAACTAAGAATCTCTTCACTCAGTTCAAAAATGGCTAACATCCAATCAACTCCTACTCAACCCAAATAAAACTAAACTCCTCCTCTTCCTCCCTAAATCTCTCCAACACCTCAAATCTACCTTTACTTTCTCCTCCCTAAACAAAACAACTATCAAGGTAGAACCCTACACTAAACTACTAGGTGTCATTATTGACAACCAACTAAAATGTGTTCTTCACATCCAAAACTGCATTAAGAAAACCCATCAGAAACTTGGCCTTCTCTATAGAAACAACAGATTCCTCACAAACAAATCCATACTCACTCTAGCACAAGTCTGTATACTATTCTGTGCTGCCCCAATCCTTACCAATCTTTAAACAAATCTGTTGACAAAACTTAAACTCAGTTATAATAAAATTGCTAGATTTGCCGCTAACCAGACCTACCGGTCACTCCACTGTCTTCCTCTAAAAATCATACTGTGGCTAGAATTGCCCCATCAATTGCTACTTCCTCAACTGCATTTGACTCGCTCCATCTTAAAACCAACCCCACTCCTGTCCTGCTCTCTCTACTTTCATCTCTCCTTACATACCTAACAGTGCACTCCGTAGCTCAGATCAACACCTCCTGCAGATCTATAAACCCAGTAAAGCTATCGGCAAACTTCCCTGTAATCACTCTGTTGCCACTGCTTGGAATAAATTGCCCTCATATTTAAGATCACCCTCAAACACAAACTGTTTAAAAAAAACATTAAAAGACATTATATTAAACTCTAGGACTTGCTCCTGCGCTGACCCTACTAAATGTATCTTTCCCCTTTGCTTTAAATAATGTTTTTTACCTTTCTTTTATTCTATTACTACTTCCCTTACATCTGTAAGAAATAGTACTATGATTATGCATATGATGAAACTGTACTGTGTTATGATTGCTGTTATACTGTATTATATATTTTTTTATTTCTGTGACTATGTAAAGTAGAAAACCATATGTTATTACTGTTATACTGAATGTTTATACTATTATACTTCTTGCGTTAATTTTTATACTGTGCATTTGGAGCTTTTCTACTTGGCCCTCCACTGAAAAGGGGCATTTGCACAGTCAGACTAACCCAGTCAACAAATGTCAAATAATTAAACAGATCCCAGGAAATTAGGGTTAGTGACTCCTCCTCCATAAGCCCTACCCTGATTTCCTGTTTCCCATCTGACAGCTAGTTTCCGATCCATCAGGTGACATAGGGGTTTATTCCTTGTTTGGCAAACGTAGCCACAATGCCTGTGTGGGATATAGTGTCAAATGTCTTGCCAGGTCAATGTAGGCAGTGTGTACTGCCTGTCTTTCATAGCTTGCTTTGGAGACTTTTTCAAAAAATCCACAAGGGTGAGTAGATATGATTTGCCCTTGACAAAATCAGACTGTGATGTGTCCAGTGCTTGCAGATTTCCTATGAGCTTACTGATTAGTTACATGAAAAGTCTTTCCATGGCTTTACAGACGATGGTGGTCAGACTTATGGAATGGCAGTTGCCCAGGCTGGCCATCCCACAAATCTGACCACCCTCATATGTGAAGCCATGGCTCCATCCTGTGCAGGGGTATGAATATTACTGTCCTTCATTCAATTGGTATGAAGCCAGTTTGGAAGCTGCAGTTGAAAAGTGCATCTGCAAGTCCAATGGTGGCTTAAACACCTGCTCGAGAGATCTTAATCTCTTCTGCAACATAAATAGAACATGTTAAAGGGACAGATGTATCACAGAAAATTTGTTTTTGTAATCATCTTTCTGTCCGCATAAAGCAATGTACTTCTGTTACTCTAACCAAACTTAATCTAGGCTACTGGATGGGAAACTAGTTCACCCTTGGAGTAGCACCTTTGTCTGTTATGGAAAGGGGTAACATGTTCCATTGCTCTGTGTTGTTTTGTATGTACCATTACAGAAACTTATGAACACATGGCTGGACTTCTGTAGAACTTCTGGGGTCAACCTATTCAAAACCTATGCACAGAAAAAAGCGTTCTCTGAGGAGAAACAAAAACTGTATAAACCAACACACCTCGTGGAACCAGACCTGATACCAAAAGAAGTCTCCAAAGTAAAATTCTTCCATTTATTCACAGCCACAAAATAAGTCCATGAATCTGTTAACACATATTTATTAGGAATTAATGTATCTTTCAATAAACGATCAATAAAGACCCCCATTGAGTAAGTAGAACTGTTATGCGCTGCTATGATGAGACGGTATGGTGGGTAAAAGACATTTTTATGCACTTTCGGAATTCCGAAGGCAATGGGGATGTATGGGTGGTCATTAAACAAAAATCTAAAAGTTTGTTCATTAATCACACCCTGGAATAAACTGTCTTCCAGGAATAGCATTGGCTTTTTATAAGCTGTATCTGTTTCACCTCTGGAAACTATTTCATAGTGATCTGTGTCATAGAGTGTGTTTGCTATATCATTCACATCTTTTTCCACCAAAACTACCCCACCCCCTTTATCGGGTCTCATCACCCTGTATCAATCTGAATCTCTTAGGTTTTTCAATTCTAAGGCTTCCTCTCCTGTGAGGTTAAAAGTTTTATTTTTATGCAAATAATAGGCTTGATAGATTTCCTTTGTACATATTCTTTCAAAATCCACTAAAGTAGGATGTATAGGTGGGTTGTATAAGCTCTTGCATCTATTACCTCCTGGGGTTCTTTCTGCCTCTTGTTTAAACTGTAGTTGAAAATTCAACTTCCTAATGTAAATTTTAAGTTCTGTGAGTACATTTACTTTACTCCCAGGTAAAAACTTAAACCCTTTCCTAAAAAGAGAGAAATGTGCTTCAGTGATTTCAATGTCTGTGTAATTATAAACATGGAACCCTTGTGAACAAAGTAACTTTCCCTTAAATAGTGAAACACAAGGTTGTATCTGTGTACTTAAATTCAGTACCTGTTTCCCTTCCTGTTTTTCCAAAACTGTCTTTGCCCTTTGGGCCCTTGTCCCCTTGGTGTCTGCAGTCACCCTAAAAAATTATTATTGTTTTGGTTTCTGTTCCTATTCAGAATTCTTTCTTACCTCCTATTCAACACCTATGAACCCTGAAATCCTTCATGAAATTCACATGCTCATTTCTGTCCAAATGTATCTATTGTGCTATTTGCACCTTGCACTTTTCAATTCAGTATAACTCAGTACTCTCTCCTTTTTGTCTGAAGCTGCAAGACCATTTATATTCCATGTTAACACTGACAGAATACTCACTTTGATAAATAGCTTTTACTCCTATTATTTATAAAAGTTCTTTTGAATGTATATTTTCAGCATTTAGCTTACATGCACACATTAAAGTTTTGCAGGCTGATCTCCTATATAGTTGCTTCTTGTCTCCATTAAACCATTGTCACATTTATAAGGAATTTTTATTTCAATAAAACACTCATAAAAAGTAAATAGATTTTCCAAACAAATAGAATAACTATTTGTATAACATATTCACTTCCCACAGTTTCAATCATCACCTCGATTCGACCTTAAGTTGCGTTTTAAAGACCTTATAGTAAATATTTTACACTCGTAGTTCCAACGCTAGCCCTGGGTAAAGGAAAACTGGCAGTAAATTATAAAGCACCCTGTATCGCAAACAGCAGTCTCATAGTTTATTTACATGGAGCATAGCGTGCTTAGTAGCGCTATCCTACCATAGTTTACTGTATCAGTATAGTGGCAAATCACAGGATTAGCATAAGTTTGTTTTTTCTTTTTTCTTACCTGGTTTAACATTTAAATTACTAAACCTGGGAATCAGGATTATCCTTATCCCCCCTCCCACAATTACTGACTAATGCGAGGTTATTTATAACCCGTTTCTTGGCGCCATTTTTCCATATACTGCCGTGTCTCCTAGCTTCAGTTGCTAACGTGTGTATGTACAGCCATTTCAACAGCATATTCAATGCCTTACTACTCTGTATCATTTTACTGTTGTTGACTGTTATTTAAATTTAAAATCTGCTCAACGTAGCGACCACTGTGATTCTTTAACTATCGCAGTTAGTTAAGTGTACTGTGAACTGTTTAATCAAAGTACTGCGCACTGTTTTTATCCTGTGATTCTTAAACCACCTACGTACACTGGATTGATTTTATGTGGCTAACACTGTTTTATTAGCTAAAGTTGCATTTTACTGAAACTAATCTGATACTAAAAGCTAAAGTTGCATTTTAGTGAAGCTTATCTGATGCTATATAGTGCTTATCTGTTTCATTACCTGCCTTTCTAATCTCTCTCCCACAGACGCTGCCCTCGGTATTTATCCCTCCCTACTCTGGGACTCTACCTAACTTCAGTATCCCGCCCTGAGAGCGGCAATTACTAACTGTACCTACTTTCAAAGGAAAGCGACGGGAAAAGTCCTCAACACTCTCAGTTACTTGCTAAGCACAAAGTAACGCTTTAAACAAGGTACGCGACCTTAAGTTGCGTTTTAAAGACCTTATAGTAAATATTTTACACTCGTAGTTCCAACACTAGCCCTGGGTAAAGGAAAACTGGCAGTAAATTATAAAGCACCCTGTATCGCAAACAGCAGTCTCATAGTTTATTTACATGAAGCATAGCGTGCTTAGTAGCGCTATCCTACCATAGTTTACTGTATCAGTATAGTGGCAAATCACAGGATTAGCATAAGTTTGTTTTTTCTTTTTTCTTACCTGGTTTAACATTTAAATTACAAAACCTGGGAATCAGGATTATCTCGCTCGCCCTCGCCTCGCTCCGCGCCCCACCCTGCCCCCGTATCCCACCCGCCTGCACGCCTACATTTATAGTTAGGTAACCACACCTCCTTATTACTTTACCAACCATTCACAATCTCTTATAAATTTAGCCCTCCCTCCTCCTAAAAGAAGTGAATAAAAATTCTTCTAACCACCATGAATAAGGGAAAAATAGCAATCTTGTGCTTTTTACTACCTCTGTTAGTTAGTTTTTACCACATTAGTAAATATGAAGACCAACCATACATAGGTTACCATTTCCCCAGAAAACAAACAACAACTTTAGGATCTCAAATTGCTCTTAAAATCCACTACCAACAGTCCTACCTTTTTAAAACTAATGTCATTCACTACCATCGAAGCAAATTTAACCTTAACTATCATAAAAACAAACAATCCCAGAAACTAGAACAAAAATTCAAAAAACTCCTAGAATATATCAGTAAATATATCACAAGGGCTGGAGATATCCACCCCAATCCTGGCCCCAGTAACCCGGACTGTCCTGTGAATCCCCCAACGACATCCCATTCGCTACAAATTTTCCACCTAAATATTAGAAGTGTCAACAAAAAAGTGCATAATTTACATGCACTCCTAGATACTTACCTACCAGATATATTATGTCTAACTGAAACATGGCTAAAG
Source organism: Protopterus annectens (assembly GCF_019279795.1). NCBI lineage: Eukaryota > Metazoa > Chordata > Ceratodontiformes > Protopteridae > Protopterus > Protopterus annectens. Next base: position 408,696,733 of record NC_056743.1, on the reverse strand, counting down.
CCAGAGATCAAAGATAATGAACTCATCCCACCTGGATATAACATATATAGGAATGATAGAAATAAAAAAAAAGGTGGTGGAGTCGCGGCACTCTTTAAAACTAACCTTAACGTTACCATTAATCCCATCCAACCACCGCAATTCTCTAATGCTGAAATACTCGCTTTAAAAATTCACTTGAATAAAGACAAAAGTATTAACCTAGTTGTTTTATATATCCCTCCCGGGAATAACGCCTATACATTGGAGAATATATTAAACTGGCTAATGAATAACTATCCACAAGAAACTATAATTATGAGTGACGTTAACATTGATTGGCACCTATGCTCTAATGATAATAACCCCACTAACATTAACCTTCATGGTTTCTCACAAATTATCACTACATCCACCAGAATGGGTAACTCTAAACAAAAAGAAAGCATTCTCGATTGGATCCTTATAAACAGTCACCCTCACACATATATGTCCGGTACCCTGCCTAATGAAATTAGTGATCACCTAATTACTTATATTACTAAAAATAAACCAGACCACTCCACTGTCCCAGTCTATAGACCTGTAAGAAACAAAAAAAACTTTGACCTCATAAAATTTAAAAATGAGCTGCAATCCTGTAACTGGACACCACTCAAACATCTTCCCCTAGATGAAGCAGTAGAATACTTCAATACCACTTTCCTATCCATATTAGATATCCACGCCCCCAAAAGACACATCAAAACTAGAACAAAGATTGCCCCTTGGCTCTCAACTGAATCCAAACTTAAAATAAAACTCAGAAATAAAGCCTGGAACACCTGGCGTACAACCAAATCAATCCTAGACCATACGAAATTCCAACAACTAAGAAATGTAACGAAAAAAGCCATAGTAACTGACAAAAAAAACTTTTACTGTTTGTTACAGAATAAGCACCAAAAAAACCCTCAGAAATTCTGGACAGGCTTGAATAACCTTCTCCACCCAGGTAAATCATCTACTCCAACTCCTGAAATAGCAATAGATAAAGACCCCAAAGAAATAGCCAATACCTTTAATACGTTTTTTACAAACATCATCAAAACCTTAGCCAACCAACTATCCTCTAACAATCCACCGGTCATGGATAAGTTACCACAACCTTTAAATACCTTCTTCCTAAAAAGTGTCCCTACATCTTCAATAAGAGGCCTTCAACAGAAACTTAAGCCATCTACCCCCTCTGCAGATCTACTTCCAGCAGAATACCTTCAAATAGCTGCAGATGTTATAGCCTATCCAGTCTCTATCCTCATTAATCGAACTCTCTCTGAGTCAGCTATACCAACTTTATGGAAAATATCCCATGTGATACCACTCCATAAAGGAGGAACATCCACTGAATTATCTAACTATAGGTCCATAGCTTTAATGTCCCCATTAGCCAAAATTATGGAAAGATGTATGCACAAACAGCTACTCCACTATCTTATCCATAACAACTTCCTGACCAGTTCCCAGCATGGTTTTAGACCCAAACACAGTACCACAACTGCCCTTCTCTCCTTCACTGACACAATAAACCATAACCGCAACGACAAGAAAGTGTCTTCAGCCCTATTTCTAGATCTATCAAAAGCATTTGATATGGTCAACCATCAACTACTCTTGGATACCTTAAAAAATCTCTATCTGGATAACCTGACACTAGATTGGTTTGAAGCCTACCTCTCAGACAGGAAACAAGCAGTATTGTGGCAGAATACTCTCTCCACATTATTACCAAATACCATAGGGATCCCTCAAGGGTCCATTCTAGGACCACTTCTTTTCTCGGTCTTCATTAATGATCTCCATACAGTCATTCCCGAAGCCACCTGTATTCAATATGCGGACGACTCAACACTGGTTTGTTCAGAGATATCTCCTGACAGACTACTAAGGAAAACCCAAAGTTGCTTTACCAAAGTCGAAAACTGGCTATTAGGTCGTCAGTTAATCTTAAATCCAAAAAAAACTAAATTATTAATCTTTCAACCAACCCACAAAAATCATCTCATTGATGTCTCTATAACATCCAAAAATGGCACCATCATCTCCCCAGACCCTCACACGAAATTGCTAGGAGTTACTATTGATAATAAACTGAAATTTGACATGCATATCAACCTAACCATTAAAACAGTAAACAAAAAATTAGGATCGCTCTATAGAATTAAAAACTTCCTAACACCAAGTACAAAAGTGACCATTGCCCGAACACATTTGCTCTCCACCCTTCTTTATTCATCCGCAATATTTACTAATCTTAACAAAACCATACTAGATAAACTATCTAGCTCATATAATCACATTGCTAGATTTGCAGCAGGAACACCATATAGGACCCATCACTGCACCAACCTAAAAAACCTAAATTGGATTGAACTCCCCAACCTTGTTAGACTTACTCAACTTGCTGAGGTACAGAAAATCCTCAAAAACCCCGACATATGTCCATCACTTCAGAACTTAGTCCTTCCATATTCTAATCTTAACAGTCTACGTTCCGCGAACAGACCACTCCTAAAAATGGTCAAAGCTTATAACACAGGAGGAGACGCACTCTTCAAACGCTGTAGGAAAAGTCTGGAACTCTCTTCCCACCAGTATTCTTTCTACTACCTCTCTACCCCAATTCAAAAAACAACTGTTTCACCACTTTCAAAAGCACTGGCTTTGCCAATGCTCATCTCCTGACTGACATTTCCTAGTCTCTGATTTGGATTCCCTTCCCTTTAAAAAAAATTCTATGACCTCCTGAAATTCTATCCTGAAAAATCTATACTTTAATTTTTCCTTTGTCCTCACTCTTTTTTCTCTTACGCATAGCCTACTGCAGCAGCACTATATAAATGTTCCTGTATATGAAATGTTTTACCTGTCCAACATTATATGTATTGCATATGGTCAAGATTTCTGTCTAGTAAATTGTCTTAATGTGGAGCTTTTCTCCCCGGGCCTCTGCTGAAAATGGACATATATCCAGTCGGACTATCCCGGTCAACAAATGTAAAATAAAATAAAATAAAATAAATGTATTTTTAACTGAACTGTTAGTCAATGTGTCTTAAATGTTAGTTACACCGCACCTTGTACATTTCACTTGTAACACTATTCATGATTGTTTGCACCTGCAGAGTGCTCATCTCCAAGTAAAAGCAGATGGGAATAAAAAAAAACAGCTAGTTGCTTTGCAAATGTATGAACCTTTGTAGATTTCACTCAAAATGCACTGTTCAAGACCTCTCATGATTATTTGTTTGCACCTCTAGACTTCTTATCTTTAACTGAAAACATTTGCTAATGGGGAAACATAGCTAAAAACTTTGCAGAAATGAAAAGGAGAACTATTTTTCATGCTATTCATAAATTTTGTCTTATTTTCAAAAATTTGTTTAAAAAAACTTTGCCTATAGTTAAAACTAAGGATATTTAGACAACTACCTCTATAAAAACAGGGACATAACTTAATTCTTCATGTAAGACCAATACACTTTTAAAATCTTCAAACCAAGCAGCCCTATATCACATTTAACTTGCTTTTTACATCCTTCTTACCTTGCTACAGTGTAAAGCATAGCTATATTGCAACTAAGAAAAAGTACATTCTTTTATATTTTTAACACATACATTAGTTGTTGGGTGAGACTGCCATCTTGCATTTGAAATACCTGTAATTGCACAAACAACAAAACTGCTTTTACAATATACCATGTAATTTACATAATGGAATTTTATGCAAATAATAGCAAAACTGTTTTACTTTGTTACTCCACTCCTTTCAGTGTCCTTAACATTAAGATAAAGTGGGGGTTATACTTTACTGTTCACACATCTTTAACACAGTCATGCTTTATAGTATCCCATTTAGTCACTCATGTGACATTGCTGCTATTGGTCTTCCTGATCTTCTCCATCTCATAACACTGGTCTTTGTTTCAAGTTCAGGAAACTCCTAACTCTTTTGGAAGCTTCTGCTTTTTCTTCTCTGTCACTCAAGTACTTACCATTCGAACAATGGAAATGTTTTATTGTCAGAAAAATGAGAAAAATAAGTCAGTTTTTTGCTAGTTCACTCTGTTGGCTAAACTTTTTTTTCTACTTGTTCTGTATCCAAACATGTATTTGATCCAACAGAAAAAGTATTCTCAAGACAACAGGATATAGTGGCCTGAATCTTTTTCCTGTCTTTTGACATTCCCTGATTGCTGGAATAAACTTGCTTCTCTTCTGCATGGTACTTGGTGAATAAAACATTTTCACAAACACTCTGCTTTCCTTATTTTTTAATGTTTTCCATTCAGCCACCTTTTTGTCAGGAGCAACTCTTTCTGCTGGTATGGTTGCATCTTTACTAATATAGGTCTCGGCAGCTTTCTCATGGCCTGATTTGGAGCATGAAACGTGTCCTTTCAATTAACAAATTCTAGTGTGCAACATCAGTCAGTTGCTTATTTGTTCTTTCATAAAATTAATGCACTCTGTTCCTTCCAGTGTCTCTAGTACAGGAGAATATCTCAGATTTTCTCTGCCTGCAGTGTTTTCGAATGTTACTATATATGTATTTTTAAACAGCTTTTCTTGAGAAACCTTGTGTTCATCCAGCCCTTTTTTCATTTATACTAGGAATCTGTGACTGCAGTTACTTTTGCATTGTGTAAATTTAGCCATGCCTTAAATTGTGGTCATTTGTTATTTATGCTGGCCATGTTCCTGTAGATAATACAAAGGCATTTCTGTTGTTTAGCACTGTAAGACATAATTCACAAGGATTTAAGTGGAAGTCACCAGCCTTGTGCAAGATCGATTGAAATGTCATAATAATGATTTTTTTTTTTTTGGTAAAGCAGTATAATATTAACAATGTACACTTTCTGCAGTATAGTACTGTTTAATACATTATATGAGCTCCTCCAGCAATGTGTGTATGTCTTCACATATTGTCCTGCTGTTTTTTTCTGACTTTAAAGTGTTTTGATGGTCCAGTTTGTGGAACAAGGCATTAGAAGTTGAGAGAGTTTAACAAGTGCAGTAAAGATCCAACACTTTATATATGCAATATTTCAAGATCAAGATCACCAAAGCTACTGCATGCAGATGATGTGGCATTACAAGCAGACTCCGAACAATAACTTCAGTAAATGATAGGGGAATGGAATGCAAAACCGAAGGCACATGTGATGAAACAGTATAGATAAGACAGTAATAATCGGCAGAAGCTGAAAACAAACTGAGGTAGAAGGAAATAGTGGAGCAGGTTAACAGCTTCAAGTATCTGGATCAGGTGGCTGAAAAGAAGTCTGAAATAGGAGGTCAAAGCTACAATAAGATGGGCTGCAGACAAATGGCACAGAGCATCGGGTAATGGGTGGCATAATGCCAAGGAAGCTAAAAAGTAAGGTGTACAAAACAGTGGCATGAACAGTACTGCTATATGGTACATAAAATTGGGCAGTAAAGGCAGAGCAGTTGAAGAAGCTTGAGGTGATGAAGTGGCAGGATGCAGACTTTAAGGCAGATGTAGAAAATGGGGGAAAGTGATGATGCTGATGACAAGTGCAGTAATGCCGTTTCTCTGCACTTTTTAACAGCTAATAGGGATGGTTGACCCTTAGGATTAGGCTTTACTTTCTAATGAATTTCATTTAGGGTAAGCAATTTAGTAATAATGAATAACAGTGCTTGTATTTGGTATTTCTTATTTTTCTATTGAGTATTTTATCTTGGATACATTTTAAAAAGTTAGTTAAGGAAAGTGGCAATGCTTTTGTGGTTTTATTTTATAGTCTGTAGCAGATGGATGTTGCTGTTTGAGAAGGCTGAAGGTAATAAACTGAATTCTGCAAGGGCAGAAACCATCTGGTATAAAATTGGAGATGTGTGGATGGGTGGGTGTAGGGTAAGGTAAGGAGGAAAATCTGAGCTGAGCAGGGTAAGCTGTTTGAAATGATTGTTTTTTATGAAGTGGATAGTTTCTTGAAATACTGCAAGCATAAAGGGGAGGTGCGGACCCTTGAACAGGGAGAGGAATAACTGCTATTTGAGTTCACTCTGGGTACCATATGGAAGATTATTTCTGGGAGAGGGCCCTACATTATGTCCAGTAGAAAAAAAATGAAGTCTGCAAATCAAATTTCACCCAAGTGCATTTCTGTTTTGCAACAGAATCAATCTACAAAGTTGGCAGTGAATATTGTTCAAGACAGCAGTTAAAAGTGATGAGACTGATGGTGTTTATGTGCAACTTGGATAAGAAGACTATAGATTTTGAATGTGTGGAACATTGGATCTCTGCTTCTATCACACCTAGGTATCCCACAAGTCTACAGAGTATTTAAATGGAAAGTGTAGTGGATATATATCCAAAAATGGTGCATTTTGCATTTGCCTCAGCTGTTAGCTAACTACTGCTTGCAGCGTCACCAATCAGTTTGCAAGATACACCTTGGGTATATTAGGATCAATACTGTAAGAATAAGGAAAGGTTGCAAAAACTTCCAGACATTTCAGGGGGAAGGCAAGAGCAGGCCAAGATGTACATGTATTAGATTAATCAATAGACTTTTAACTTAAAATGTAAACGTAGCTAAGTTTTATCACTAGAATTTAGGTATAAACCAAAGGAACTGGGAAATGACAGCAGTCATAAGTTTTAGGTGGTTAATATCCCAAAGGTGAGATTTACTTCTGTAACCAAGGTGTGCCATAACAATTGAGTGTTGAGATTGTGTCAATTAAGATTGCTCCTCTGAGGAAAAAGTTATTTTAACCATTCAGTTACCAAATTGTTTCACAGTTCAGAGCCTGTGTTCACCAAATCCGACCCTGATACTGCCAGAACACTCCCACAAGGACCAACTCTCAAACATTTTCTGAGAATTTTCTCTTTGTACAATGTAAGCAAACTTAACTTGAAGAAAAAATATAAGTAAACTTAACTTGAAGAACCTTGCTGTGTATTAACTTCATCTAGTCAAATACGGGGTCTATATCAGATAATCAAACTTTTAAAAGTTCGAACACCATATGGTTGAAACCATATGTTTGAACTCTTAAAAGTTCGAAAATCAAACAAACAAACAAAAAAAGCATAAAAACCTATCTGAAAGCTTAAGCAGGGGGGCAAGCCCCCCCCGCACCCCCCCCCACGTGGGTAACTGCACCCCCCCCGCAAACACATACCCCGGTCTTTAAATATACCAACTCTGAGATTACAATACAGTGCAGACAATGGAAAACTTCCATTGCCGCACTGCACGGGGGGATCTCCATTGAAACGTTTGAACTTTTAAAAGTTCGATTATATAGTGCCAACCATATGACGTTCGAACTTTTAAAAGTTCAACAACATGATAGGAACCCTCAAATAAGTACCTGACTGTAGTGGAAATTGGCTTTAATCATCCACTCCCCCTGAAAGAGCAGTTCTTACACTCTAAGGGCCAATTACTAAGTTGACCACTGTACTTTCTCTTGACCAGTAGATTACACTGTATATTTATTCATTTATTTTATCATTTATTAACCGTGAAAGTCCGACTTGGAATAAGGCCAATTTTCAATAGAGGCCAGGGGAGAAATGCTGCAGATGCATGTCTTTGTAATGTGGGAGGAAACCGGAGCACCCAGAGCAAACCCACACGAACGGAGGGAGGACATGCAGACTCCACACAGAAAGAGCCCCAACCAAGAATCGAACCAGAGAACCTCTTGCTGTGAGGCGACAATTCTACCGGTGCACCACTGCGCTGTATATGCCAGTTACTTAGTCTTCCTGGCTGACGAGATTCTGTATTCAGCTAGATATTAAAACAAACTTCAAAAACAAAAAAAAATGATGCTAGTTCCAACAGACACATTTATTGTTAGCGCTTTTGTCTACTACAATCAGTAAATTTCTTCAGACGTCAACCATTCATTCTCGCAGGTTTAAATAGCATATGTAATCATGACATAATTTCCTGAAATTCTTAAAGCTGCATTCCACATAAAATTCACTTGTCAATGCAAATGTTATGACTGCATCTAAAATATAAAATAAAAAATTCACTATTAAGTGTGATTATAATAATATATATGTATGCACACACCCACAACAGTTATATGTCTAGTGATTTTAACTTTAATACACATTTCAGGGAACTGTATTCATTTAGACCTGGGGGAGCCTGGGTATTTAATCTTAGTTGCCACAATAATTCTCTCTCCTCTAACCTTAATGGCCAAGCTCCCTCCTAATGTCCTGTTGTACTCTGTCAATAACCATATACCGAAATTCATGATCCATGAGGACTTTTACTTTTTGCAGTTCCTTGCATTGCCATTTCAGGGTCTTGCCTCCCTATCTCTGTTTGCATGGAAGCTCTGAAGGGTTTAGCACCCAACCTCTCTCTCTAGTCAGCACAGCTAGAGCTGGCTAATGGTTTGGGTGGATGGAAGGTGCCCTGAATCTGTGGAGGCTGGCTGGTTATGTCCTTGGCATGAAATAACCCATATAGCTAATGCTACTGTAGCAGTGATCATTTGAACATCATCTGTTATGTTAAGTTTACTTAAATAACCATACCCCGATATATATAGGTGTATATCTATTTATGTTTACATGTGCGTATGTATGTATATATATATATATATATATATATATGTGTGTGTGTATATATATATATATATATATATATATATATATATATATATAAAGTTCACAAAATTCCCAGCACTCGTAAAATAAAATCCACAGTCAGCATGAAGTAAAAAGGGATTTATTGGACAACCACAGCCCAACAACACAAACTGGTGGCCGGTTTCGCTCACAGCGTCCTCAGTGTGCATTAAGTAACCAGAAAGATCATACTGATATACCCACAGCGCGTATTTCAAATCCTTGCCCCTTAAAGGTATAGAAGCACCAATACTGAGCCTCATACCTATAACAATATAAAAAAAGGGAAACAAAGATAAAGATGCACAGTAAACTGTCACAGAACATAGTGCAATATAAACTAATACATACATGCCTATTTGTATGCACATACATGTACACAAACAAATAAGCACACATTCATACATATACTTCAGAAAAAATATATCATATACATACATGCCTGCATTCCCAACTGAATACAAACATATACACCTACTTGCGAAACATATTCAGAGAGAACTTTCACACTAAGAAACCTATATATATGATATTATATTATTACCCAAACTAGTGCAAAAAAACCCTATAAAATACCATAACCTACACTTGTTACCAGTGATCATTCAACCCTGGTTTAAACATAGCCCCCAGATTCACAATCCAACGACGTTCCTTCTGGGTTAATATACGATGTTTATGACTGTCACCTAAATTAAATGCTGAAATTTTATCCAATCCTATAAATATGAAATGTGCTGATGGATGAATTAACTTATGTTTATAAAGGGCACTTCTGGTACGTTGACATTTAATATCACTGATGTGTAAAGATATTCTTTGTTTCAACGCACAAGAAGTTTGCCCTACATAAAAGACTCCACACTGGCAGACCACCATATATACTACCCAAGTACTATTACAAGTAATAAAACAACGAAGATCAAATACCTTTTTCGTATTCACAGATGTAAAGGACTTAGTTTTAGCCATAACCTTGCAATGTTTGCAAGTACCACAAAATGTGCTGCCCATAATACCCAGTGAAACAGTGCTTTCCAAATGATCTCTTTTGAATTTTGCAAAATATTGTCCTAGATTCTTACCCCTTTTATAACCAAAATGACATACTGTATCAATACACTTAGTAAAAAACACATCAGATTCTAAAATGTGCCAATGTTTCATCAATACGTTTTTAACAAGATGTGTATTAGTTCCAAAAGTTGTTGTAAACCTAATATAGGAACTTTCATTCTTGTGTTCACGATCAATCAATAAAGTATTCCTATCTATAGAATTAGCATGCCTATTGGCCTTTTGTATCTGGTACCTGTGATAACCCCTATTCAAAAATCTTGACTCTAAATCCTTAGCCTTATTTTGATAACGTTCATTAGAAGAGCATATTTTCCTAGTGCGTTGAAACTGTGACCCAGGTATGTTAAGGATAGTGTGGGGGGGATGGCAACTGCTAGCATGTAACAAAGCATTTTTGGAAAAAGGCTTTCTATACAAATCAGTATAAAGAGAACCATCATCAGCCTTTCCCACCAAAACATCCAAAAACTCTACTTCATGTAAATCAATGTTACCTGAAAATTTCAAGTCATAAGCATTGGAATTCAAATATTCCACAAATGCCAGCCAAAGATCCATGGATCCCCCCCACACTATCCAACAATCATCTAGGTAACGTCTCCACATAATTAAATGTGACCTAAACAATATAGGTAAGGAGTAAATGTATTGTACTTCAAAATACCCCATGAAGAGATCAGCATAAATGGGGGCAAAAGTAGCCCCCATAGCTGTACCCTTCACCTGCAGATAGTGGTTAAAGGTAAATGCATTATGTTCAAGCACTAGTTCAAGTATCTTAATCAAAAATTCTTGCTCTTCAATAGAATAAATGCCAGAAATAGTCATCCAATACTTTATTGCCTGAATACCCCCTGCATGTGGTATAGATGTATAAAGCGATAGAGAAAGCATATATATAATGTATGTATGTATGTATATATATATATTACGTATGTGTGTATATATATATATATATATATATATATATATATATACACACACACACACACACACACACATAAGCATATACATACAGTAAATTATTTTAAAAACTGAATGCAAATATGTTAAAAATTCTCTACCTTAGTACTCTATCGCTGAAGGGATACGAACAAAGGGGCCATCAATGCCCATGCTAGCATATGCAATGTCCAGCATTACAGGCCAGTCCATCACCAATGATCACATGATAATATCCTTTCCAAAGCTGAAACATCAGTGTAGCATCTTATCTGAAATCAGGTGGCCCCCAAAGCTGTGTAAAAAAAAAAAAAAAAAGAGAGATACTTAAGTATATAATAAAGTTGCCTGCAGCCTTCTAAACTGTAATTTCTTTCCATTGTTAGTGAGCATTTTAAAATTCTTTCACTGGTTTTCACAAGCATAGGCGAATTTCAGCAAGGCCTATGTTTTCCTTCTCATTCTTTTTCTCGAGTAAGAAGGTTTTCCTATGCCTAGGACCCACGCTCTCACTGTATTAACCGCTCCCATGTGGCATCTTACTTTCCTTCCCACTTTATGAACTACCTACCACCTGATAGGAAATATAAAGCATGGGTGTAGAGGAGAGGTTAATAGAAAGGTCAAACAAATTAGCAGTACATTAATCTTGGTCAACAGAAAAGTTATCCAACCAAATCCTTACTCCTTAAGCTATTGAAGAAGAAATAAACTAGACAAGTTTTCTGACCATTTGCTTTGCCCATTAGTGGGACACTTGTAGTTTATATATTTATTTGCATTTTGTTGACTAGGATAGTCAGACTATGCAGATCCCAATTTCTGTGGATGCAAGGGGAGAAAATCATATTTACAAATAACTGTATTATACAAACTATACATTATACGCGTGGATCTCTCTAATGGCCAGTCTGTAATATGAAAGTTAGTAGTAACTGATACAGGATGTAATGCTAAGCAAAAAGCAATCATAATGTGAGAGGATAACTAGTAATCCAATATTAATAGTATCCTGTCCGCAAATGAAAAAAAAATTCTGAGACAAAAGTTAGGGTCAGCACTGCTTTAGGGTCTGTTATTCATGTTAAGTCTCAACAAACTGTATCTAATAAGAATGGACATATACACCATAGGAAATCCTGCTCTTGAGAAACTGTTCAAGTGGACATATACACCATAGGAGATCCTATCCCTGAGAAACTGTTCAAGTGGACATGTACACCATAGGAAATCCTACTCCTGAGAAACCGTTCAAGTGGACATGTACACCATAGGAAATCCTACTCCTGAGAAACTGTTTATCTAAGGACTCAGTATATCAGGAAGAAGGGAAATGTTAGGAAAAGACTTGCTAGTGGGTGGTATCCAGAAAAAAGGTGATAAAGGGTTGGTATAGTAGGGGAGTAACTAAGAGGTTAATCTAGGAGAATTCAGGGGTAACTATGAAGGGATCATAGTTGGATTAAATGCTATACATTATAAGAAGAAGGTTGCTGTGGTCGTGGATGAGAAGTCGAGGTTAAATAAGAATTTTGGGTGGGGAACGGTACACGTGAGATGAAAGATGAGAGGCAGGCTCATACTCGGATTACTAATGTGAGGATGATGAGGTAAGAAAAAATGGTTGGAATTTATAGCTATGCTGGTTCGACAGGGTGAGGTGAACCTTCCCAATATAATGCGATTCATTTTAATGCACAAAAGGCATTGACATGGACTACATTAAAGTACCATTTGTTTGACATTAAATTGCTCCTCTGAGCACTTTGGATAAGTCAACTGAATGCCACACCATCCTGTACAATGACCCTGCTAGAGGCAGTGACTTAAGTATATGCAACAGGTTGACTGTTCAGACATGTTTAGCCATTAATTCTTTAAGGTTGCATACTAGAAGCAGTATGAACATACCTCTCAGCCTTGGAGTGGAAGAAATCTGGGCAAAGCCAAAAATAATAAGGGGACAAAAGCCCAAAAATAGTTGCTCGTATAAACTTACAAAGTTGATAGATTAATAGATTTTGCCATAGCAAGCATTTACTGAGGATGCGAAGGTTAAAACTAAAATGTATGCCATTATTTAGTACCGTCATTCCTTGGTGATTTGCCAGAAAACCCCAAAAGAATTGAGGAACAGACCAAAAATATGAGGCATAAATCTGGACATTCTGTAGAAATATGGACAGCTGAGAGGTTTGAGGTGAAATGAATATTGTAAATAGCTTTGAGATAATAGTAGCTTGTTTACAAGCTATAACTTTTATATTTTAGGTAAACATTTCATGAAAGCTTGCTGGATATATAAAATTGAGGCCTTACTAAAAGAGCTAACAAACCAAAACGCACACGCATGAGGGACTAAGTGCACGGTCCAAACCAAAGCAGAAAGTGAATCCAAAAACAGACCAGCAAATCGTAGTTCGGCTAAAAAACATTTATTATTGAATTAACTTCCAAACCAAGAGTGTTATATCTCGATTGGCAAGCAAACCGGTTTCGGCTATAAAAAGCCTTCTTCAGTGCTAAACCACAAATGATCAACAGTTGAGCAGCTCCAACATCCTGGTATTATATAGAAAAATATTTAAAGGCATATTGCTGAAAAAATGAATAAATTCCTTAAATGTATACACATGTCATAAATACTAATATATTTATTTATTATCTATTATATCTTGATATCATTATAACAAAAATTGACGTGTATAAATCAATCAACCATATGCATAAAGAGGTAGGCTGACATGTTATTCCATTTCATTTAATCCAGGTTTGAACAAAACATCTAACCTGGTTATCCACATAGTTTCCATATTGTCAAGTTTATCATGCCAGCCTGCTTTGAAATTCCTGTGCATTTGGATCTTATCTATAATAATAAATTTAAAAAGTGAAGTTGGATGGTTGATGGTATGTTTATACAGGGCATTGGAAAAACGGTGGTTTCTAATGGCACTGAGGTGTTCACTGATCCTCAATTTGAATGGTCTGGACGTCTGACCAACATAAAAAGACGAACAGGTACATGTGGCTAAATAAATGACCCAATCCGAACTACAGTTCCCAAAAATGTTAATCTTGTATACCTGAGTTGTATTTTTGCTTGAAAATTCCTTGGTTTTAAGAAAGTGTTCACAGGCACTACAGTGTCCACAGGGGAAGCATCCCACCAAAGGGTCCCCAAATAAAGTAGTTTGAATTGTTGTGGCTGGTGTGTATCTCTTGTAATGAGTGAAGCGAGAATGTATAGTGTGACCCCTGTGGTATGAGAAAGCACATTGGTCTGGTAAAATATCATTAAGGAGTTCATGAGACTTTAAAATGTCCCAATGTCTGATAATGATTTCCCTGAATCTAAATGTATTATTGCCAAAAGTGGTTACAAACCTAATCGGCTGGACAGAATTGGATGTATCATCGGACTTCGAATGTTGGTATTGTAGTAAAGTGGAACGTGCCATCTTCCTAGTCTGGTCAATAGTTTGAGAAATATGGTATCTAGAATAACCACGACTAATAAACCTATTGGACAGGTCTTGTACACAAACTTGATGTTATTCTTCTGATGAGCATATACGTTTCATATGTAGAAATTGGGATTTGGGAATGTTTTGGATGATGTGGCGGGGGTGAGAGCTTGATGCATGTAGCAATGTATTATATTGAGGGAACTCCCTATGTACCCTAGTAGCCAATGTGTGATCTTCCAGTCTAGAAATAACAACATCCAAAAAAACAATCTCTTGATACTCTGTATTCAGAGTAAATTGTATATCCCAGGGATTGTTATTGAGGTACCCGACAAAATCAAACACATGGGCCTTATCCCCACTCCACACCATCCAACAGTCATCTAGATATCTTCTTCAGATGTCCAAATCATTAATATATAGATTGTGATGTACATCATATATGAATGATTGTTCAAAGAAGCCCATAAATAAATCAGCATATATGGGGGCAAAAGAAGCCCCCATTGCCGTACTTTTGATCTGCCAATATGGTTGTCCATCAAAGTAAAAAATATTTTTACACAACACATACTCAGTAAGTGTGACAAGAAAATTATTGAAACCAGTGGAATATAATTGTGATTTGTCCAACCAATAGGAGATCGCAGCTATACCAGCTTGATGGGGGATGCTAGTGTAAAGAGATGCAACATCTAAGGTACATAACCACCATTCCGCTTCTAATTGTGAATCTTGGATGATGTTAAGGAATTGCGTAGTATCTTGTATCCTGGATCTTACATGAGGCAATAAGGGTTTTAAGTAATAAGTCAGGAAAGCAGATAGTGGTTCAGTAAGAGAACCCCTCCCAGAGACAATAGGTCTACCTGGGGGGTTAGTGGGATGTTTGTGTATTTTCGGAAGAAGATATAAATATTGAGGCATAGGTTCCACCACTTTAAGTTGTTTACAAATCTGTTTACTAATAATACCTTCTTCTGTTGCTAAATCCAAAAAAGAGTCTATCTGTGCCTTGAAATTAGGTGTAGGATCAATAGCCATACTAATATAAAATCGAGCATCAGACAACTGTCTGAAAGCCTCAGCTTTATATTTACTGTGATCCATAACTACAATACCACCCCCCCTTGTCAGCTGGAGTAATAACAATGTCATGATTACGTTGAAGTTCTGTTAGTGCAAATCTCTCTGCTTGAGTGAGGTTATTTGTAGTAGGTTGGTATGTCGTGGAAAAATGTAAATCTTTGATGACACATTTCTTGAAAATAGAAACATGTTTATCCATGGGTGGATTAAAATCTGATTTGCCAAATTTGAAGCCAGTAGATCTTTGAGTGGAGTCATGGTCTGAAAAAAATATTTTAAGATTAACCAATCTACAAAAATCATTAACATCCTTTAACAAACTGTATTCAGAAACAGGGGAGGTGGGAACAAAATTAAGACCTTTATTTAGTACTTGGTTGTGTACAGGTGATAATTCAAAAGATGAAATATTGTGTACATTGTTCACTGTTTCACAATCTGTTGTAATAGAACCTGTAAACTGGATGTTCCTATTTCTGTTTCTATGCTTTCTGCCTCCCCTGCGTGTCTTGCTTCTAAAGGGTCTGACTGTTTTCTCTTGGCAGCAGGAGACACCTGGTGTGAAGGGACATCATAGTCTGTAGCAGAGGAAGTTTCATCCTCCGACGTACCACTAAGGGTAGATTCTGACCTTCTTAATATTGATCTGGGCCTTTTTCTACCATGATTACTTTTATTAACTCTATCTGTGAACCTGACATTCTTGGATGTAACGAATGGTTTGCCCTTGTCGTAATCCGACAAATCCCTGTTAAATTTATGTGTTTTTCTCTTAATCAACTGTTGTTCCAGATTGGCCAAATCTTTAGCTAAATTGGAAGTATATTCTTTGAACAATTCTTCAGTTTTAAATATCTGGGCCTCAAGACACACCTTATGAATTTCTGATATTTGTGATTCAATGGTCCTTTCATAATAGGCTATCAGGGTATTTACAAATAGCATTGAAGCCTGGTGTTGGGCTAAAGCCCAATCCTGTGATAGTTGGGCATCAGTATTTGCTACTAAGGGTTGAAGACGGATCCTTAGACCTCTAGGTGTTATATATTTTAGTTTATAGGCCTTAAATAGTTTCAAGTGCCAAATATTAGACCTGAGAGATTTCATGTTTCTAGTCATTTTTTTGGAAAACTAACCCACATTTATGTTTAGAATCCCCTTCAACATTATTGAAACTAGTAGAACCCCTAGTGCTGAAGCCAAAGGCTTCCAGGTTATCTTTGTCAGCTGATAGTCCTTGCAGAATACCTCTTAAATCCATGGTATAACTCTTGGGCAATATATCACAGCACAATTCTTAACCCAAAACAGGCAAATAATCTACTATAGATATGACTTAAATAAAAGCAAGTCTGTATATATATATGTGAGATTGTACCATATGTTGACCCTAATTATTGTGGAGAGTTGCCTCCATAATGAATAATAAAAAATATATAAGCACAACCAAAATGCCCCACTATATATAGAGAGAATATATATGCCAATATACTGAAGTAGTTGACACTTTGTCTCACTACAATCTGATAATTATTAAATCTAATTTTAAAGGTAAAAAAATTGGATATCGAGTGTATGCACTTGTGTAAATAAAGAGTTGTTATTTATATCATGTGTGACCATAACTCTTCCCATATATAATTGTGGAAGCCGACACTTCGTCTCTGCTACCATATATTCACCAATAAATACCGACACAAACAAATGCATATACACTAGTGTGTATATAATATTGCTGGACTTTCGTCCCATATAATGTTGAGAATAGACCAAAAAGCCAAATATTAGTAGAGACAATATATATAGATATAAGGGCATAATGTTGACTGCTTACCTAGTATATTGATGAAAAAAATATGTATACACTCCACAAATATGGCATCAACAGTACAAAATCATATATAAAATACCAATATGATATTCAGAAAACCTGTACTTGGGTCAAAAATGATTAAACAATTATTGCCAAAGATATTAAGTGAGCTGAAAAAAGAGAACCGGAATAAGTACTAAACAGAGTACAACAGCTGAAAACCATATGTATCACTAGGGGAAATCCTTAGGAATATAACCATGAAATCCAATTTGTGTGTCTGAATAAACCTACAAAGAAGTACAAAAATGTCTGTCACATTAGATGTGCCAACAAATCCCAGCACTAACAGAAATCAGGGTAGTAGGCTGAATGGAACCATAAAACGAAAACAATCCCCAAAATGTGACAATACTAAGTGATGTTATTTAAGACACTGAATTATGGCGCCTTACATACACGTGAATACAGTTGCAAATGCTTGTCAAGCTGATACCAAACACAAAACAATTCTAAATGTGATATTTAGTCTCACAGCAATGACAAAAATGAAAATAGTTACTTAAATTAAGCATAGAATTTAGCTGATGAAAAACATCCTCCAAACTATACATAATGCCAATTCTAGATTGTGTAAAATAAGACACTAAAGTGTAGCGTCATACATAAACACAGATACAGTTCCAAGTCCTTGACTGATAAACAAACAGAACAAATGTCCCTTGTAATCGACCAGAAACAGCCAATTTATGATATAAATCCTTACTAAAAGAGCTTCCAAATGTTGTTAGAAGTCTGCACATCACAAAAGAAACTTCAGTATCGTTAAGCACTTTTAAATTACAGCTACTGCTACTTCCCTTGAACTTCACTGCAGTTAGCGCAAGAACAATAAAAACTGAAGGTATTGAGATTCCTGGGGACTTGAGGGACTTTGGGAAGTTGTCTGAAGATGCAATCAGTAGGCTGAGTCGACCGACTGCCCACAAAGACAAGCAGATATATATATATATATATATATATATATATATATATTTTTTTTTAACAGAAATAGAACTGTGCAGCTGGTGATAGACTATTGCATCTCCTGAAATTCAGTTTGCATTTCTTTAAGGAATATATGTTCAAGAGCAGACGAGATTAGCAAAAAAAAAAAAAAAATGGAAGGAAATGGCTGAAAAATATCTGCTGGGGTAAGATTTTGCAACTTGCAAATAGGAAAACATATGTTGCAGTAGAAACACCACTTGAAGAAACTAGAGAATATGTAAATCAGTACATCAGTGTCATTGGTTTTAAGTTGCACTTAAAAAGGCTTGCTTCATTGACACTGTTTTTATGGTACTATAATAAAATCTCCGAAAAGTTTATGGCATGAACCAGGTTTACATCCACTTATGCCAGTAATAAAATGTTTCTTTTCAAGGTGGTATTGAAACCAAGAGGCATGCCTCTTAACTGTCCAGAATTTTGCCTCATATTTTTGATGTTGTCTTCATAAACCTTGTGGTTTTCTGGCAAATTGTTGAGAACTGAAGTCACTAAATAATGATAGGCATTTGAGTTTCAGATTTCATATGCTTCAGAAAGTACATGGTAATGCAAAATCCATTATTCTATCAACTCTCTAAGTTTATAAAATATTAAAAAATCTGTCACTAATCTTAGGACTTGTCTGTCCCAATTATTTTTGGCTTTGTCCAGAATTTTTGAGATTGAGAGATACGCCAAATGGTGAGGACTTGAAAATTTCCTAGACCCCCATGAGTAGCAGTGAAGCTGTTAAGTGCACACTAAATCCAAGAGAGCTGAAACATTGATTTAGCTTCCCATTGTTTCCTTCACATATTCTTTTAAGCCACTGTTGTTTATAGTGTGGCATATACCCGGGTGACCCTGGTGATTTTATTGGTGATTTTCATCATGACTCTTTGGGTGTTCGATAAGCCTATTCATTATTATCTTATGTTTATAATGTTAATGTTCTGTATCATTTTTAGAGAAATGGAAACACCTTGATTTTTTTTATGAATTTTTGCATATATTTCAGAATAAA
Organism: Protopterus annectens; assembly: GCF_019279795.1. NCBI lineage: Eukaryota > Metazoa > Chordata > Ceratodontiformes > Protopteridae > Protopterus > Protopterus annectens. The sequence goes on along the minus strand of NC_056743.1, from coordinate 408,677,618 downwards.
AGCATATTCCCAGAAACAGTGACTTGTATCTGAATTTGTTCTAATTGTAATAATAAAAGCTCATCGACATTAATGATCTCAGGACAATGGAGACAGTTTAAAACTTCTCCAGTGGGTGTCTGACAGAATCAGGAAACTACATTCTGTACCGTAATTCTGAAGGACATGTCTAGTCATAAGGAGATCACTGTATTAATTTATACCTCACTGGTTTTACCCATTGAATACAGAGCTGTGCTCTGTACTATTCAAACAAACTACCTTAAAGGACAGAACAATCACATGGCTGGTAAACGTCAGCAATTCACAACTGTTATTATACTCTTTCTTTTTTTTTCAAATAATTCTTTATTTTTCATAATATAAACCATGCATACATGTGAAAGTACAGACAATGAGATTTACACAAATAATAATTGGATAATGTCTACAATATTATTAATAGGCCAAAAAGGCCATGAGAACAGATATACATTGGAGAAGGAGGAGAGTAAACATAAAGTGGAGTATGCATAGTACACTAACTAACAACAATAATCTAAAAAAAAAAAAAAATACAATATTTACAATGCTACCATAACTAAAAATACAGACAGTGTCATTAGATAAAAGACTAAATGTAAGCAGTCCCAATAGTAACCTACCATAGGAGAGACAAATCCCTTAAATATAGGTAGAGAGTATGAGGGATATTTGTATTGACCAAAGTTTAATCACACATAGTTACCTCAAACAGGCTTTTCCAAAGTTTGCTGAAGTAGGCTCTCTTTTTAGGTCCATTTATAATGAACTTCTGGGCAGAGATATATTTGATAGCCATAACCTTAAAACCAGACCAAGACATTTTGGTACGATCTAACCAGTTATAAGTGATGTATAGTTTTATGAGAGAACATAATGTTATTAAAATATGGAGATGCAATTTAGGCAAATTAGGAGGGGGAATGTTTAGAATAGCCGTTTCCCATGAAAGGGTAGAATTGTAGCAACCCATTTTTTTAAGACGCACTTTAAGTGAACACCATAGTTTATAGGAATGATTGCAGTGCCACATGATATGTAGTAAATCAGCTCTCATTGCAGGGCAGCATGTGCAGGTTGGAGAACTATTAGAATTAAATTTGTTAATTATTACAGGGGTATAGTAGGAGTTGTTGTTTAACATCAATTGAGTGTATAAGAGTTTTTTGAAGGGGGATAGTTCTAGAGTAGTTTTTATAGCTAGTAGTTTTTGGTCCTCTGTAATAGGAGGGTTTTGATTGTCCCAGTATTTGGAAAAAAGGCAGTTATCCTTGTAAAGTAATGGGGCTAGTAATTTGTATGATGAGGAGACTGTTTTTTCATTATTAGAAATTGTAGAAATGATTAGGTTTAGTTTGTCAACTGCCTGTGAATCAGGGAGAGAATTATTAGTTAACAAAGTTGTAAGGTCTCTTAATTGGCGAAGAATGACCGTATATTTGTTATTGACCTTAAGAATTAGTTGTAGTTCGACAAGAGATAAAGAATTATGCTTGATAATATCCCATACTTTAAGGTCTTTGATGAGAGGAAATTCAGTAAGGTCTATCAACTTGTTATTAATTTTTAGGTTTGGATTGAGGTGTAGTGGTTGAAGAAGAAGGAAGGTAGGTTGAAGATTGATGTCTTTAATCAGTTTTTGAAATAGTTTTACTTTGAATTTCAATAGGGGGGATAATTTTGAGCTATTCAAAGAGGTGGGTGATAGGAAGGGAATAGCCTTGGGGTTAATTTTGTTAGAGAGAATATGTCTGTGCCACATCTTAAGCCACGCTGGGTGGTGGGCTTGAGCTATGCTATTCAAGTTTGCTATGGACCATAGTTTATTAGAGCAAATGATCACGTAGTACAGATGGAAATTTGGAAGGCCAACCCCACCTTTCTCCTTGGGTAGACTTAATCTGGAGAAGGAAATCCTAACGTTCTTAGGAAACCAAAGGAATTTTGCTAGGACTTTATCGATTTGTGAGAAAAGATTGTTTGATATCATTATATTTGTCGCACTAAATTGATATAGAAGTCTGGGTAAAATATTCATTTTTACAATGGCTACTTTAGAGAGAAATGTTAATTTCAGTAGCTTCCATCTTTGCAAATCCTGACATATGGTGGACCATGATTTTAGCAGATTATTTTGAAGCATGGAAGCTTGATTATGTTCAAAATTGATGCCAAGATATTTAAGAGTATAAGATATACGAAATGAAGATTCAGGAAAAAAGAAGGGTTTGTGGGACTCAGGGTTAAATGGGAAAATGAGGGATTTTTTATTGTTAACTTGGTATCCAGAGGCATTAGAAAAAAAAGTGATGGCGTTTGTGATTTTAGGTAAATCTGAGTTAGGAAGTTGAAAATAAAGATTTAAATCATCAGCAAATGCAGATAGTGCTACTTGCGTATTAAGAATTTTTGGTATATTGTAGTATGTGTTTTGAGTAATGTATAAGAGAAATGGTTCAAGAAATAAATTAAAAAGAAAAGGAGAGAGTGGACAGCCTTGTCTTGTACCATTGGTCATCAGAATTGGTTCAGATCTTTTTTTATTAATATATAAATATGTGTATGAATTTGTGTAGAGAGTTCTAATCATATCTGAGAATGTTATAGGTATGTTGAAATGTGATAACGTAGAGAACATGTCCCAATTCACTCTGTCGAATGCTTTTGACACGTCTAAGTTCAGGGCATACATGGGATTTTTCTCTTTTTAGTGAACTGTATGAGAGAGTCCAATGTTAATGTATTATCCCATGTATGTCTATTGGACATAAACCCAGCTTGATCCGGTGATAGCATGTGTGGTAATATTTGTTTGAGTCTGTTGGCTAAAATAGCTGCAAATATTTTGATATCAACATTAATAAGCGAAATAGGTCTATAACTATGCGGGTCTGTTTTATCTAGATTGTTCTTTAGAAGTAAGATAGTTTTGGAATTGTTCCAATGTATGTCAGTGATTCCGTTTTTTATAATGAAATTAAAGACCTTTAGAAGAATAGGGGCTATTTTTGAACTAAAGATTTTGAAGAAATTGGTAGTGAAGCCATCTGGGCCAGGGGATTTGCCTATTTTAAGTTTATTGATAGCATTTTGAATTTCTTGAATATTGAGTGGAGCTGATAAGAAAGATGTTTGATCACAGTTAAGACATGGAAAGGTGATGGAGTTGAGAAATGTCTCCATCTGTGGATTGGAGGAGTTGTGTTTATTCTTGCTATAAATATCCATATATAGGTCCTGGAATAGTTGAATTATATCAGAGTCTTATTTAAATATTTGCCCTTTGTATTGAAGGATAGAAATTGTAGGAGCGCCATTATTGTTTTTGAGTATTCTAGAGAGGGTCCTAGAGGGGATTTGTGCCCATTCAGAGTAAGTTGCAATTTGTTTTTGTTCCTGCAATGAGTGGCTATGTAAATGTATTTCAAGTAGTTCTTTATGCGTTACGTTAATCAATTTCTCCAGATCAGGGTCAGGATTCATTTTTAGTTTTTTTTATTATACTCTTTCTTGTATGTTGCTGAGCAGTGATGTCTGACCTGGTCTGTAAGGCAAGGTCTGATCAGTTCTGTTTGAATGTCTGACATGCATTAAACCACTAAGGGAGATGGCACTCTTGGGAAATCTAATACTAGAAATAAATATCACCAGTAGAAAAAAAATTACTTTATATAACACTTACTATGATTGTGGAAGAGAATTCCCATTGCAATCGAAGCAAGTCAGTCTAATATTATTAAAAAATAATGTTAACATGTCTCTGTGAAGTAGGAGATATTAACATGAGGTTACAGCTGTCAAGCTTGTTATAAGCTTTAAAGTCGAACCTCTGAACAAAGCTGATGGATTTGTAGCTGACCTACCCTGTTGCAGTCATGACTGTCTGTCTCTTGGCATTGTTTAGTGACTATCCCTCATAACCAGGCTAGAAATGTTAGATTTCTCTCACCCAAATGCTCCTATATTCAGTCAGCTTTTCAAAATTCTTCTTGTTCGTCACTAAATGCATTCCTTCTCATACACTGTAGCAGCCTGTCTCTCCAAAGCTGTAAAATGATACTGTTACGCTAGCAGTGCTTGTGCCTATTATGCTGCCAAAATTCAAAATGTATTCCATCAGATGTTACAGCCATCACTACCCCCTAGGTTCATAAGAGTTAATATACCTGGTTGCACAAGTTCACTCATGACGCTACCTTAATAGTCTTCCACTCTGACACCTTTTACCTACCATTCCACTTGACAACCCAATCACACTATATCACTCTTCATTTCCCCACACCTTACGGTCACTCATTATCCTTCACTTTATTCCTGGATTTATCCAGTGCCATTCCTTTACACTGCGCTCTTTCCAAGGTGAAATCCCAGCTATGATAATTAGCAACTGTCTTCTGTTCTTTTTTTTTAGCATCTCTTCTGCTTATAACCATCAGATTCCTATGTCATTCACCTGCTTCTTCCTCAGTCTGTTTTGTATCGTTACAAGAAAAAAGCAGTTGAGTAACATAACCAGAGAATATTTACTAAAAATCACACACTGTGTTACAAACATTCATGGGTGAATCACATTTCTCAGTACTGGTCAGTGTTACTCAGCAAGTCTTATTGTTTTCTCCCCCAAGAACTTTTATTAAAACAGCTTTTGTACAAAATAAATAACTGATTTGCAGTGCATGGATAACCAAGTAGAGAAAACAAAGCATACACGAAAAAAGCTAGACAGTTATTTACATAGCATGCTGTGGAATAATTAATTTATTGTGAAATAAACTTTCACTAAAGAAGATTTTCAAACTCTAAGGAATTCCTGCATGAACTGGGATAAATTAAGTAAGTAATAAAGCCAACTATGGATACTCTTTCAAATGCTAGAAGCACTGTAATATGCACAAGTTAAATAGCAATAACAAATAGAATGCAAGAAACGGCAGTAGCACACCTATGAAATCTCGAAATTCTGAATTTCAGTATTTTGAAATTACATAGCCGAAACCTTCAAATCCCGAAAACGCATAATCGCGAAACTCAAAATCCCGAACCTACACTACACACACAGCGCATACATAAACACACACACAATTTCCTCCCACAAACACACAGACAAACCTAGACCACATATAAGCAGGGGGGCAAGCCCCCCTGCACCCTCCTACTTATATATACTAACTCCGAGATCACACAATCAGACACACAAAGGTAACTCACACCCACACATTTCACAGTCCCTCACGCACACACATCACAGTCACAACACACACTGACATACACTAAAGCCCCTAACCAACACACTTACACATACATACTTACCCGAACTAACATCTAACCATTCACACACCACAACACCAGAAGAGCTAATTCAAAATCTCCTTGCTTCCGGATTTTGAATTTCACGCTTCTGGTGTTTCGGGATTTCAAGGCTTCAGTGTTATAATTTCGAAGTACTGAAATTTGGGATTTCAGTATTTCAAAATTATGAACGGAACCCAAATTAACATATGCCTGAAGTGCTGTCGAACCCTAACTAGTTATTGTTCCCAGATTTATGTTTCAACAGAGGCATGTTGTAGTTTGACAGAGCAAATATTTATAAAAATCCTCCTTGAAACATTCTTTTGATTCACTATGCAGTTGATTATTTGCAGTTGGCAATCTGAATTTCCTTGCATAGACCACCCAAAATTACAGTGCAGTTCGTTTTGATGCTCCAAATGTCAGTATTAATTACACCTCTTTATTTTATCATAGTAGCAGTCACTTATCTTTAATTCTGTTCCATGCCTGTCTGTCCTGGTGACAATCCCTTTTCTTTATTTTCTGCATTAGCCCAGCTACTACTACTCATATCAAACAGTTTAACTTTTTCAGTTTATATATATAATTGTCTTTTTACTACAGCTAATAGCATTGCAAGCCGTGCTTGGAATCCCATTGGAATGAATTGAGCTGAATCCCATCTTGATATCATCATCGTTTTAGTCCACCTCACATCTGGTCATATGTTGCAGTTTGGTAGGCATGTAGAAATATTTGTGCACATGCAGATTCTGAATTGTATAACTTTGGTTGTAACTTTTGGATCCAGGCATATTTCTGTCCAGTGCTGTTTGGGAACCTGCTTCCCTCATCAATCCTAGGTATGCCATATGTGCCCTTTCAAGTAGTGGAGTCTTTCCTTTTGCTTTCTCCCAAAACCATCAGCTCTGTATCACTCAGTATCTTGGTTCCATGTTCTGTCTTTACCATATCCTGGCAGTCAGTCCCTCCCCTTTTACTTTATTTTGGTAAGTAAGTGCAGCCTTGTTGGGGCTAATTTCCAGAAGCTTTCTGTTTGTTTGCCTTACAGCATTTCCTTTAGTGCTACAAGTGCATATAACTCCACCTTATTTGCCATTTTCTTACTGAAATCCTTGTCCAAGATGGGTTTTTTTTCTGACATCATTTTCCTCATTGACTTACATTCATTGTATTAAATTACAAAACTCTTGCCTGGGCAGACACATAATACAGCTTCAAATATGGCATCCTCAGTCACTCTTCTTCCACTGCCAGTACTAACTTCTCTCATCTGATTCTTATTTTTTCATTACCCCAGAAAAACTAACTTTTTGGTTATTCTTTCCCAAATCTTAGCTGTTGATTTGATTTCTCAAAATAGGCTTGCTCTGTATATGGAGTCAGTGGGACAGAAACATCTTAATGGCTTACACTTTACTGTCCTTGTCCATCAACACTGCCTCCCACTGTCTTAAACTATTTATTATTCATTTAGCCTCATTCATAAGTCCCTATCTTCTAGCCTTGCTATCCCCTCAATCACATCCCCAAATATCTCATCCTATCAGGTCCCCACGGGTATGGGTAAGACTGAACCAAGTCAAAAGTAGGTGGTGTAGTTTGACTACTGATTTTGTTTTCACCTCATTTATTATATAACCAAAAATTCACCAAAATCTTGTAATATTTTAAAAAGCTTTGACAACCTAGTTCTGGGTTAGTAACATATTAACACCACTTTTCATGTCTGCCATACCAACTGTAGTGCATAAAGTCCAAATCCCTTATCTGAATAGCCAGTGGTTCCAATTACAAAATGTAATGGGTAAAGGGGGCAATCCCACCTAGCTCCCCTTGTTAACCCAAAAGCCTGAGACAGAATACATTCCCCCTTTGTTTGAGATTCCACTTGGTCAGATAGTGTCATGCTCATGTCAGCCCATTTTACTGGGATACCAAATCTGAGTATTACCAAATGTAAAAAAATCCCAGTTGGTGCTATCAAATGTCTTTTCAGTATCCAGTTCTACTAAGAAATGCCTGGATCTGTTCTCTTCAGCTTGTTTTTGAATTAATAAGGTTTTGTTTATGTTAGCAAATATTTGCCTACCCTCAAAACCACACTGGTATCAATGTCTAATCTCATCTCTAATCCCATGGCTAACATCTTCACTAGAACTGACATTAAGACCTTCTAATCATGCATTTAAAATTTAAATCAGTCTGTAGGAACCACAGCCCACTGTTTTTTCCTTCATTTGGAATTCCTACTATAACCATTCTTCATGAGTTGGATGTTTCTCCACCCTTCAAGATATTAAATAGTTCAGATCATTCATCTATCACTCTCCTCCATTTTCCATATTTACACTGGAACAACATCTAGTCACTATGATTTCACAACCTCTTGCTTCTGTAGGGTCAGTTCTGTCTCCTCCATAGAGATTTCCTGCAACAGAACTATTCCCACTTCGTCTGTGAATCCAGTTACATTTAAGCCTCTCAAGCATCGCTCCCTCTCATCCTTACTGTCTGCACCCTGTTCTCATACCTGTATATCTGAGCATAACACTCTTTAAAGGCCTTCACATTCGCAGAAGTCTGAGTCACTAATTCACCGTCTTCTGGTCTCCAATCTTTATAACCACCCTCTTAACTTTTTAAATTCTTAAATTTTGAGCAAGGGGTTTGGTGTTTCTAGGGCTTATTCCTTTACCCCCCACACTTTTTTGATAGTCCCTGATTATTTCCAAATATTTTTATTGACCCCCCTCCTCTCTTTCTTTCAAGGAGATCCTCATCCTTAAATTACTTTTTTACAGTTCCCATGAATCCACAGCATTCTTTCCATTGCTAATTCCCTGAACTAATACCTTCTCCACTATTCCTTGAATCCATTGTTTAGGGAAGGGTTTGCACCTCTGCATAATGATGGTCTCATTTCAGAACTATTGGTGCATCTTCTCAGATAGTTAAAAGGTGAATGTCAAGTGCCAGTACTGCACTAATGTTCAGCTGAAATATAAACTGTATACAGCATTACTCAATTTTTATATTTCCAGTCGAGGGTGTGTCCATTCCTATCACAACTTTTGAACCATACATTCTTTGATACCTTCGAGCCTCCCTCCCTTGGCACCTTTGGAACTTCTTGGTCCCCCATTACATCACAAACTAAATTCTAGTTACCTCCTAAAGCACCATCCAACCCCTGGTGATGAACAATTTCTGCTAAGATCTGTTTCACTTCAGCTGTTTTCATTCTTGGAGATAAATAGAGGCAAATTTAGTCAATCTTCTACCTCACTAAAACCCCATACAATTATATATCTCCCTAATTTATATGCTTTTGATAGCTGGATTTGCAGATGTCCATGTTTCTATATCAAAATTAGCACACCTCTTTCTTTTATCTGTCATTGAAGTCCCATATACCTCTCTACCACACTTAGTCTATTTATAGATCCATAGGTTCTTACTAAGCTTATGGCCAGAAGAGACCATCAGGAAGCTCAACTTTCAGCCATTTGGATTTTGGAAAAACAACTCGTGACCTTATGGAGGTAAACCCTATATAAACCCTATATACAGACATGTCAACATTTGGCTGTCTGCAAGCTTGGAGTCCTAACTCCTTACTAGTGGGCTTCTGATTTTGTCTGGTCAAACCCTAGAAAAATCATCTTCTTTGCCGGCTGTTTAGACACTTTTTCTGCTCCCTTCTCAAGAACACTAATCTGTATTAATTGCTCTTGAAATGGTGACACTCTCACCTATATACAACCCCAGGTGGTCCATACTTTTTAGCCCCTTGCATTAGTGTTGTTATTGCTGTGCTCATGGTCCTTGTAAGTCATGACCATCCTTTCATACACTGTTTAAGTCACTCAACATGGGATATACCTTGACAGGCCTTCCTGTCCTGGGATCAGAACCAGACTTCATAAAAAACACATTGGGGCCAATCATCCTGACCCCCTTTTATAAATGACTTATTAAAAGTCACGGTAGCAGTTTTCAAAAGATATTGAGAGTGCACTGTCATTGTCAGTTTGCAAGGGCTACTGCAGTCACCAAATCTAACAGGATTTTATTCAAGCCATCACATTTTGAATTCCTGCATCACTGAAAATCTTTGATTACTGTTTTCATAATACAAACATCGCTTACCTATTGTCTAACTCACAGGACTCAAATCACTGGCCTGAATCACTTATGTATGTTGTCATATTTTAATTCATTGGGTGTCTTAAACATTCACCCCAGCTGTCACACCACTTAACATAAGGTATGTCGCCCCATTTAACTAATACCTTCACAATTCCAGACTCTGGGACAATACTCCAAAAAAAGAATAAGTAAAGAAGTTTAACATCCTAGTAAGACTTTACTTTTAAGATTAATCATGTTACTACATCAGCAATTGCAGTGAGATAAGCAAGACAAAATCCCCCAAATCCTTGAAAACTGCTAGAAAGGGTATATACATATTATTCCTATTGTGATTTCTGTGAAAGGTGTTGCAGATTTCTCTCACCTAAGGAAAGCATAGAAATGTAGATATCCACAAATGAGGAAAAAGATCATACCACAAACTGTGCAGAGAGACTGAATCTCAAATACAAATCTCATCTTCAAGAACATAGCACATTTCTTTTCTTTTCCCTTCTCTTTTAGTGCAAGAGCACTTGTCTTTGTTACAACTGTCCAGGAAACCCCTCTGTTTTGGATTCCACTTCCTCCTCACCAGCGGCTTAGGTTTCTGATGCCATTTTTCACTCTGGGAGTATGCTGTTGAGTACTCTGTCTCCGGAGGAGCTTTCTTTGGAATATCAGGAAGGGCTGTATCAGCATCTGCTGATAATCTCTAGGCTCTTGCTTTCAGGAGACGATGACCCACTTGTGCTCATGTGTTGACAGAGAACCATGTTAGACTTTTTCACCTGAAGAATGCTGCCTCTGGCACTAGGTATGTCTTGGTGCCTGTTGGGTAGAATACCTTCAGGATTGATGGGTATATTAAGTTAAATTTGGGGAGAGGTTTCTACACAGGCTAATTGTGGGCAGATGTGTATTCCTTTGCTATCAAGCGGCCCCAGCGTAATCATGATCAAGATGCATTCTTGCCTAATTCACTTTTTAACACCTGCCCTTTTGCCAAAATATGGCAGTGCACTGGAACTTCGCCAAGATTGGTCTTGCCATCTTGGCAAGGGAAGCTGGCAGGAACACGTTTTGTACTCTCTTAATCTTTAACTCTTCCTCTGGAAACCCCAGTCATTTACTACTGCACTCTCATTCATTTTTTTTTACAGTCTGTTCCCCCCACATTTTCCATGATGGCTGAAAACCACAAGTTCTCTCTGTGAGATTAATCTTCAGTTCAATTATTTTTAATCTTTAACTTCCTCCTGGGATATTTATTGTCCTAACAACCTTCCCTTTATTTCTGCCCACTGAGCAAGTTCCTCAACTTTTTTTTTTTTATTTTATTTCCTATATTCTTCTAGGCCTCTGTTTATCTTGAATACTTTTATATACAATTTCTAATTTCCTACATAGAAGCCTGGGCAGGTGTATTGAGGGGGATGACTGCCTGCTTCTTCATTGTTTCATGAGCCATGTGGTTCTCTGTCCCTCTCTCTATTGTTCCAATTCATTTATTACTCTGTCATCTTCCTATAGGTTGATAGGTAAGTACTAGGCTAGCTGCCCTTGTTGGCCATTTTAAGTGTAGCCAATTCTCTTTTTATGCTCAAAATTATCTATCCCATTTGTTGTAGATTGGCCTTACCCATCCCATGGTCAGTAATTATATATTGCCCCTAATAAGAATAACTGGGATCATACCATAGATAATTTGAAGGGACCACTTCACAGGATAAAGCATTTAAGAGCTGCCTCCATCCATTAGTAATACAGGGGGCTGTCCTGGGGTAAATTTTCTGTTTTTTATCCATAGATCTCAGTGTGCTTGAAAATGGACAAGGTTGAACTCTGTTTTATTTGGATGCAGAGTGTCTTCCATAACAGTGATATCCCCTGTGAAATATACCCGTCCCTCCAAACCATTCTATTGATGTTGCAGAAGAGGTTTAGATTCCTAGACTGAGCATTTATGATGCTATTTGACTTGCTGCTGTGCAGCAAATCTAAGTTGAACTCTTGATTTTAGCTCTGATGATATTGCATTGCAGTCTTTTTCTGAACATTCTCACTACACCTTTCTAAGCATACTGAAAAATATTAAGATATAACCAAACACCCTAATACTGGGTGATTTCAACTACCCTGCCATTAACTGGGAAAACTTCTCGTGTACCAACACCATTGCCCAACGGTTCTTGGAATTCATAAATTCCAACGCCCTGGATCAACTAATCCATAGTCCCACCAGGGGCTCCAATATCCTAGACCTGGTAATTACCAACATGGGAAATCGATGCTCCACACCTATGGTCATCCCCTCGTTGGTCAGGTCAGACCATAAGCTAATCACCCTTAACATCCACATCCCACCCCCACCCCCACTCCCCAGTAAGGAAACTTCCATAAAAAACATCACCAAAAACAACTTCATGCTACTCAAGTCAAAAGTGACAAACTTCATGACACCCATGCAGACAGGAACTGAAAGTTCGACTGCTGAGTCCTGCACCACGGCACTATACGAGCACATCCATTCATGCATGAACCATGCCATCCCAAATAGAACCAAGATGCTCTCCTCCAAAAAAAGGAAGCCAATCTGGTGGTCCTCTGCCATAAACAAAATTTTCAACAAAAGGAAGAAACTGTTGCAGAAAAGAGGAAAATCCCACGATGCAAAAAATTCTCTTTCCAGCCTCAGTAAGAAGCTGAGATCCCTCGTAAAATCCACCAAAGCTAGTTACGAAAATAAAATTGCCAAAGATTCCAAAGACAACCACAAGGCATTCTATAACTATGTCAAGAATCTAAATGGCAATGCTCAGATCTGCTCTGAGCTACAACAGAATGGCATTAAATATACTGATCCCAAGAATATTGCCATATCCTGACAGATCAATTCAGTGCCAACTTCATCTCCCTCTCACCCCCTAAACGGCCCATCTCAATACCGGAAGATTGCCAAATTCCGGTAATAATGGCCACACATGTAAAAAATGCACTCTCCAAAGCTAAGAATACAACATCCATGGGACCAGATGACATCCCAGGCTGTGTACTACACAAACTACAACATGACCTGGCACCTCACCTAAGTGTCCTGTTTAATCATACCCTCACCTCCGGCTTCATGCCCACTGAGTGGTGCACAGCTACAGTTATCCCACTCCACAAGGGGGATCCACCTTGGATCCCAGGAACTACCACCCCATCAGTCTGATGAGCCTGATCTGCCATGCCATGGAACGTATTATCATGGAACATATAAACAAAGATATTGACAACCTTAAAACACTGGACCCCACCCAGTTTGGATTCGTGAAGGGCCGATCTTGTCTCCTGAACCTGATTGACTTCTTTGAATCAGTCTCCATAGCCGTGGATGAGGGTAAGGCAGTCCACACAGCCTATCTGGACCTCGCCAAGGCCTTTGACACAATCCCCCCACTCTGGAATCGTAGATAAACTTACTAAGCTGGGCATTAATCCCTAAGTCACTCGATGGGTTGCCAACTGGCCTACTGACAGAACCCACACTGTAAAAGTAGCTGACTCCAAATCCAGCTCCAGACAAGTGGAGTACCTCAGGGTTCAGTCCTGGGACCGCTCTTGTTTGGCATCTACTTCTGTGAAGTACAGGCCAACACTAAGGGACTCTGGCTAACAAAGTTTGCAGATGACTACAAACTGGAAGCCATTACCGAATCCCCAAATGATGTGGATACTCTACAAAAGGGCCTTACAGAAACAGATGCTTGGTGCCAAAGCCATGGGCTCAAACTCAATGTCAAGAAATGTATAGTTATCCCCTTTGGGAAAAACATGCACCCGTGAATTACCAGATAGGTGGCAGTACACTAAACAGTGAAAGTGTGATCAGAGACTTAGGGACACAGGTGGACAGTGGTCTCACCTTCAATAACCACATCACCACAACAGTCAGGAAATCCTTCTATGTGGCACACCTCATCACTAAGGGCTTTTCATCCAGAAAAAAGGAGGTCATTGTCCCACTGTACTCATCCCTCATTAGACCCATTATAATATACAACAGCCCATTTGGTATGTACCTCTCAAGACATCCGCAACAACTAGAAAGGCCACAGAAATACCTCACTAAAAGAATCACAGGCCTAAAGCAGGTGCCCTATGCTGACCGCCGTAAAAAACTCCAGCTATACTCTGTCACATATCGTCTACTCAGAGGCGATGTCTGCTTAACATACAAGACCATGTCAAACCCAGAGCTGTTGGACATGCTACACTTAAAGAAATCACAATCCCTCAGAGCCTATTGCTCCTGGGATCTAAACCTTGTCATCACAATAAACAAAACATGCTGGAGGGATAGGTTCCTGACACAGAGACTCCCCAGACTCTGGAATAGACTGCCCATACATGTCAAGCAGAGCACCTCCTTGGCCCTCTTCAGAAGGAACCTTGACGATTGGATGGGAGAAAGGAAATTCACCCCAGAATCACGTCAGTTCCCTGCGAGACAGGGGACCAGGGAAGTAAATAGTGTGGAAAGAAATAGCCAGGGAATTGTTATGGCTAGGCTTGTGAACCTAAGTATTTGTGACTGGCTAATACAATTGTTTCAACATTCTTGGACTAGGAGCACACAATTCAACCTACTTCTTGCACCTGTCATACAGGAAGACCCCTGAACTACTATTTTCTTGTGTAGACAGTTGTCCTGAATACAGTTCAGTTTTACCTTCTGCAGCTAGTGGAATGTGTTTTCTGTCCAGTATTCAACACCCTGTTAACTGCCTCATTCTACTTCAAGTACTTATACTACAATCTCCCACTATCCTGAATATTCTTCCATTTTATTCCGACTTACACTGCAGTCTCACACTTTCCTGAATATTCTTCCATTTTAGTCTGTTACGTCCAATGTTCTTTGATACCAACTGTCTATAATCATTGAAGGTCTGTGATATGGAACTGACGCATATAATTGATTCATATAATATTGTATATCTACGTGATATTTTGGCATTACTTCATTCTTTCATGGCAAGGCATCAGCCATTTTACTGCTGTGTGTCATCATATTCTAGTTGCATTTGTCTGCATATGTAACCAATGTTTAACTCATTTTGGATTGATGGCTCTCCATTTCTGCAATGTAGAGGCCTTGGACCCAGATGATGGCTACCTGCCCTCAGTGGGCTGAAGGAAATGGCTAGAGATGGATGAGAAAGGGTTGCCTTTCCTGTTCCAGGGGGAGGGAGCTGACAAATTTCACTGCAGAAGCCGCATAGAATATACAGAACGAGTCAGACCAGAGGCCGTGCATGCCTTGCCAGTACCCACTCCCAGGCTTCACCACCTGTTGCAAGGAGTTGATTCCTGTAAGGCCTGGTGTAAATTTAAGAGCACCCATCCAACTAATCAAGCTATGTTTGACAAATGACAGGGAATCACGCTGTTTGACCTACCAGGTGAGCCTGTACCAGATGAGGGTGATAAATCTCCACCGCCGTCATGGTATAATGTGTAAATAAAACTGTTACATTTCTCTCTCCGTCTGTGATCACATAACACAAAATCGGTTCCTGTATGTACATATTGTAAAGAAGTCCAAAATGGTCTCATGTTCTGTTTGTATAGTCTGTGCTGTAGTTGCCATCTTATATACCAAAGTCTGAAAACATGAATATCTACAACATATCCATATTTATTTTAATTAGCACTTGTTTATTATTTTATACATTTTTCCATATCTTGCTATTGTTACCTTATGGGCCAGGGTCATGCCTAGAAACAGTTTTGAGTTATCAAATGTAATAAATAAAAGTTTTATTTATTTATTGATGGCCTTTTATGGTAGTCACACGTCTTATCTCAGGAGCCTGTATGTCACTGAGTATGGGGAAAATAAATACAGTCCCCCCTGGGAGAAGGATTTTGAGACCAGAGATCTGTTTTGTTAGGAGCCTTTGTGTTTTTTCAGTTTATTGATTTATCTTGCTAGGTATATTAAACTCATCTCATGTAAGTCCCAAAAGTGCAGCAAGAACTCCAGAGAGCACAAGCATGCTAGAGAGTAAGCAGCATTCCATATGTACATCTCAAGTACGTGGAAGCATTCCATATGTACATCTCAAGTACGTGGAAGTGCAAATCGACTCTGACAAAGCACAGCATTCTATGTGTACACTTCAAAGTATTTTAGGTATGAGGAAGTGTGCATCCACAGTGGCTCTGCACTGCATTCCATCTGTACATCCCAGATCTGTGGAAGTTTCCAACCACAGTGGCAATGCATAACCTTCCAGCTGTGTCTCTGGTATGTAGAAATGTGCACCCACAGTGATTCAGCACTGCATTTCATCTGCACAACTCAGGAATGTGGGAATGTGCACCCACACTGACTCAGCACTGCATTCCATCTGTGCATCTCTGGTATGTAGAAGTGTGTACCCCCACTGGATCAGCACTGCATTCCATCTATACATCCCAGATATGTGGAAGTGTGTGCCCACACTGGCAATGCACAACATCCCATCTCTGTGTCTCTGGCATGTGGACATGCACCCACACTGGCTCAGCACTGTATTCAATCTATGCATCTCTGGTATATGGCAGTGTGCACCCAAACTGACTTACTGAGCATAGCAGAAGTATTGTGCCATGCTGTGCAGTTAAGAGAATTTTACCACCCAGAAAAATTCCCATTTTCTGGTGGAGGACAGCTCTAGTGTTTTTTGGTTGCCTCCTTGTCTAGGTGTCAGAATTAATGTTATATGGAGACCTGCATACAGTTTATTACATTGAACTGCATGAGTGTCTGACTTACATGTGAAACTCGCACAACTCTTTACATCTTCTTACGTCTACGCATATATTTATATCTAATATACACACACATTGCATTCCATCTGTGTGTGTGTGCGTGCGTGTGTCAATTTAGTGTAGAAAGCAGCATTTGTTCTGACCAGACTTATGACATGGGGGGGGGGGGTGAGTGGAGTTGTGACAGAGTAAATTGTACTTTGTATTACCTAACATTTTGTGTGTAGTCTAGTTATATATTAAACAGAAAACTCTAGTCACCATATTGATATACTGTCCCTTTACCTGCTATATACTGCTCCATGTCCTGAAAAGAAAACACATGCAGGCAGTCTTCTAGTTCAGATGTGAAGAAGCCCTCACAAGGATGAACATGCTGCTCTAGAAATAAGCTTTTATTTCTAGGCGAGATGAAGGTCTTCATGTGTTTTGTTAAGACAAGGAGCAATACAGCACGTACAAGGACCATCTCTTAATGTGGTGCTTCGGGCTTTCTTTTAAGTTTATTCCTACTAAAAGTCTGAGTTTCTTGTGCAGGGCTAGAAAAATGTTTCATTGGCAACCTATTGTTGTAGCTTTATATTATAACAGTTGTAAGAGACACACACACAATATAGGTTTTATTTACGCATTACTTGGCAATGTTAAGACTACTGGCTGGTGTACTTTTTTTCTTTTGACAAATCTTAGTTACAAACATAGTATTTGAACCAAATGAAGTAGAGCATCAACTGGATGATACTAGATTAACATACAAAACAGTCTGACTTTATTATAAAAGACTAATAATGCATACTGGTACAACATTGTGCTACAGGATGCAGGAAGCAGATGTTAAACACAGCCATTTTACATGAAGGCTTGCACTGCATGATTCTGAACATATAGCAAAAGGGCCACAGTGACGCTATGGGTCCAAATGGAGAGATAAGTTATCAAGTAAAGGAGAGTATTATTACTGAAATTGAATACATCCTCAAGTCTTGAGTACATTCGCGAGGTGGATCCTGTTTTTTGCAAAATCTCACCAAGACGACACTGATATATAGACTGTATTTATATAGCATATATCATGGACAGAAGTAGGTTAAAAATTAAAAAAGAGAGCTGGTTGCACAAGACCCAGGATAAAAAAGTGCACAATCCTGGTAGACACACTGGTGCCAGGACTGGAAAAGATGACCGTGTAGAATCCTCAAAATACGGAAGCATTCTGCAATGTCCCAGGCCAGGCCCAGGGAGAGGATGCCCCCCCTGTTGTAGAAGGAAGTAGCAGCCCACAAAAATCACAAAAACTGATTGGCCAAAGAGGAGCCATAGAGGCGATAAAGTGGACTATTGAGGATAAGAAAGACTCTGTGTATTGTTACTATTATGCAAAAAGCCCAGAATTTCCAGACATAAGCTATACAAAATGATTGAGAGAAATTAGAGGAAAGAAAAATACTTCCACATGAAAAACTGTTAGAAGCTTAGAAAAGTACAAAATAAGCAATTTATTGATGACCCAAAAATGTTTTATAGAGAAATGGGAAACAAGGTAAAAGGAATTGAAAGACCACCAAAAAAAGAAGAAGAAATAGATACATTTTGGATAAGTATCTATGAAGATCCTGTGGAACATAACAAAGATGCTAAATGAAGAGAAGAAGTAAAAGAAAGAATAAGAAGTTTAAAGGTACAGGATATGAAATGGAAGAAGTAACAGCCAGAGAGACTGAAACAAAGTTAAGAAAAGCCACTGGAAAACCCCAGGCCCAGATGCAGTACCTAACTTTTGGTTAAAAGTATTAACATCTTTGCACAAAGATTTAGCCAAGAGTAAGAACTATTTATATGCGCACCCCAAATAGACACCAACCTGGTTAACAATAGGAAAAACAATGCTCCTACTTAAGAGTGAACCTGCAAGCTACCCTGAAAATTATAGGCCAATAACTTGCTTTCCAACGACATATAAACTATATATGGGAATTGATGCTTATAGAGTTTACAGTCATTTATAAGAAAACTCAATTAAGGCAGTAGAACAAAAGGGCAATAAAAGAAAGTCATATGGAACAAAGGATCATTTGTTGTTAAAGTCAAAGTGGAGAACTGTAAAAAGGGGAAGAATTTAAGTATGGTATGGATTGACTACAAAAAAGTATTTGATAATATCCCACATTCATGGATAAAAGAGTGCTTAAAATGTGTAAAATACACCCTACACTGATTGACTACATTACAGTGTCCATGAAACAGTGCCAGATCACTTTGCAATTAAACCATGATAAAGGACAAATTATTATAAAATTCAAAGGGGGATATTCCAGGATGACTCTGTTACCATTAATATTCTGCCTTGCCCTTAACCCATTATGCTGTTTACTTAACGGCTTAGGTCATGGTTATAATTTGGTTCCTAGAATACAACAAAGTGTTAAGACTCATCTTCTCTTTGTCGAGGATTTAAAACTGTATAGCTCATCAGATGAGGAACTGAAAGCACAACTGCAGATTGTTAAAACTTTTTCAGAGGATATAAGAATGTCATTTGCTCTTGATTAAAAGTGCAAAAGCAACCTTTAAAGCAGGAAAACTGCAGCACCAGGAAAACATTGGTTTGGGACAAGAATGTGATATAAAAGAACTTGAGCAAGTATAAATATTTGGGAATTGATGAAGAATCAACAATAAAATATGAACAAATGCGAATAAAACTTAGTAAGGAATACTGAAGAAGACTTAGATTAATTCTGAAAACAGCATTGACATCTAGGAATAAAGTCCAAGCTATAAATCAGTTTGCTCTTCCTGTCCTAGCTTACAGTTTTGGAGTGATTGGCTGGCCCCAAAACGTGTTCTCTAGATTAGATTGGAAAATAAGAAGGCTGCTTCATGCTCACCAAATGATTTATAAAAATTAGTATATACCAAGATTATATATCCCTTGTTCAGAAGGAGGGATGAGCCTCCTTGAAATTGATTACGTGTATAGATCTGCAGTCATGGGACTCCACACATCTGCTGACATCACAAGTCCCAAATGCAGTGAAAGTTTTGAAACATGAGGCGAATAACTCTAAGATGACTTCTCTGCTTAATGTAGCAGAAGTATATTGGTGTCGAACAGGAATGGAAATCAAACCAGAAGTAGATAAAAAATCAGGCAGCAATTGAATGTGCCAAAAAACAAAAGAAAGAATTATAAGGTGAATGACCAGAAGAGAAGGCAAAAAATGTGGAAAATGCATAAATATAGTTGCAAGTATAGAAAACTTCTAGAAGAACCTCATGTTAATCAGGGAACAAATGTAGGAATGGTAAAGGAGAGGCAAATTCAAACCAAGAAATGAATGGTTAATATTGGCGGCCCAAGATGGGCTACGCACACTGGTTTACAAAGGCCATTGAACATGTAGGAGAAACAAACAAATGTAGGTTTTGTAAAACCGAACCGGAAACAGTCGCACACCTTGATGCTGGTTATGATATACTAATGGCAGAAGGCATAATAATGTGGCAAGACTGTTGCACTGGCGATTCTGCAAAGATTATGGTACTGAAGTGGCTGAAAAACACTGGAAACATGAGCCACAAAGCATCATGGAAAATGATGAAGTTTATATCACATGGGATCACCCATTACCAACAGTTCAAAAGATAGATGCTAGAAAACTGGATATAGTGGTCCATGAAAAGAAGACAAAAGTAGCATTGATCATTGAAATCACCACACCCAGTGACTACAGTTTGTTGCGTACAGAGAGAGACAAACTCATAAAATAGTACGATATGCAGGCAGAAACGAGAGCAATGTGGAAGAAAGATACCCAGACATTTCCAATAGTAGTAAGAGCAACGGGTCGTATAAAAAAGAATCTACAATCATATTTAGATATGTTACCAATCCATGTAACCCCATATGAATTGCAGGAGGAGTCATTACTAGGCACATTGCAGGTGCTGTGAAGAGAACTTTTGGCTGACAAAGATTGAGACAATACTAATTTTATGAATTTTGATCGTACTTTGACTTAGGAATGGGGTCCATTCCCATCATGGTATTAGAAACCTAAAAGATTTGGAGAAATTAAAAAAAAAAACAAAAGGGCCACAGTGACACTATAAAAGAGTAGGTTCATAGGTTCATACTAGGCTATCTGCCCGAGGGCATTTACAAGCCTAGCCCATCGTTTTGTGGCTTACGCCACCCCTTTAGTATGGGGAACTATACCCATTATTTTGCTGTGCCTCTGTCGAGCAGTGACACTGAGGTAATCCCTGGGGTATATCTGCGATCTCCCATCCATTGGTCAAGATTTCTCTTGAACAAGGCCAGCGAGGTGCTCTGCCTCACATGTACCGGGATTTTGTTCCACAGCATAGGGAGTCTTTGGGTGATGAATCTATCCCTCCAGCACGTCCTATTAATAGCCGTGTCGAGGTTTAAGTCTCCCGCCCTTGTGGCTCTGATGGATCTAGATTTTTTGAGGTGAAGCATATTCATCAAATCTGGGTTTGACATGGCCTTGTATGTTAGGCAAAGGTCACCTGTGAGCAAGCGGTAAGCGACTGAATAGAGCTGGAGTTCTTTCAGTCGGGCAGCATAGGACAGATTTTTGAGACCCTTTATCCTTTTGGTGAGGAACTTTTGTGGCCTCTCCAGCTGCTGCAAGTGTCGGGTCAGATACATTCCGAATGGGGCATTGTACTCAATCATTGGTCTGATGAGTGATGAGTAAAGGGAGACTATGACCTCCCTTGATCTAGATGAGAATCCCGTCATGATAAGGTGGGCAATGTAGAAGGTCTTCCTAACTACTTTAGCTACATGGGTGTCGAATGACAGACTACTATCAACCTGGGTCCCCAGGTCCCTGATAACTTCTTCTGTGCTCAGTGGATTGCCACCTATTTGGTAGCTAGGGGTAACCTTGTTTTTCCCGAAGGGTATGACTATGCATTTTTTGGCATTTAACTTTAGGCCGTGGCTCTGGCACCAGTTATCCGTTTCTGTGAGACCCTTCTGAAGGATATCTGTGTCAGATGTGTTTTCCTACTATGGCGCCCAGTTTGCAGTCATCTGCAAACTTTGTCAGCCATAACCCTCCTGTGTTTGCTTGAACTTCGGAAAAGTAGATGCCAAACAAGAGTGGGCCCAGGACTGAGCCCTGTGGGACACCACTTGTGACAGGCTTTGAGTCTGACATGGCGCCAGCAACTCTGACCCTGTGGGTTCTGTCACTCAGCCAGTTTGCAACCCATCTTGTGATGTATGGGTTAACATTTAAGCTGATGAGTTTTTCAATGATACCCGAGTGGGGTATTGTATCGAAGGCCTTAGCCAGATCGAGGTAGGCTGTATGGACTGCCTTTCCTCATCAATGGCTTTGGTGACTGTTTCAAAAAGTCAACCAAGTTTAAAAGGCATGATCTGCCTTTGACAAAGCCAAACTGGGTTGGATCCAAAGTCTGCAAATTCCCTATGTCTTTATTTATGAGGTCCATTATGATCCTCTCCATGGCTTTGCAGATAAGGCTTGTCAAGCTAATGGGCGGTAATTTCCAGGGTCGGTGGAGGCACCGCCTTTGTGAAGTGGGACCACAGTTGCAGTGCGCCACTCCTGGGTGCGTATCCAGAGGTAAGACTTTGATTAAACAGCTGTCCTAGCTGTGGGTTTAATTCCTCATTGAGTTCGTGGAGCACACAGCCGGGGACACCATCAGGTCCCATGGATGCTGTGTTTTTTGCTTTGGAGAGAGCAGTTCTCACTTGGGCGCTGGAGATGTTTGGGGGGCTGCAATCGTTTGGTATAGATATCTCTCCTTTTGGGGAGGGCGAGAAGTTTGCACTGAACCTGTCAGCCAGTATGTTGGCAATGTCTGTATGATCAGTAATCTTCACATAATTTTGAACTAGTTCTGAGCATATCTGGGAGTTTCCTCCCAGGTTTCTAACATAGCTAAAGAAGGCCTTATGATTGTCTTTTGAGTCTTTAGCTATTTTTCTCTCGAAATTTGCTTTGGATGATTTTATGAGAGCTCTTAGTTTTTTACTTATAGTGATCAAGGGTGTCTTACCTTTTAAGGATTTTGCTCTATCTTGTAGTAGCTTCCTCCTTTTGTTGTAGAGTTTGTTTATGGCTGGGGTCCACCAGACTGGACGCTTGCCTTTGGTACAAAGAGTCTTTGTTTTGCTTGGGATTGCCTTATCCATGCAGTCCTGCAGGTGCTGGTAGAAGGCATTTGTAAGTGATTCAGCGGCTTGAGTACTGTTTTCCGCCGGCTCGGGGCCTTAAAGGAGACCACACTAGTCTTTAGAAGTGTGAAGTCGGCTTTTGAGAAGTTCTTTACTGTGGTCTTTTTTATTTCAGGTGGGGTGGGATGAGGACCTCCAGCGAGATTAGTTTGTGATCTGATCTCACCAGTGAGGGGTATACTTCGGTGTTGAACATTGTGCTCCCATGTTCGTGATGATGAGATCAAGTATGTTATCTCCTCTTGTGGGGATGGTGACTAGTTGTTCCATGGCATTTGAGTTTATGAATTCCAGGAACTTTTGGGCTAGGGTGTTTGGGCTTGAGTAGTGTTCCCAGTCTATATTAGGGTAATTGAAGTCACCTAGTATGATGGTGTTTGGTGATACATTTATCCCCTCTAGTGTTTTCAGGAAGGCCATGTGAGGTTCCTGAGTTTGTGAGGGTGGCCTGTAACATGCTACAATTTGCAGAGCAGTCTTGCCTATGGTTAATTGCACCTGGATGGTCTCCGATGCATCGCGGCGTTGCCACCAGTCTTGAGGTGTGGGTGTCCTTGATGAATATGGATACCCCCCCTCCTTTCTTGGTATTGTCCGGATTTTGGGTCCGGAACGCATGATATGAGGTAAAACCTGATAGCTGGGGTGCTCTCAGGAGCCTTGAACCAGGTTTCTGTCACAGCACAGACATCGATGTTCTCCATACTGAGAAGGGCCTCGAGTGCGTGCATTTTGAGATTTAGACTTCTGGCATTGAGCAGCATTACCCTTAGTTTTTTCCTTTTTGTGTTCTAGGGTGGTAGGTTTAGAATTTGAGCCTTGCCTAAAAAGGCACTATGAGGGTGGCAAGAGCCTTTGCCAATATCCAGAATCCCAGGGGTGACAGGTGCAAGCCATCCCTTGCGAAGCAGCGTGGCTTGTCCAGCATGTCATCCCAGGCAGACAGACACTGGATCCCCTTTGACTGACACCAGTGTTTAAGCCAATTGTTAAAGCTGATCATCTTATCTCTGTATTGTGGCATCATTCTTGGTGAAGGTAGGATACTGCTCAAGGTCAGGGTCATACCTGCCTGGGCTACATAATCAGAGAGCTCCTCAATGTCTCTTTTCATGTAGTCCAAGGAGGTACGTCTCAGGTCGTTTACACCAGCGTGGACAATGACTGAGTCATATTTGTACCTGCTGTTGAGAGAACTGAGTGCTTGCGTTATGTGGCGGATTCTAGCGCCCGACAGGCAGCTTACTGTGGCCTTCTCCTTACTCAGTCTGGTGAGCGGGACGTCAGTGTGTCTGACTATGGAGTCACCAATGACTAGTGTGTCTGGCATTGTGTTTGGCCTTAAGGGCTGTGACTGTTTGACACTCTGACTGTGAGGTCTATGTGTTGCAGGTGTTGTGTTCTGAGGTGGTGGTTGTTTGGGTGTCTGCTTTGGTGGCCTCTGCTGTTTTGGTAGATTTTTGATCAGAGCCTCCGAGTATGTCTTTGTGTGTTTGTGTATGATTTGAGGTTGTAATGGTACTATGTGAGACTGGGTCTATAGTGTGTGTGGTAACCTTCTCCTCCTGACTGGTCTTGCCAGTCCTATGTTGAGAGAGCTCAGCCTCCAGTTTGGCCGTATAGTTGCATCTCTCGCATGTATTTGTGTTTTGTGGGAGGAGGAGAGGGTTGTCTGTGTACATGAGGCAATTGTAACATTGCCTCAATATTCCCAGGTTCACCAGCTGAGCAGGAGAGGACACTAGCAACTGATCCCTCGACATGCTAGAAGGATAGACAAAAAAAAACTTTAAGAAAGATTCCGGGGGACGTGGGTGTCCGAGAAATGGGGGGTTGCCTTTTTGGGGTACTATCTATGACAAGAGTGCCGTATCAAGGTAATAAGTACTGTAGGAGCAAGTGCTAGGAAAAACAGATAGAGAATAGTCTACTTGGAGTCAAGTAGAGAGGATCTTTTTAGTTATAGGATACGCTAATTAGATCAGTAGTATAGTTCGAGGGAGGTAGTTTTAAGGGAAAATTTGAAGAGTGGACTTTAGGTAGCCCGAATAGTTTAAACCTGCTTAACCGGCGCTGCCCTAGTGTGCAACAGTGGCAGCTCCGCGCTAAATCGCGCTAATGCGCGCTAAAGCGTGCTTTATAGCAGGGGGCTGGAAAAGACAGGAAATGACCCAAAATGGCCAATAAACTACAAGTTACTGCCTTAAACCACTCCTCTGAGGACAAACAGGCAGCTCAGTACTCCCTACTCCCACTAGTGAGTAAAGAAACTACCCCTTGACCAAACAAGGAAAATGGAGAAAACAGGAACCAAGACAAAGCCCAGGGATCAGCAAAATCTGATCACAGGAACAAACTATTAGAAAAGTATGGAAAACAAGAGTATTTTTTTGTTTTTTTCAAGTTTTTTCAGATAGGCAGAAAATACAATAAATGCTGTGTTTTTCGACTAAATGCTATCAAAAGCTAGTACACTTGAGTGTATTAGCCTGTTGTTTAACTTTTAAGCAAAACTTAAACAAGCAAGTGCAATAAACAATTCAAGCTATTAAAAACAGGTAATAGCAGAATAAAACAGGCAGAAATAGCAATCGAAAGGCTTAAAAAGTCGAAAATGCAGAAAAAAATACTTAGAATCTGGAAAGTTTGTCTTTTCTGGTCTCTGCTGCTCTAGGAACTCTGCTGGACACCACGAGGAGCTGTGCTGAGTTCTCTATAGCCAGAAAAGCCCGCCAAAGCGTGCTTTATAGCAGGGGCTGGAAAAGACAGGAAATGACCCAAAATGGCCAATAAACTACAAGTTACTGCATTAAACCACTCCTCTGAGGACAAACAGGCAGCTCAGTACTCCCTACTCCCACTAGTGAGTAAAGAAACTACCCCTTGACCAAACAAGGAAAATGGAGAAAACAGGAACCAAGACAAAGCCCAGGGATCAGCAAAATCTGATCACTGGAACAAACTATTAGAAAAGTATGGAAAACAAGAGTATTTTTTTGTTTTTTTCAAGTTTTTTTTTCAGATAGGTAGAAAATACAATAAATGCTGTGTTTTTCGACTAAATGCTATCAAAAGCTAGTACACTTGAGTGTATTAGACTGTTGTTTAACTTTTAAGCAAAACTTAAACAAGCAAGTGCAATAAACAATTCAAGCTATTAAAAACAGTAAAAACAGGTAATAGCAGAATAAAACAGGCAGAAATAGCAATCGAAAGGCTTAAAAAGTCGAAAATGCAGAAAAAAATACTTAGAATCTGGAAAGTTTGTCTTTTCTGGTCTCTGCTGCTCTAGGAATAGTATGACATTATTTTATTTGTTGAGGCCTTTTGGAAGGATTTTTTAAGGTTATAATAGTAATGTTAATGCTGGCATCACATGTATTTTGTAAAGCAAGGAGTAAGACAACTACATTTTAATTCCTTGATCTTGAGGAAGGAAGTTTTATGCAATACTCATTTTACATCTTTAAAGGATGGGGAATTTATTTAGAATTACTGCCATCTATTCTTCAGCATTTTTAACATGAATATAGCTTATCTGGTGTCCTCCTGTCTGACAAGTGAATAAATATATCCTGAGCTGGGGAAGGAAGTTCTAGATTTTGCAATTTCCACCTGAACAATAAACATATGTGTTATGATTTCTAGTTAAATATTAATCCAGGGTGATTTTTGCAATGTACTTAGACTAGAGGAATATGTGTTAGAGACATGCAGTAGAAGAATTAGTATTTATTGAAAAGGTGTGTTACTGAATGTCTGAAGAAGTTATTAGAGAAGCAAAGGGCAGTAACAAAAATAAAAACACAAAAGCAGCAGCTGATGTTAAGCAGAAACATGAAAAACCTGAAGGTGTATAGATGTGTTTAATGTAGTGAGAAAAAAAGACCATTACTTTGATCTGTCTGGGAAATGCTGTGATACTGGATAATATGCAGGTCCGTGTAACCTGATAAGACTCCAGTATTGAAATAATAATTTAGAAAAAAACTAATGAAACTGGCGGAGTAGCATTAGAATGTTTAGAATAAATTGAAGGGATGTTAGAGTGTTGATATAATGGGAGATGGATTTGCAACCGTGGAAGGGGGAGAAAAAAAGACTAACTTTAAAAAAAGAAAGTGCAAAAGTAATGAACACAGAGACAAAGAATTAAGATGAGAAAGTGTGAAAGCTAATGATGTAGGAGACAGGAGTGGAAGAAAACCACTCGTTAGATTATGATGATAAAAAAGTGAGAAGAACGTTGACTTAAATATGGAAAAATTACAGTAACCCATGTATGAAAGATATAACAGAAGGGTCCGTCCCCATGGTGCAGAGGGATAAAGCCATTACTGTGCCCCAGATGATCAGTGTTCACCTTACATCACAGGCACCAGAGGAACGGGTCAGAGAAATTGAGGACAGCAGTGAGTGGCTGACAATGGCTCCACCCATCCTGTGGGGAGAGAGGACAGGAGTGGGTGGCCAACAATGGCTCTACCCATCCTGTGAGGAGGGAGGACAGAAGTGGGTGGCTGACAATGGCTCCACCCATCCTGTGGGGAGGGAGGACAGAAGTGGGTGGCTGACAATGGCTCCACCCATCCTGTGGGAAGGGAGGACAGAAGTGGGTGGCTGACAATGGGCTCCACCCATCCTTGGAGGGGGATGGAAGATGGGAGTGAGGGATTGACTATGGCTGATCCCATCCCTTGCTACCTAGGCTGACTGCAGTAGCAGGGTAAAGAGCTGAATGAGCTTGGAGCTGCATGTAGTATTCTACTTAGTCAAGATGTAATGCATGCATCTCTCATGGAAAGCAATTGTGGTAGCAGACATAAGAATTGTGGTATATGTGGGTGCAGGGAGAGCTTTGTGAAACCAAGTTTTAAGCAAAGGATTTTGTGGTAATCCCTGGTACCCATTGCTTGCACCAGGCACCACCCCCATGGAGGATGGGAGTGAGTGGCTGACAATGGCTACACCCATTCTGGAAGGAGGGAGGATTGTACTGAGTGGCTAACAATGGCTCCACCTATACTGGGGGAAGGAAGGATGGAAGTGAGTGGCTGTCAATGGCTACACCCATCCTGGGGGGAGGAGGGGAGGACTGTACTAAGTGGCTAACAATGGCTCCACCTATCCTGGGGGAAGGGATGATGGGAGTGAGGGATTGGTGATGGCTGATCCCATCCCTTGCTACCTAGGCTGACTGCAATAGCAGGATGTTGTATCTTTCGGCTTTTCCTGGTTAGGGGTCGCCACAGCGGAACTCCGGTCCGCTAATTATTGGCAGTAGATTTTTACATGCCGAGTTGCCAACCTTGATGCACAACCTTCAACAAAGGTACGTCCATTCATGCATGTCTCCACACAGAAGAAGCTTTAACTAAGAATCGAACAGGACAACGTCTTACTGTGAGGCGACAACGCTAAGCAGCACCACCACCGCAGTTGAAGGATAAAGAATTGAATGAGCTTGGAGCTGCATGTAGTGTTCTTCTTGGTCAAGATGTAATACATGCATCCCCCATGGAAAGCAATTGTGGTAGGAGACATAAGCATTGTGGCGTATGTGGGTGCAGGGAGAGCTTTATGTGAAACCAAGTTTTAAGCAAAGGATTTTGTGGTAAACCCTGCTACCCATTGCTTGCACCAGGCACCACCCCATTGCCCTCCCCTGTTTTTTTCAGTGTCTGACCTTACCCACACTATTTGTATAGATTAAATATGTCATGTTTTTCACACTTTTACTCTTCACTTTTCCCTCCACCCTTTCTGTGAACCATAACTGGCTGAGACTATACCTATGCTGTAATAAGAATAGAGGAAATAACTTAATTAAACCAGGGGTCTAAGGGCTAGGCCCTCAAAACCCATGAGGTTCTAGAAACTCGGAAGTCCATTTTAGAGCTTTTTTCCAAAATGTTGTTCCATTGGTGTTCTGTACAAAAATCATGACTAAGTAAAGAAATTCTCTGTTTTTTT
This sequence comes from Protopterus annectens, assembly GCF_019279795.1. NCBI lineage: Eukaryota > Metazoa > Chordata > Ceratodontiformes > Protopteridae > Protopterus > Protopterus annectens. Next base: position 408,649,147 of record NC_056743.1, on the reverse strand, counting down.
TTCTTTAAAAGAAGTAGCAATTTTATCCAAGGCTTGGTATTCAAAGCTTACCAAATAGTAGTAAACTGAAGAGGAATGCTGTGAAGATGCATAAACTGCACTTCATATTAGTGCCTGTCATCATCCCCAAAAAGGGATAGCCACCTTCTATGTACCCCTTAGATGTTAGATGAGGATGGAAGTGAAAGAACAAATAACCACACCTATATGTAAAGTTATTGCTGTGATGCATATACTCAGCAGGCATTCTCACCCTCTACTGTCAGACATGTACACAGCATGGCACCTTACTCCCCTAACCCAAAAAGCCACATGTATTCACATCTGAGGTTTGGTTGTAAGAAAGGTGGGGACAAAAAGTATAACAATGTATTCCAACTCTTTGCTTCTAAATAGTGCACTACATTTAGACAAGTTATAGTGATCTTCAGAGCACCTCCGAGGTTTGACTGTAAGAATACTTAAATAAATAATAACCATACTGTCCTCAGCCGTCTGTGTACATCTGAGTAGGGCTAGTTTTAAACTTGATTGGGTACATGGCAGACTGTGAAGATGCCCCCCCCCCCCCCCCCCACACACACTAAGCCTGTGTCAAAACCCCATTCTACAACTATGAGGACTTACACATTCTGTGATGGATTTTATTTTTGAAAGACATTTAATTGTTCTGTTTACATGCTAACAAACATTATGTATGTGTTCCCAATATTGTGCATGTCCAGAGACAAAAGTAAGTTATGCCATTTATACGCTGCCACTACCCTTGACAAGCATGATCTGTCACGAGATGCACTGGTATTTTTTTTCATACATGCACAAGTATACTGACACTGTACTGGACAAGTCTGATCGATCACAAACACATGCATACACACACACACACAGACACACGGGCACACACACACACACACACACTTTACTTCCAGGCATATTAGAGGAAGCTGTACAGCAGTCTGTAAGATCCCCAATACAGTGATGGAACTTTGAGGTGCTCCATGTAAGATTTGTTATTTACACCCTATATTCTTTTTGAGAGAAGCCTTTGTGGGCACTGCAGTTGTTGTAAATATCTGGACAGGACCTTCCTGAAGTTATTTGTCTCTGTCAGGCCTTCTTGAAAAGTATTTGTGTCTTTGGTGGATTCTGTGACCATGCCTAGCTTGCAGTCATCTGCAAACTTGGTCAGCCAGAGACCACCGGTCTTGGTCTTGATGTTAGAGGAGTAGATGCCAAAAAGGAAAAGCCTCAGCACCGAGGGACCCCACTAGTTAGTCTCCTCTTTGTGGAGGTAGAATCTCCTATCCTAACTTCTTGGGTCCCATCTCTGAGCCAGCCAACTGTCCATTGTGTAATGTATGGATTTATGTCTATTTTACGAGTTTATCTACCATTCCCAGGTAATGTCTTATGACAAATTATTTGGCTGGGTCATGGTAGGCAGTGTGGATGATTTTGCCCTTGTACATAGTTTCAGTGACTTTCTCAAAGATGTTCACCAGATTGAGTAAGCATGACCTGCCCTTGATGAAAACAACCTAGGTCGGATCTAGACTCTGAAGGATTCCTGTCATTTTCATGTTTATTTCTATGGCTTTGCATGTGAGACTAGTCAGACTTATAGGTCTGTAGTTACCTGGGTTCATATATGAGCCTCCCCACTTTGTGCAAACGGGTGATGGTTGGAGTCCTTCATTTGCTTGTGCACTGGAGGATATTGTAAAATAGTGATTTTAGTTGGCCTTATAGGTCATGTTTCATGCCATTTAGGTGGCATCATGAAATGTTATCAGAGTCCATCAATGTAGTGTTCTTAGCCTTAGTGCATTGAAGACTGATTTCCTAGTAATGGTTGGGGGTTATGCTGAGGGTATTTCCGAAGTTGCAGCTGGGGGGGGGGGGGTAAATTTGTCAACCAGTAGAGTTATCTTCTCCTCCAGCTCCGTGTAGGTGGCTCAGTTCACAATTAGTTTGGCACATGTACGTTGTGTTTGAAGTTGTGGATGTAGGTGAAGAATGCCCCGTGACTGTCTGAGGAAGCTGTTTTCACCTCAGATTTGGTCCTGGGATCCTGGGTTGATTAAGTCCAGAAATCTCTGCACCTGCTTGTCAGAGGGTATGTATGATTCCCGTTTCATAGTGGAGTAGGTAGTCACCTGTGAATAAGGTGTTGGGTTGAATAAGGTGTGTCCCCTTTACATTTAACCATGTCATTTTGGCTTCCTGGATCATTTAGGGGAAGTTATAGCCTGCAAGGAAATGGTATGGAATTTTCTTATGGTGTTTTGGAGATGGAGAAGTTCAAGCACATCATACTGATTGACCAGTTTTGAGGTGTGTTTGCATTTGATGTAAGTTGAGACTCCTACATCTTTTGTCCCTTCCTGTATGGAATCTGGTCTATATGTGTGAAAGGCATTATAGCTCTGTACTGCTGGTGTGCTGCTGTTGGCTTTAAACAATATCTTATTAACTGCACAAATATCTGTATTCTCCAGGGTGTGGACAGCTTGCAGGGAGTCGTTTCTTGTTTAGACTCCTGGTATTGAGCATTGGTAGATATAGCTGTGTGAGAAGGCTAATCAGGTTGGCAATGGCTAAAGAATGCACTTTGGGGGTAGACAAAGACTTGGCCAATACTCAAAAGCCTAAAAGCGACAGGTGCAGACCATTCCTAGTAAAGCAGCATGGTCTGTCAACCATATCCTTCCAGCAAGACAAATACTGTAACTCCATGGAGTGACACATAAACTAAGCCAATTATAAAAATCAATAAACGTCTGTTCATATTGTGGCATCATGCTTGGAGAGGGTAGAATGCTAATACCATCCTGAGAGAGAGAGAGTCCAGGAGCTCCACCATGTCTGTCTCCATATAGTCCAAGGAGGTAAGTCTCTCCATTCATACAACTGAGTCATACTGGTAACTGTGGTTAAATGACCTGTGTATTTGTGTGATCTGCTAGATCCTGGCTTCTGTTAGGCAACTGACCATGACCCCCTCCTTACTTAACCTGGTGAATGGGATATCTGTGTGTCTCACAATGTAGTCTGCTACCACCATACTATTCGGTTGTGTGGTGGTTTGCCTTGTAGCTTTAGAGGCTGACGCACCTTGTGATGACTGTTTTGCGGTGGGTGCTATTTTGTAGAGTGCTTATGATGCAGCTGAGGATAACCACCCTCCTTGCGTGTTTTTTACTTCTGAAATACTCTCTACCACCCAAACCCCCTTCTTTCTCTCATCTCTACTCACTGGCTGAATTTCAACTCCTCACTAATACACAACTAACATAAATCCTCAACTATCTCTTACCTGAGTTTCTACAAAAGTAACCCCTTTTTCTCCATCTCTGTCTCTTTGAGTCCTTCACACACTTTTAATTAATTCTACATCTACAGGGCTTGAACTGCTTGATTTCAGTTATATATGATTGCTTATAATTTCCAGTGTAAATATTTTGTATACTTCTTTTAAATTACTTAGTGTATCTATGTAATTTTCTACATAATTTAGAATATACTTCCTTTAGATAATTCTTTTTATCTTTTGTATCACTGTACTTTTTATACTATATGTTAGTAATCACTTGTGGAGATTTTCTCTCCAGGCCTCTGCTGAAAAAGGGCTTCTGTCCAGTTGGACTAACCCAGTCAACAAATGACAAATAAAAAAAATATTGTAAGAACAACGTCTAGGAGGTTTCTGAGGTTTGGGAAGACTACATCTGAGAGCCTTAGCATATGTGGATTTGGGTGTCTGGTCCACACTATGTATGGTGGGTGTATTGTATGTTTGTTTCTGACAACCAGTTTGATATTTTAGTGCTAGTGAGATCTTTGTCCCCAGTGACATTATGTAAGTACATTTCTCACATACCGATTGAGTTTGTTTTATGAATAAGTGGTTGTCAGTGTACATGATCTCAGGATGCCCAAGTCCATCAAGCTGGCTGTAGAGGTAGTAGTGAGGGTACATATCAATTTTTACAAGTGTACAAGGGGATGGCGCACCAGGGGTTTACAAATTGCTAGCTAATGAGTATAGATTGCAGTTCCTTAATGTGCCAACTAGCTGCTCATTGTACAAAGACTGCACACTATGCCAGTGATCATATTGCTTTCACTCATCCTGCCCATACCACTAAAGATAACCATTATTTTGCATTTATCAGGATGGTCTAGCTTGTCTATAAAAGACCCCTCTTCAGTAGAGGCGCAAGGAGAAAGGCTCCACATAAATGTCATTGACATAATATTTTCATATCTATAAAATACATTTAGCATCACAGACACACCAGTATTTTATCCTGTATATTAAATAAAAAATGACAGTTAAGAAAAGCATATTATAGTATCTTTCAACATTAGTTATATAAGGAGAGAATAATAATACATCACAACCCAGCAATCCATTGTCATTTCTGACATATCCGGGAACTAACAGACAATATATCATGAGGAGAACATACCAAAAACTTGAGTCCCTCTGCAGATTGAAACACTACCTCACCAAATCAAGTCACTTAACAGCCACAGGATGTTTACTACCCACATGAACTTAAGCATCCTCTAAGCCCCCCAACAACATAAATTAGAGCAATGCTATGACAGAACTGTTCATAGTATAGAGAATTCTAGTTAAATGAACACAGGAATCAGAATGAATGAGGATTTGTTCAGGAGATGCAGTGCAGTTGTATATTGGGTTAGTCAGCAGCTGCTTTTTGAGGTGCTTATTAAGATATGGACTGGATTCTGTTTATCTTGGGGTGCCTGGGATGATATTCCAAAGTTTAGCAGTCAGATGTGAGTACGTGGCATTACTACGTGTTGTAGGACTTGGATATAGTGCTCGGATATTTTTCTTGTGAGTGTAAACCAGTAGCAGAAGACTACTACAAGATCACAGCAATTGTAATGAAGGGCATCTATTGTGTTGATATAGGATGGAATAGGTAACTTACAGTTGTATGTAAATTTAACAATTGGGCAGTTCCAACCAATTTAGTTTTTATAAGGTAATGTAGTGGTGCACTCTGCTGAGGGTGGAGTGGAACTGGCAAATATGGCAATTTTTTGAAAGGCACTTGATGATCTGTAGTAGGCACTGACAATACTTGACATGGTATATTTATAGTCTGTTGGGGGTGGAGTGGAACTGGCAAACATAGCAATTTTGTGAAAGGCACTTGATGATCTGTAGAAGACACTGACAATACTTGACATGGTATATTTATAGAGCAGTACTTATACATGATATGGTATCATATGCATAGGGCAATGAAAGTGAATAGTACCATATCCTCCATAAAAGAGCAGTACTTATACATGATATGGTATCATATGCATAGGGCAATGAGAGTGAATAGTACCATATCCTCCATAAAAGAGCAGTACTTATACATGATATGGTATCATATGCATAGGGCAATGAGAGTGAATAGTACCATATCCTCCATAAAAGAGCAGTACTTATACATGATATGGTATCATATGCATAGGGCAATGAGAGTGAATAGTACCATATCCTCCATAAAAGAGCAGTACTTATACATGATATGGTATCATATGCATAGGGCAATGAGAGTGAATAGTACCATATCCTCCATAAAAGAGCAGTACTTGCACATGCTATGGTATCATATGCATAGGGCAATGAGAGTGAATAGTACCATATCCTCCATAAAAGATGATGCTTGTGTTCTGACATTGTATCATCTCAACAGAGTAGGTACATTGTAGATCTCTGTATCATCTGCATACAGCCATTCCATATGTCGCACTATATGTACCTCATGCAAGGAACACTGAATGTGTCATCTGCATAGTGTTGTGACTGCATGCAGCATTGTATTAGTTACACCTGTTACAGTATATGGCTTTATATCATCTACACATTGTTTTAAAAGTGCTTGGTGAGGTGCCGTAAGAACATAGAAGTCACTGTATGGCATTTTGTAATCTACACGGAACAGCAATGCGTATATGTTATGGCATTTTGTAATCTACATGGAACAGTAATGTCTATAGATGATAACATTTTATAATCTACATGGAACAATAATGTGTATAGGTTATGGCATTTTGTAATCTACATGGAACAGTAATGTCTATAGATGATAACATTTTATAATCTACATGGAACAATAATGTGTATAGGTTATGGCATTTTGTAATCTACACAGAACAGTAATGCATAGAGGTTATAACATTTTATAATCTACATGGAACAATAATGTGTATAGGTTATGGCATTTTGTAATATACATGGAACAGTAATGTCTATAGATGATAACATTTTATAATCTACATGGAACAATAATGTGTATAGGTTATGGCATTTTGTAATCTACATGGAACAGTAATGTCTATAGATGATAACATTTTATAATCTACATGGAACAATAATGTGTATAGGTTATGGCATTTTGTAATCTACACAGAACAGTAATGTGTATAGGTTATGGCATTTTGTAATCTACATGGAACAGTAATGTCTATAGATGATAACATTTTATAATCTACATGGAACAATAATGTGTATAGGTTATGGCATTTTGTAATCTACATGGAACAGTAATGTCTATAGATGATAACATTTTATAATCTACATGGAACAATAATGTGTATAGGTTATGGCATTTTGTAATCTACACAGAACAGTAATGCATAGAGGTTATAACATTTTATAATACAGAAAAACAGCTTACTCTACCTATCCAGGCATGTCTAAAGGGCAGTTTCCGGTGTACTCTCCAGTCCAACTGATGAATCTGGGCATTTTGAGGCAATGTTACAACTGCCTCATGTACACAGACAGCCCTCTCCTCCTACCACCAAACACTAATATATGCGAGAGATGCAATTATACAGCCAAACTGGAGGCAAAGCTCTCTCAACCTAAGACTGAAACTGACAGTCAAGAGGAGAAGGGTAATGCTTGCAACACACCTCCAGTCTCACATAGACCTAATAAACCAACACCAGCAAATAACACACATGAACACATACTCGGAGGCTGTAAATAAAAATCTGCAAAAGCAACAGAGACCTCCAAAGCAGGCATCCAAGCAACCTCCACACCCGATCACCAACCATGAAACACATAGTTCACGTAATCAGTGAGCCATGCAATCACAGCCCTTAAGGCAAAATAACATACCCAACACACTAGTAATATGCGACTCTATAGTCAGGCACATTGATGTCCCACTAACTAGGCTGGACAAGGAGAAGATTACAGTTAGCTGCCTGTCGGGCGCCGGGATCTGCTACATAACACAAGCCCTCAGGTCACTCCAGAACAAGTACAAATACAACTCTGTCATTGTCCATGTTGGTGTGAATGAACTCAGACATACCTCCCTGGACTACATGAAAAGAGACATGGAAGAGCTCTCTGATCATGTAGCCCAGGCCGGTATGACCCTGACCCTGAATAACATCCTGCCCTCACCAATAATGATGGCACAGTATAAAGAAAAAAAATTATCAATTTCAACAATTGGCTAAGTTCCTGGTGTCATTCAAATGGGATCCATTATCTGTCCACCTGGGGCAACATGCTCGAGAAGCCACGTTGCTTTGCAAGAGATGGCTTGCACCTGTCACCCTTAGGCTTTCGAATACTGGCCAAGGCTCTTGCCTCCCCCATAGTGCCTTTTTTAGGCAAGGCTCAAAAGACAAACCCACCACCATAAATAGCAAAAGTAACCAAAAACTGAGGGTAATGCTACTGAACACCAGAAGTCTAAACCTCAAAATGTACGCAGTCGAGGCACTCCTCAGTATGGAGAACATCGACATCTGTGCAGTATCAGAAACCTGGTTTAAGGCTCCTGAGAGCACCCCAGCACTACTAGGCTATAACTCATACCATACCTTTCGGCCACAGAACCAGGACCGAAACACAAAAGATGGGGGTGTATCCATATTCATCAAGGATACCCACACCTCCAGGTTAATGGCTCAGCACAATGCATCAGAGATCAACCACTGCAATCCAAATTGTAGCTTGCTACAGATCACCCACCATGACCCAGGACCCCCATTCCGCATTTCTGGAGACACTGGGAAATATGAAGTCCTACCAAACACCCTAATACTGGGTGATTTCAATTACCCAAACATAAACTGGGAGAACTACTCAAGTACTAACTCCCTTGCCCAACGCTTCCTAGAATTTATAAACTTGAATGCCCTGGATCAACTGGTCAACATCCCCACCAGAGGGAACAACATATTGGACCTGGTCATCACCAACATGGGCGACCGGTGTTCCACACCGGAGGTCAACCCCTCGCTGGTTAGATCAGACCATAGACTAATCACTTTGGATATCCACATTCCGCCCCCACTCCCAGTCAAGGAAACCACTGTGAAAAACTTTTCAAAAGCAAACTTCACGTTACTTAAGACCGAGGTGGAAAGGTTCACAGCCCCCATACTAAAGGACAATGCTGTCCAAGCTGCTGAAACCTTTACAAAGGCACTCTATGAACATCTGCAGGAATGCGTGGATCGTGCTATCTTAAGTAAAACCAAGACTTACTCCTCCAAGAAAGGAAACCAGTCTGGTGGACCCCTGCCATAAACAAGCTATACAACAGGAGGAGGAAACTAGTACAGAAAAGAGTAAAGTCCCAAGAAGGAAAGACATCCCTGATCAGTATCAGCAAGAAGCTATGATCCCTCATTAAATCATCCAAGGCTAGTTTCGAAAGAAAAATTGCCAGTGACTCCAAAGATAACCACAAAGCGTTCTTTAGCTATGTCAAGAACCTAAGTGGAAACTATCATATCTGCTCTGAGTTAGTGCAGAATGGCACAAAATACACTGAACCGACTGATATTGCCAACATTCTAACAGACAGGTTTAGTGCAAACTTCACCCCCTCTCACCCTCCATAACCATACCAGAAGAATGTAGGGTCCTGTCAGTCACTGGCGCACAGGTTAAAACAGCCCAATCCAAAGCCAAAAACACAGCTTCAATGGGATTGGACGGTGCCCCAGACTGTGTCTTACAAGAGCTCCAAAATGAACTAACCCCTCACCTAAACACACTGTTCAAACTCAGCCTGTCTACAGGCTACATACCCACAGAGTGGTGCACAGCAACAGTTATCTCACTCCACAAAGGTGGAGCCACAACGGACCCCGGGAACTATCGCTCTATAATCCTGACTAGCCTGGTCTGCAAGGCTATAGAGTGCATCATCATGAAACTCAATAACAGAGACATTGGGAACCTCCAAACCTTGGACCCCACCCAGTTTGCTTTAAGGGCAGATCATGCCTCCTAAACCTGGTGGACTTCTTTGAGACAGTTACCAAGGCATTAGATGAGGGAAAGGAGGTCCACACAGCCTACCTAGACTTCGCAAAGGCTTTTTACACCATTCCCCATTCTAGTATTATAGACAACTGGCTCATGGATAGAACCCACATGGTGGGAGTTGCAGGCTCTATGTCCGACTCTAAACCGGTTGCAAGTGGCGTCCCCCAGGTCTCAGTCCTAGGACCCCTCCTGTTCACTATATAATTCTTAGAGGTACAGGCAAGCATAAGAGGACTATGGCTGACTAAGTTCACAGACGACTGCAAACTAGGGGCCATAATTGATTCTCCGGCTGATACAGACACCCTCCATAAGGGTCTCACTGAGACGGATACCTAGTGTCAAATCATGGCCTCAAGCTAAATGCCAAAAAGTGCATAGTCATCCCCTTTGGAAAAAATAAAGTACCCACAAACTACCACATAGGTGGTAGTCCCCTAAATACAGAAAATGTAATAAGGGATCTGGGGACCCAAGTAGATAGCAATCTCTCCTTTGATAATCATATTGCCAAGGTTTTTAGAAAATCCTTCTATGTGGCCCACCTAATCACAAAAGGGTTCGCATCTAGAACAAAAGAGGTTATTGTGCCTCTCTACTCATCACTCATTAGCCCCATCATAGAATACAGTGCCACATTTGGAATGTACCTTACAAGACACCTGCAACAGGTGGAAAGACCACAAAAGTACCACACCAATAGGATTACTGGCCTCAAACAGATGCCCTATGCAGCCCGACTCAAGAAACTCCAGCTGTACTCGGTTGCATGACGCTTACTCAGAGGTGATCTCTGCCTACTCAGAGGTGATCTCTGCCTGACATACAAGGCCATCTCCAACCCAGAATTGCTGGACATGCTCCACCTAAAAAAAAAAAAAAACAAATCCTGGAGAGCCACACGCTCTAGAGATATAAACCTCACCACAACGATAAATAGGACATGCTGGAGGGTAGATTCCTGTCCCAGAGACTCCCCATGCTTTGGAACAGGATTCCAATATACATCATGCAGAGCCCCTCACTAACACTCTTCAAGAGAAACCTTGACCGGTGGATGGGAAACAGAAAATTTACCCCAGGGATCACTGCAGTGGCTCTGCTGGACAGTGGAGCAGGGAACTAATGGCTCTGCTGGACAGAGGCACAGGGAACTAATGGCTCTGCTGGACAGAGGCACAGGGAACTAATCTAAGGGGGTGGCGAAAGTCAACACATTCTGGCTAGGCTTATAAATGCCCTTGGGCAGACAACCTAGTACTTACCTATGAACCTATAATCTACACAGAACAGCAATGTGTATAGGTTATGGCATTTTGTAATCTATGTGGAATAGTAATGTTTATAGGTTATGGCATTTTGTAATCTACACGGAACAGTAATATGTATAGGTTTCATAACTTAAATAGAACAATGAGATTGTACAGCACTGCGTGACTGGTGAGTAACTGCTTCATTACTGAACTGTTACTTGTCTATTGTACTGCCACTGCATAAGACAGAGTACTGACAGTACATGCTATCATGTCATTTGTGCACTACACTGATAGTGTACAGTGTCATAAAAGGAAATACTGCCAGCCCAGCTATCTGGAATTTTGTAAATAATCCTATGTCATTTGTAAATATCAACATGATTTATATGCTTGTCATACAAATATATTAGAACTATATGTTATGTGTATATTAAACTACTGTTACAGACTTGTGTGTTGAACAGGGTTTGTACAGTACTGGGCTTCAGTGATGTGTCTGCAGTGTACCCTACTGGAAAAGAACAGAAATGCATTGTACATTTGTAAATGTATATATTTTTTAACAGTGACAACTGGGAAATAAAAAGTTAACTTGCAAAACTTCAAGAAAATAAGTTGAAATTAAATTGTTTTATGATTGTGCTATAAAAGTTATCTTTCAGTTTCAGTCAACAGGAGACATGATGTCTACACTAGCAGACTCTGTGTTGTTTTGTAAATGTTTTATTTCCTCTAGCTGGTACAAACATTTGAAGGCTATATATTTTCACAGAGAGCTTCTAAATTCTGTTAGTCTCTGATAAAAGGGGTTTAGAGTGGAAACTGAAGTCAGGTGACAAAAAGTGATGCCATCCCAGCTAACCCAGCAGTAATACCACTTCATAATGGCGGCCCATCTAGAGACATAACTAACTACAGTCCCATTGCCATTCTATCCCACCATACCAAAATTCTGGAGAAATGTGTCCACCAGCAACTCATGAATCACCTCACTACCAACAACCTACTCTCCAGCACCCAGCATGGCTTCAGGCCTAAACACAGTTCTAACTCAGCCCTCATAGCCTTTACAGAGACCATTCACCACCTCATAAATGAAGGACAACTAGACTCAGCCATTTTCTTAGATATGTCAAAAGCTTTTGACACAGTGTTCCATCAGCTGATCCTCAACAAACTTGCCAGTTAGTCTCAATACCACACCCCTAACATTGTTTCACAGATATCTATCCGACCATCAACATGCCACTAAATGGGCAAGCAGCCTCTCCCCACTATTACCAGTCACCACAGGGGTACCGCAAGGCTCCATACTTGGTCCCCTCCTCCTCATAATATTTACCAACAACCTATGTACTGCCACCCAACATGCCACCATCATCCAATATGCAGATGACTCCTCCCTTATCTGCTCAGCCCACTCCCCACAAAAACTCCAACACAAAATGCAATCATCATTCCAATATATTGAAAAGCACCTCACTAGCCACCAACTCATCCTAAATCCAAATAAGACCAAGCTCTTAATTTTCTCTAATAAATCTTAAAACCCAGTACCCAATCCCTCTCCATACTATCTAACAATGGTACAAAAATCGAACCCACCAATCAGACCAAGCTGCTTAGGGGTAACCATAGATGACTCACTAAAATTTGATAAACATGTCTATCTGATCATCAAAAAAATCCACTCTAAACTAGGTGTTCTATACCTTACCTTAAACCTTACCTTACTCAAGCTAGACTGGCCACTGCAAGATCCCACTTGCTATCCACCCTCCTATACTGCTCTGAGGTCTTTAATAACCTATCAAAAACTGGCCTAAATAAACTAGGCTCCTGCTATAACAGAATAGCTACGTTTGTGACCAACCAACCCCACAGACACACCACTGCACTGCTCTCTGACCGCTCAACTGGATAGAACTTCCTAACCTATTATTACTAAACAACTTTCATAGGTTCATAGGTTCATACTAGGCTATCTGCCCTAGGGCATTTATAAGCCTAGCCAGAGTGTGTGTGGCTTTCACCACCCCTTAGGGTGAGAATACTATACCCATTAGTTTGCTGTGCCTCTGTCCAGCAGTGATACAGAGATGATTCCCGGGGTAAACCTACGATCTCCCATCCACTCGTCAAGATTTCTCTTGAACAGAGTCAGTGAGGGGCTCTGCCTCACATGGACTGGGATTCTGTTCCATAGTGTAGGGAGTCTCTGGGTGATGAATCTGTCCCTCCAGCACGTCCTATTTATATCCGTGTTGAGGTTTAAGTCTCTTGCTCTCGTGGCTCTGGTGGATTTGGATTTTTTGAGGTGGAGCATGTCCATTAATTCGGGTTGGACATGGCCTTGTATGTCAGGCACAGATCACCTCTGAGCAGACGGTATGCGACTGAATAGAGCTGGAGTTTCTTCAGTCGGGCATCGTATAACATATGTTTGAGCCCCTTTATCCTTTTGGTGAGGAACTTTTGGGGTCTTTCCAACTGCTGCAGGTGTCGGGTAAGGTACATTCAATGGGGCGTTGTACTCAATCATTGGTCTGATAAGTGAAGAGTACAGGGGTACAATGACCTCTCCTGATCTGGATGTGAATCCCTTCATGATCAGGTGGGCAATGTAGAAGGTCTTCCTAACCACTTTGGCAATGTGAGTGTCAAAAGAGAGGTTACTGTCAACTTGGGTCCCCAGGTCCCTGATAACTTCTTCCGTGTTTAATGGATTACCACCTATGTGGTAATTAGGGGTTACCTTGTTTTTCCCAAAGGGTATGACTATACATTTTTTGGCATTTAGCTTAAGGCCATGGCTCTGGCACCAGTTATCCATTTCTATGAGATAGAACTTCACTTACTCATAAAATCATATTCAACCCTGCTGACTGTCCAGCTCTAGCAAAACTAGTCCAGCCAAACACAAACTGTAGACTCCTCAGGTCATCCAACACACTAATGCTAAAAGTAACCCCCTCTCACAACTATCATGGAGACTCCCTCTACTACCATAAAATAGCCAAAGATTGGAACGCCCTTCCTCAACAGATAACTAAAAACCCCAACCTGTCCACATTTAAAACTACCCTGAAAGACTATTTAAATGATAATTGGCTATGCCCCTGTATTGCTCCCAACTAATATTCTTCCATTTTTCCACTCATCTCACACATGATAGCCTAAATAGTGCTTATCCCACATAGGGCTATCCCACTATCTGTCTTTTCTTTATTAATCTTTATTCCTTCTGATGACCTAATAATGAGCGATTCAACTACCCCACCATTAACTGGGAAGACTACTCATGTACCAACTCTCTTGCTCAACGTTTTCTGGAATTCATAAATTCCAACACCTTGGATCAACTTATTCTCACTCCCAACAGGGGCAGCAGTATCCTAGACCTGGTCATTGCCAACATGGGCAACCGGTGTTCCACACCAGATGTAAATTCCTCATTGGTCAGATCTGACCACAAGCTAATCACCCTAGACATCCACATCCTGCCCCCACCCCCAATTAGGGAAACCACCGTAAAAAACTTCTCCAAAGCCAACTTCACACTTCTGAATACAGAAGTGGCAAACTTCATGACACCCATGTAGACAGACAATAGAGGTACGACTGCTGAATCCTACACAAATGCACTTTATAAGCACTTACAAGAGTGCATGGATCATGCTATCCCTAATAGAACCAAGATGCTATCCTCCAAAAAAAGGAAGCCAGTCTGGTGGTCCTCTACCATAAACAAACTCTACAACAGAAGAAAGAAACTGTTGCAAAAGAGAGTAAAATCCCATGACTGGAGGAACTCCCTGGTCAACCTCTGTAAGAAGCTGAGATACCTCATAAAATCCTCCAAAGCTAGTTACGAAAACAAAATTGCCACTGACTCTAAAGACAACCACAAAGCATTCTATAGCTATGTCAAGAATCTCAATGGCAACACTTAGATCTGCGCTGAGTTACAGCACAATGGCACTAAATATACAGAACCAACTGATATTGCCAACATCCTGGCAGATAGGTTCAGTGCTAACTTTACCCCCCTCTCACCCCATAGAGGGCCCAGAATGCAAAGTTCCTGTAATCACGGCTGCACAGGTAAAAAAAAAATCACTCTCCAAAGCCAAGAACACAGCATCCATGGCACCTGACTATATCCCATGCTGCATTCTACATGAACTACAGAATGAACTGGCACCCTACTTAAGTACCATGTTCAATCATAGCCTCACCTCAGGCTTTGTTCCCACTGCATGGCGCACCATGACATTTAGCCCACTCCACAAAGGGGGAGCCACGACGGACCCCGGGAACTACCGCCCCATTAGCCTGATGAGCCTGGTCTGCAAGGCCATGGAACATATCATCATGGAACTTATAAACAAAGACATTAGTAATCTCCAAACTCTGGACCCTACCCAGTTCAAGTTTGTAAAAGGCAGATCATGTCTCCTAAACTTGATTGACTTCCTTGAAGCAGTCACCAAAGCCATAGATGAGGGTAAGGTGGTTCACACAGCTTATCTAGATCTCGCCAAGGCTTTCAACACCATCCCCCATTCTGGAATTATAGATAAGCTCACTAAACTAGGTATAAATCCCTATGTCACAAGATGGGTTGCCAACTGGCTCTTGGACAGAACCCACACTGTGAAAGTAGCAGACTCCAAATCCGACTTCAGACCAGTGACAAGTGGAGTACCACAGGGTTCAGTCCTGGGTCCTCTCCTGTTTGCTATCTACTTCTCTGAAGTACAGGCTAACAAAGAAGGTCTTTGGCTAACAAAGTTTGCAGATGACTGCAAACTAGGAGCCATAATCAAAACTCCTAACGATGTGGACATGCTACAAAAGGGCCTTACTGAGACAGATGCCAGGTGTCAAAGCCATGGCCTGAAGCTCAATGCCAAAAAGTGTATTGTCATCCCCTTTGGTAAAAACTCTGTACCCATGAACTACCACATAACTGGTGGTCTACTTAATGCCGAAAGTGTGATAAGAGACCTTGGGACACAGGTGGACAGTAGTCTCTCCTTTGATAATCACATCACCACAGTGGTCAGGAAATCCTTCTGCGTGGCTGATCTCATCACAAAAGGTTTCTCATCCAGAAAAAATGGTCATTGTTCCCCTCTACTCATCACTCATTAGACCCATTATAGAGTACAACGCCCCTTTTGGTATGTACCTCACAAGACATTTACAACAACTGGAAAGGCCACAGAAATACCTCACAAAGAGGATTACTGGCCTCAAACAGATGCCCTACTCAGACCATCTCAAAAAACTCCAGCTTTACTCTGTCGCATATCGCCTACTCAGAGGCATTCTCTGCCTAACATACAAAGCTATGTCAAACCTGGAGCTGTTGGACATGCTCCACTTAAAAAATCCCAATCACTCCGAGCCACACGCTCTAGGGACCTAAACCTTGTCACCACAATAAACGGAACATGCTAGAGGTATAGATTCCTGTCCCAGAGACTTCCCATACTCTGGAACAGACTGCCTATCTATGTCAAACAGAGCTCCTCATTAGCACTCTTCAAGAAAAACGATGATTGGATGGGAAATAGGAAATTCACCCCAGCAATCACTTCTGTGGCTCTGCTCGACTGGTGCACAGGAAAATAATTTTCTTGGGTGGCGAAAGCCAGGTTACCTTTTTGGCTAGGCTTATATAGGCCCTAGGGCTAATAGCCTAGTACCTACCTATGAACCTAACTTGTAAAACTACATGACCAATTTTGTTCTTTTATAAGTGACTCATCTTGTAAAGCTGCATGACTTATGTACCTCATATATATTTAAAAAAAAAAAGGTATTCATGTATGCCTGAAACATGCATGTTTATATTGTATTCTGTTATTATATGTTGCTATAATATTTGTGTTAAGCTCATTTACATATTGTTAGCAATGTGCTACTTAAACTAAGTTTACTGCTTATACCTTAGTAATGTTCTTTTTGTTGTAGAGCTTTTCTCCCCTGGTCTCCGCTGAAAACGTTTTTTTTTTTCATCCCAGTCAGACACTACCCGGTTAACAAATGAAAATAAAATAATAAATAATACTTGATATTAATTTAAGAACTCTCTCAGAGAGAGACTGTGCATTTTGTATTTGTCTTTTGATCTGACAACATCAACTCATCACCACCTTTTTCACTTCCCCTCCTGTGACTAAGTTTTTAGGGCATAGTAACTCTTTTAGATTCAGATAAGAATATAGTAAAGTATAGCTTAGATGTTAATGTCCTGCTCTATTCTTACTCTAACTGGCTTGCTCTAGCAGGAGACATTCACCCCAACCCTGGACCCAAGACTAGCAGCAATCTCACTCCCCCTATCTCTTCAAATAGTACTAACCGCAAATATCTCAAACTCATTATCATTAACACCCAGAGTATAAAAACAAAATAGCACTTCCATGCGTGGTCAGTCATACTCTACCAGATATAGTATCAGTCTCAGAGACATGGGCACTCCTCCATGCGTGGTCAATCATACTCTACCAGATATAGTACCAGTCTCAGAGACATGGCTAAAACCCCGCATTACTGACTCTGACATTGTACCCCCTGACTTTCAAGCACTGAGATGTGACCACCAAAACAAAAAAGTAGGAGGAGTAGCCTTAATCTATAATAGCCTACTGAACCTCTGTCCTTACCAGAATCCCATTCCTCAGTTCAGCAATGCTGAACTAGTCATAGGAATTCTTAAAATGAACAACTACAAAAGTATTTGTGTTATAGCCATCTATATCCCCCCTGGAGATAACACTACCACGTTACAAAGCATACTCTTATGGGCTACAACTAACATTAAACTAGAGACATACATATTAGGTGACATGAACATTGACTGGAATAGAATCAATAACAATAACCCCTCCCTATCTGTCAATCCATTTAATTTCACGCAACTAATAAATGACATTACCAGACCTAACAGAAACAACCCCCCAGGGTCCACTCTGGACTGGATCTTAAGTCTGCCACATAAAAAAGATCTCTCACTCTGGTATACTACCAGACACAATGAGTGACCATCTCCCAGTCTTCATTCACCGAGCTCTCACCACTCCCCTCACCAACACCAATGCACTCACACTCGTAACCTTACTAACTTTAACCCTTCTATATTCTCTGAAACCCTTAAACTAACAAATTGGGACAACCTAAAAACTCTTCCACTAGATAAGGCCTTAGACTCCTTCAATACTACCTTCGTAGGCATCCTAAAAACCCAAGCCCCACCTAGAACAAAACAAATAAAACCCAACTCCTCCCCTTGGCTAACAAAGGACACCAAAACACTTGTGCTACGAAGAGACAAGACCTGGAAACTTTACAACAAAAATAAGCACCCTGCTACCCTCCATAAATATAGGCAACTCCGCAGTCTAACCAAAAAGAATGTTACAAATGATAAGAAATCTTACTACACCAAACTACAGGCTACCCACATCAAAAATCCTAAACAATTCTGGAACTACATCAACTCTCTTTTGTACCCCGGTGCCAAATCCAATCCTTGTCCTGACAACAATAAAACTGACACAGAAATTGCCACCGTTTTTAACTCCTCCTTTACCAACTCTATAGCTGAACTTACCAAGACCTTCTCCAACCACATCTCCTTCCCTCCTCCCAATCCTACTTCCCCTTCCCAACCCTCCACTCATAATCCTTCCACCCCTTTTCATCTAAAACCCATCTCAACCTCCTACATTAAAAAGCTTCTTTCCAAACTTAATCCATGCTCCAATGCCCCTGACAATATTCCCTCACTCTTTCTCAAGTTCGCCGCCGATGGTATTGCCATCCCCATCAGCATTCTCATCAATAGGTCTATCCAGGAATCTTATGTCCCCAAATTATGGCATGCTGCCATTATCTTCCCCCTCTACAAAGGAGGCAAAAAATAATAGCATCTCTAACTTTCGACCAATAGCCATTCTTTCCCCAATTTCAAAAATCCTTGAAAAATGCATCCGCCAACAACTCATGCCCTACCTCATCAATAATCAACTCCTCACCCCTACACCACACGGCTTCCGTCCTGGCCATAGTATAATAACTGCTTTCCTTTCTTTCTTAGACATAGTTAACCATGCCCGGGACTCTGGCAAAATTGTCTCCACTGTCCTCCTCGCGCTATCCAAGGCATTTGAGACTGTCTCTCATACCCATCTTCTAAATTACCTTTCTAACCTCAATCTCTCCCAAAAATCCCTTACATGCTTCAATAGTTATCTCTCTGACAGATCCCAGGCTGTGAAATGGCAAACTGGTAACTCAACCTTCCTACCTACCCCAACCGGGGTCCCCTAGGGGTCTATACTCGGACCAATGCTCTTTAATATATTCATCAATAGTTTTTACGCTGCAATTCCAAACACTCAAATAGTGCAGTATGCAGACGACTCCACTTTAGTCTGCTCTGCTCATAGCCTTCCCGAGCTCCAGGCAAAAACCCAATTGGCCTTTACAACTATAGAGAACTGCATGCTTCAAAACCATCTCTCCCTTAATGCCAATAAATCCAAAATCCTTCTTTTCTCCCCCTCAAAAGCCATCTATCTCAGCAAACAATCCTTCAATATCATCAGCCATACCAACTCCACTATAGAAGTCGTTCCTTTTGCAAAACTTCTTTGGGTTACCATTGATGAACACCTGAAATTCGATGCACATGTCCAACTAAATATTAAGAAAACTCATCAGAAACTTGGTATGCTATACAGAAACTCTTACTTTCTCTCCCCTTCTACAAGGGAAACTCTCTCCATGACCTACGTACTACCATCACTACTGTACTGTGCTCCACTACTAACAAACCTCTCTTCCACCATTTCTGCAAAACTAGAAATCTGTTATAACAAAATCTCTAAATTTGCTACTAAATCTAACCACTCCTCCCATCATTGTAGCTCTCTCCAAATTCTAAACTGGCTAGAGCTTCCCAACTACCTTGACTATCTCCAACTCACTACAGCCCACAAATTAATCTTTAAACCTACTGCATGCCCTGCTCTAGCAAATATTTTACACACCTCACAGACCCCTGAGATCTGCCCAACAAAATCTACTTTCTGTATACAAACCAAAACGTCCCACTGGCCAGTTTCTCCTATTCTTTTCCTTAGCCAAAAAATGGAACTGTCTCCCACCCTCACTACGAATCTCTAAAAACTTTGAACACTTCAAATCCCAGCTCCATTTCTACCTCTCCCATAATTGGAAATGTAATTGCACCCTACCTACTTAATCCTGCTAATGCCTCTATTCTGCTAATTGTCTCCTATACATGTACTTCCACATGTACCTCTACACCTTGCTGTTTTTCCTCTGCAACTTCCCCTCTCTGAATCTAACATCAAAACCTTGAATGTATACAATGTAAATACTGTACATAGCTTTGTAACTCTACTCTCTCTCCCTGTCTGGAAATTTTCTCTTTCCTTTCTACCTACATATAAGGTTCATGCTAAGAGATGCTGCTAACTAGCTACTATAATCAGCCCTGACATGTGTGTACTCCACTTTTGCTACTAAACAACTGCATTTCCCTACTTTCACTAGATTTATTTTTCTTCTAAACAACCACCTCTGTCTCTACTACTCAACTGCCCCTCTTTTCTTTCACCAGAATCTTGAATGTATACTTAGTACACATTGCACTTTCCCCCTTTATTTCTTCCACATACTACTAAACCTAGACTTCTAGCTTTCAAATATTCAGTCTTTACAACTACCAACAGAAGACTTACAATTTCATAATTTTTAAATATTTGTCAGCTTATTCCACTGCCTCAGTTCAACTTTATGCTGTGCAAATGGCTCTCTATGCAACTACATATATGTCATGAAGAGTATTCATTTTTTTTCAATTGTATTTTGCTGTATCTCAGTATATAATTCTACATTTGTTTTAAATAATCATAAGTTTGATTTTCTTGTATGTAATATGGAGCTTTTCTCACTGGGCCTCCACTGAAAACAGGCTCCTTGAGCCCAGTGGACCTCCCCAGTTATCAAACTGGAAATAAATAAATGTTTTCTTTATTTGAGACTGTCCTACAATGTTGTTTTGAATATTTCCTGTGATTTTCAACTCTGAAGTTACTACGCCAATTTACTGAGTATTGTCTTGTTCTTTTATTTTTTATTATTAAATATATTTAAACTTAACTTTGTGGCTGATATTTCTGAGACATATTTAAGCTCTTAAGAGTACTTGCATATCTATTTGTTGACACTGTACAGGCCACTTCTAAATAGTCTTGCTCTTGGTTTGACTGCCATTCGGATAATAATAACATTACACAGTAGGATTGGACACCCTTTGTTAAGGGCATTTAGTAGCTGATAAGAGTGGTTGGTGGCAGCTGGAACTACCTTACAGTTTGGGCAGAAGGGGGCATAGCTAGTAAACATGTGTCAGCCTTTCCCAGGTGTGTGTGTTTGCATATAAATCAAATCTCAAATTGTGTGTCAGCTACTTGGGCAGGGACAAGAAACACTGGTTGGACAGAGAGGGTGCTGGAGGTCTTGGTTTGGCCACTCAGCTGAGATCTCAACACTATAACTGTGCCAATGGGGAGTCTTACTGGGGATCTGAAAAAAGGAGGAGAAACCAGCCCCAGACTGATTGTGATCTCTGTGTGCTCTTAAGAGAAGTTGCACTTTTCTGTGTGTACTTTTAATCCTCCAAAGTGTACGTCCCCCACTGGTGCTAGTGGTGAGGATTGGATTCTCCTTGATTACTGGGCTAGTGCAGGGGCATCACATACAGCTTTGTATCATTTGTCTGGACCAATGTCAGTTTTTGATATTGTGTTATTTGCACAAAGCAGTGACCATTTGTAGTAGAATAGTGTTTCCATTTGCCAGAAACTGTGTGTGGCACGTATCATTGACATAAAGCAGTCAAGAGGACATAGGACTGCCTCTGCTGCAGAGAGTAGGAACTGCACGTGTGGCACTGCCTGTGTTGCAGAGAGAGCAGGGATCGCACGTGTGGCACTGCCTCTGCTGCAGAGAGCAGGAACTGCATGCGTGGCACTGCCTGTCTTGCAGAGAGAGCAGGGACCGTGCACGTGGCACTGTCTCACCTCAACTTAACAAGGGGATTTGTAACATTTCATTGTGGCAATGGATATTTGTTAGACCTGAAACTGGATAATGAGTTATCCCTGTCAAATTATCTGAATCAGAATGAAGAAGGGATTTATCACTTGTCTGACCTTTGCTTATAAAATGAGGGATAAAACTTGTAGCAAAAAAGCCTCACTCTGATTTAAAGCTCTAGCTATGTTAAAAAAATAGAGGGATCCAAGAATGAGACATGAAAAGAACAGCACATGCTGGGCAAACAGAGTGGGAAAAAGAGTTGTGAGGTGCTCTGGATGTTGAAGTGTTTGGTTTAGGGAATTGTATGGAGGTAAAGGACATGGGGTGTGTAGGAAAATGTTTTTTTTGCAGAAGTAGAGTTTGAGATCTGCAGAGACTATTAAGCTTCAGTGGAAAATTTTGGAACTACAGATAGAGTGGAATGTCTAGTCAGGCTGCAGCTGATAGAGGGGGCTGGACAGGAGGATGTGGGGGCTGCAGGCAGGAAGGGTTGGGGGGAGATTTGTGAGGTACTAAGGATGTGGAGCAGTTTGTATGTTTTGGGATGATAGAGGGTGCAAGGATCTGCAAGAAGAACAAGGAACTTCATAGTAAAATATGGGTTGAGGAGACCTTGGTAGACTGGTTAGTCTTCTATGAAATGATACAGTGGGAGTGGACAGGAATGGACAGCAGGAGGCCTTCAGTCAGGATTGGGTGGGAAAAGTTAGGGGACAGAAAGGCAGAGAAAAATAAAACATGGAGAGAAATTGCCAGAAGACGATAGCCAAGTGGAGTGACACAGAATAAGGTGAAAGGGAAAAATAGGAGATGCAGCCATGAAAAACGAACAAGGGTGAGGAAGTCAGGGTAGAAGGAGACGCAGAGAGAGAACTGAAAAGTGACAATAGTGGAGTAGAACCAGAGGTGCCTGTCTGAGTCAACATCACAAGCAGAGCAAGTGGGATGTGGGCTGGCACATGGAAAACACAAAAGAGACGGAACAGTGAAGAGGTTTTATAGGCAGAACACAGGTTGAGTGCCATAGAATAGATACAGCATAGTCTTGTAAACTAAACCCACAGAGTTGGACAAAGACATATGCATAGCCAGGCAAACTATATCCACAGAGATGGACATAAACTCTGTGAAATTTCCCATTCCGTAAAGGCAGTAGACAGAAGGTAAAAAGATAAGCAGAACACAGCATGGAAGCAAATGGGTGAATTGGAAAACAGCTGTATAATATTGCTTTACCGTGCAAGGAGTCTGGGTAGGAGGATGGAAAGCTGCAACCAGTGATGCAGGAGGGGAGGGAGGGCATTACTTAGTATTACAATGTAACAATGTAATATAAGGAGTCTGGGTAGGGAGATGGGGAGCTGTAGGATGGAAAGGTGCACATTACTTAATATTATAATGTAACAATGTAATAGGAGGAGACTAGACAGGACGATTGAGAGCTGCAGGCAGTGATGTAGGATGGGAAGGTGCACATTACTTAATATTACAATGTAACAATGTAATAGGAGGAGCCTAGATGCGAAGATGGAGAACTGCAGGCAGTGATGCAGGAGGGGCGGGAGGACATTACTTAGTATTACAATATAACAGTGTAATATAAGGAGTCTGGGTAGGAAGATGGATTTGCAGGCAGTGATGCAGGAGGGGAGGGTAAATGTTGCTAGAAAATGGTACCATTGTGGATCATGGAGGTACCTGGGTATAGATTTGTTAAGAGATTGAAATGAAGGTGTAGTAGTAACCTTCATAAAGCATACATTTGATATCAGAGATGAGGAAAACAAAAAAATGGGGTAAAGGAGGAGGCAGAGTCAGATACTAGGTTAAGTGCCTTGTTAGTTAAGGTAGAGGAATGAAAAGCAGTTGGACTGAGTGCGTCATCCCTCAGACACCTTAAAGAAAGAAGGGAGACTGGAGGAGAGAATAAGGGAATGAGAGCAGAAGTAGTAAGTTAATATTCATGGGGGTCTTAATCTGTCAGGATCAGACTGGCAGATTCTGAGCTCTGAGAGAGCGAGTGAGTGGGAGTTCATTGAGGTTTTTGACAGAGATGTTCAGTCATCTGGTGCAGGACTATACCAGAAGGGATAGAATTTGGGATGTGGCCTCAACTAATGCAGAGTAGTGATAATGTGGAAATTTAGGAGAGTGGAATGTGCTTATGTGGGGGAGACAGACAAGGGTTCATTACAAGACTAGAAGGAAAGCAAATAAATAAAACTGTGGGAATGTGTCAAGGATGGAACAGTTATGCCAGTGATGGCGAACTTATGACACGCATGAGAAAGGTGACACACACCACGTTTTGGATGACACGTCAGCGATCACCAACACCTGAGTTACCAAAGACACTACTTTTGCATTCATTGCTCATATGAAGTGCACTGAATAATTTTGTGCCCGGACGTTTGACATGCCATACCCAAAATGTTCGCCATCACTGACTTATGTTTATTGGCAAATGTGTAAAGAGTGAGCAAAAAGAAAAGGAATGCAAGGCTAGCAGTTAGAGCAAAGACAGAGTACAGGATGTGGAAAGATGGAGTATGAAGTGTAGAGGCCCAGTAGTATGAGGCTAGCACAATGGCAACAAAGATGAGGAAGGCAGCAAAGAAAAAAAGTTAAAATTGAGTTAGCACAAGAGAAATGATGGCTTTTGGATCCAAAATTCCCTGACTGGTTATCACTGCTGTGTCTTTAAAATTACAAAACCAGGAACTGTGAGACACAAACCATGAACAAAAGTAAAACAGTTCCAACAGAACACTCGAGTAGTGCTGACAGTAATTCACACAGATGTGTTATATAAACATATAGTTGATTTATTGAGCGCACTTTCATCTTTAAAAACAAGACTTCATCAGAAAACAGTTACAGTTCAAAATTGCAATGCTTATATACCCATGAGCTAATGAATAATTAATTACAAATCCTCCCTATCATACTTTAAAACAACATATCAGTATTCCATGATTAAAATATTTGTTTTTTTTTAAAAACTACAAGTAGGTGAAGAAGAAAATAATTAAAAATACAACAAGATATAACTTTAATACAATTACATATAAATTCATAACAATTAAGTATAACTTTTACTTCTTAGAAGAAAACGTTTAAATCTTAAATAAATGGTATTTCAATACAGGCATAATACTACATGCTTCATTGATACCTGGGGGGTGGGTGGAGTTCAGTCTTAGCTGCCACTTTAACTCTTCCCTATCTAGCCTATTTTTCCAATCACCACCCCTGATGTCAGTACCAAGGTTCTCAAGTATACCAAATAAAAAAGTTTTACATGAACTATTGCCCTTTAAATGCCTGTAGAGAGCATTATTATCATCCTCACGTCTAATGGCATAAAGGTGTTTGTAGATCCGTCTACGCAAAGCCCTTTTGGTTTTGCCAGCGTAAAACTGTTGGCAACTCTGACAAATAGAAATATAAACCAATTGCTTGGAGCCACATGAACCTCTCTTCAAAAACACCTTTCTCATAGGGGAACCAATTTCCACCCAATCAGACTCTAAAATGTGTGGACAGTATGCACAGGAACCACAGCTCCTAGTCCCTCTTAATGTGTCATTTGTTTTTATAGGATGCTGCAGTAAAAACTTGAGGTTATCAAGTTATCATAGGTTTTTCCTAAATCATATTTTAAGAATAATAATGAATGGAATGGAGAAGTATTTCATTCCTTACGTCCTCATACTAATGAAGTGGTTGAAAACTATGACTAGGAATATCCAGTATTCAGGAGAGGTCTGAACGGTTACAGAATAAGTGTAATGCACCTAAAGGGAAGCATTTTTTAGAGCAACAAGGGAGGGGGGCAAAGGGCCCCTTACCAGAAATGGAGAAACGACAGTCACTATTAAGTGACCTAGAAGTCCCAGAGGAAGAAATAATTAATTCCTATGAAGGGATACTATTGAGTTATAAGGGGTTCAATATATTCAACTACGCAGGTTTAGAAATTAATAAAGATCATTTCTCTTTATTGTAGAAAGGTATTAAGTTTGTTCCTAATCATAAGGGGGACATCTCCCATATTATTACATATTTCAAACTATATAGTAGGAATTTAAATCTAAAATATTGAAGGATACTTCCGTAGTACCTAAACCTCTATATTTCAAATGAAGAAGTTGTTTTAACCCCCTCTTTATACCCTATTATTTCTACCTTTGAAAAAGTATGCACACAGGAGATTTATGAACTCTCTTACAATTCCAAACATAAGCAGTATAATCTTACTTATGAAGAGAACCATCTTCTAAAGGAACTTCGTGGTAATTTGAACCTGAGGTTTATGAAACCTGACAAGGGGGGGTGGTATGGCTATTATGGAGAAGATGGATTATACCAACAAAATTTATAGTATGCTACAGGATGATGATAAATTTGAAGTCTCATCCATTAATGAAATTAATGTAGCTCATAAGAAAATTCAGCTATGTTTGGAAGATTCATTATTACAGGGTGTAATCAACGAAGACATTTTTCAATTCTTGCGGAATGAGCATCCCAGAACTGCAATTATGTTTGGTGTTCCTAAAACCCACAAAATTATAGCTGAACCCCCATATCGTTTGATTATAAGTTCTGAGAACAGTATGACCTACCCATTGGGAATATTTGTAGAAAGGATGGTCCGGGGGAACTTAAGGAATATTGACTATATATTGCGTGACTCATGGGATTTTCTGGGTAAGATAAAAAGTGAATATTTCCATGAGACGAATGTTTTTTCTACTATTGATATATTAGATTTGTTCACTTCTATTCCCCATTGTGAGGGCTTGAAACTTTTTTACAAAGCTTTATTGGATGTTTGTAATCTAAGCAATACTTTAATGGATTTTGTAATGGTCCTCATGGAAATTATTTTAAAAAACAACTTTTTTATATTCGAGGGGGAGTTTTATAAACAGACAAAAGGGGTGGCTATGGGAATCAGTTGTGCCCCCCTTTTTGCGAACCTCGTCATGCATTCCTGGGAGAAATTATATATATTAAACAGCAAATTCTCAGGTCAATGGTGGACCTATCTCCGTTTTTTGGATGATATTTTTATTCTATGGGGGGGGGGGGGTGAAACTATAAAGAAATTTTTTGATTACATCAATAATGTTTGTGATTACTTCAAATTCACTGTTACACAAGACAATAAGTCTATAAACTATCTGGACGTAACTATTTCCTTGGATAGTACTAATGGTTGTTTTGCGTCCAGAATATACAGAAAACCTATGTTTTCAAATGATTATTTGGAGTACAGCAGTTGTCACCCAGGTTATATTAAGAAAAACATTGTGAAAGGTCAGATGGTGAGGGTAGCAAGAATGTACTCTAGTAAAGAGATTTGTAAGAGTGAGATAGCCACCCTGGTTAACCTCTTTATTGATAGGGGTTACCCTACCTCCTTGTTGCACCCTGGTTAACCTCTTTATTGATAGGGGTTACCCTACCTCCTTGTTGCACCCTGGTTAACCTCTTAATTGATAGGGGTTACCCTACCTCCTTGTTGCACCCTGGTTAACCTCTTTATTGATAGGGGTTACCCTACCTCCTTGTTGCACCCTGGTTAACCTCTTTATTGATAGGGGTTACCCTGTCTCCTTGTTGCACCCTGGTTAACCTCTTTATTGATAGGAGTTACCCTACCTCCTTGTTGCACCCTGGTTAACCTCTTTATTGATAGGTGTTACCCTACCTCCTTGTTGCACCCTGGTTAACCTCTTTATTGATAGGGGTTACCCTACCTCCTTGTTGCATTCTGTTACCTCTTTATTGATAGGGGTTACCCTACCTCCTTGTTGCACCCTGGTTAACCTCTTTATTGATAGGGGTTACCCTACCTCCTTGTTGCACCCTGGTTAACCTCTTTATTGATAGGGGTTACCCTACCTCCTTGTTACATTCTGTTTGTGAGGAGGTTCTGAGTGAATAGGGTAAGAAATTTGTAACCTTATTGGGTAAACCCATAGAGGTTTTAACAAACTCTGCTGATTATTTTGAGGACAAAAATCACAGTCAATCTACGGTTTTGACATATGGGTCACTTAGTAAGGACATTCAACAAATAGTGAAGAGAAGTTGGGTAATGTTCAAGGGTGAGGATGGTTTTACGGACTTTGTAGGTAAAAAAAACCTCATTTCGTGTTCAAAACTAATAATAACCTCAAGTTTTTACTGGAGCATCCTATAAAAACAAATGACACATTAAGAGGGACTAGGAGTTGTGGTTCCTGTGCATACTGTCCACGCATTTTAGGGGTTGATTGGGTGGAAATTGGTTCCCCTATGAGAAAGGTGTTTTTGAAGAGAGGTTCATGTGGCTCCAAGCAATTGGTTTATATTTCTATTTGTCAGAGTTGCCAACAGTTTTACGTTGGCAAAACCGAAAGGGCTTTGCGTAGACGGATCTACGAACACCTTTATGCCATTAGACGTGAGGATGATAATAATGCTCTCTACAGGCATTTAAAGGGCAATAGTTCATGTAAAACTTTTTTATTTGGTATACTTGAGAACCTTGGTACTGACATCAGGGGTGGTGATTGGAAAAATAGGCTTGATAGGGAAGAGTTAAAGTGGCAGCTAAGACTGAACTCCACCCACCCCCCAGGTATCAATGAAGCATGTAGTATTATGCTTGTATTGAAATACCATTCATTTAAGCTTTAAACGTTTTCTTTTAAGAAGTAAAAGTTATATTTGTTATTAATTTAAATGTAAATGTATTAAAGTTATATCTTATTGTATTTTTAATTATTTTCTTCATCTACTTGCAGTTTTAAAAAAAAAAACACATTTTAATCATGGAATACTGATATGTTGTTTTAAAGTATGATAGGGAGGATTTGTAATTAATTGCTAATTAATTATTCATTAGCTCATGGGTATGTAAGCATTGTAATTTTGAATTGTAACTGTTTTCTGATGAAGACTTGTTTTTAAAGACGAAAGGGTGCTCAATAAATCAACTATATTTTTATATAACACATCGGTGTGGATTACTGTCAGCACTACTCGAGTGTTCTATTGGAACTGTTTTACTTTTGTTCACTGCTGTGTCTTTACCAACTCTGCCTTAAGGCTTCTTTCCTACCCGCCTCTTATTTTCTACCTACATTAATGAACTCCTCCTTGATCTGCTGTACCCCCCCTTACTTTGTACTGATGATGTGGCTTTATACTGCTCTGATCAAATCCCTCCCTACATTATACCAAGAACTGGTAGTGGACTTTCACTGGATTAACAGCATAAACTTTTACTGAGCTCTTCATACAAAATACTGTTTGGTATTAGAGAGACGCAGTCACTGAAACTTCCAATTTCATGCAAACCTTTGATCACCTTAGCAGTCCAATAAAGAATTTCACTTCCTTTTAATATCTTGGAATCTGGTTTGACCTCTGTCAGTTTCCACCTTCTCCTGCTGAATACACTGAAAAAGATTTGTACTGGGCCAAACAAAAAGTCAAGTCTTCCCCTTTCTGTCCTTTGCCTCTAAAACATCCATTGCCAAAGGTATCTTGCTGTGTCAGCTGGAATGAGGCCTCCCATAAATAGCTGCTCTAGCCAAAAGAAACACCACAGCCATTTAGAACAATTCATATAACATCAGCTGATTTGTCACCTGCTACCCAAAGAATGAATATCAGTGTATATCCATAAAATAAGCAAAATGGTTTCCATTCAAACAGAGCAGACCTAATTGGCTATCACATGCTCAAACGTGTAAATGATCACCAGTTCTCTAATTTATCTAAACTAATAGGACAAATTAATACCATCTTATAATCTCAGAAGTCATGATTACTCAGGATACTTCATTAAACCCACAAATGCAGGCTTCGTTGCACAGGCCAAAGCTTCTGTCATAGGCCTCAAACTATGGGAATCACTTGTGCAGTGCAACTCCGAGAGATGTTCTCCAAGATAATTTTATCCACTTTCACTGCTCCCCTCTCATTTTAATGATACTACTGCTTATACTAAACTATTGATCAGTGCGCTACAATAGTAAATAAATATACATTAATTAAATAAATTATGTATATTATCAGCTTAAAGCTTGTCTTCACAGTTTAGCAAAATGCAGGTACGTTCTCCTAGGACATATAATGTATTGAATCTGGCCCCTGATGTTGATAATTAACACCTACACTAAGTGTTCACAAAGTGTACATGATCTGTATTCAGGAGCATCCCTACCTGTTTTTTTGTGCTTTCTAGTCACTCAGAAAGATTGTACTAAGTGTACATGTAGTGTACACTTTGTGGTAACCTTTATGATTCTCTATCGGTATTTAAAATTGCAAGAAAATCAGTAGGAAAACTAAAATTAGGAAAAAGGAGGTATGAGTTATGTCTGTGTTGTCTATTCACTCAGAACAGTGTATGCTTAGTGTAGGCATTAATGAATCCCAGGACTTTTCTTTACCTCAAACAATCTAATTACGTACCCTATTTTATCTACCAAGGAGTTTATTTTATCAACTGTTTCCTGAATTATTTCATATCTGCATGTCTATACAATTTTGTAAATATTCTATATAGAATCAGGTTTATCTTTTAGATCATTCTATTTTTTGTCAGATACTTTGATAAGTTTTTCTACCTTTCTGGGCTGAGATTGTGATTTGTCTGTTATGATCAGTGATATAACCTGGTTAACAAATTAAATAAACATGAGCAGTTTTTGACAGGAGGCAGGGGGCAGATATGACCAAACTGAACAAAGATAGATGCAAAATCACAAGTATGGGAAAAAGCAAAGGCACTGAATGAATACTTAGCTTCAGTCTTCGCAAAGTAAAGGAAAGGGTTGGCAATGTAGAATGGGGAGAACTATAGACAGGCGCAAGGATGGAGGGTGAAAGGAAACTACCTGCCTTTAAGGGGGAGAAAACATAATACCAAGGTGAGCTCCCTCTCCAGATTGCGCAGAATTTGGCCAATGTACTAAACCTACTGGATGCTTTCAACAAATCACTTCTGGAGTGGAAGATGGAATGTATGGCACCCATGCAGATGGGGGGAGGGGAGAGGACAGGGGACAGTGCAAATCTGAGGAATTACTGGCCTATTAGTTTAACTGCAGTAACAGGGGAAATCCATGTAGAGGATCCAGCGGAGCAAGGCTAGCAGCTTTTGTAGAGGATCCAGTGGGACAAGGCTAGCAGCTTTTGTAGAGGATCCAGTGGGGCGCGGTTAGTAGCTTTTGTAGAGGATCCACTGGGGCGAGGCTGGTAGCTTTTATAGAGGATCCAATGGGGCGAGGGTGGTAGCTTTTATAGACAATCCAGCAGGGTGAGTCTGGTAGCTTTTGTAGAGGACACTGTGCTTTAGGCAAACAGCTAGTATAGTTTCATGGTGCAAAGAAGTTGCCAATCAAACCTAGTCTAGTTTTATTTTTGCATTACATTTGAACTTGACAAGTGTTGGTTAAAAACCAGGATTGAGGTTTCCTGGTAGTCCAGCTGATGAGTTTTGTAAATTAAACTGCTTTGTGATGAAATGTGTAATGCATGTAAATAAAGGGAAGGACAAAAGAAAACAAGTTACTGATCTGATAAAGCAGTTAAAAAATTAAAAGCATCTGCCAACGCCAAGATGGCATGAATATCATTTATAAATGTCAGTGTTATGCCTCGTATGAAACATTGGGGTGCTATATTTTATTGACATAACTGTATTTCTGTGTAAAAGATCCAGCGATTGAAAAACTGAAATGAGTTAGTTAAGATGGATTTTGTCATAGATGAAAACAATACCCATTCATGGCTTAAAATACTTGCAGCTTGGATAGGTAGATCTAATGCTTGGCCAGTGTAAAGTGCATGTTATAAAATGTCTTGTAAAGAGTTTGCTGTAATATTTGTAATGCCCATCCCATTCTTGTATTAGAGCACTATTAATGCAGTCATCTTCAGCCGTAAGGCATAGAC
Organism: Protopterus annectens; assembly: GCF_019279795.1. Lineage (NCBI taxonomy): Eukaryota > Metazoa > Chordata > Ceratodontiformes > Protopteridae > Protopterus > Protopterus annectens. Next base: position 408,617,440 of record NC_056743.1, on the reverse strand, counting down.
CAGGTACTGGAGAAATAAAATGATAGTGCACGTTATGAATATAATAAATACATTTATAAAAAAAAATGTAGTAGTTCATTCTGCATCTAACTTTGATAAACATATACAGACATTTCTAGCTAGAACTGTTCCATTAGAAGTAGAGAGAAGCGTTGCTAGGGTAGGGAGTGGGGTCCACCCTGGGCACAAGATGTCAGGGAATGTGATTCACAGATAACTGTCAGAGGTCATGCAATACTGGCATTCAGTTTCTGAATGCCAGTATTGCATTTCAGTCAGGGCTGAAAGTCTTCACTTTTCCATATCAGCTTCAATGCTATGTGTATGTGTGTGTGTGTCTGTGTGTGCGTGCACGTCTGTGTGTGCGATATTTATAAATTTAGCAAATCATTTGTAACATGTGGTTTGCTATAATTGATTTTCTTCCTCAGCTTGGAGCTTAGGACCATTTTTTCCTCTGCTCCCCAACTTAGAGTTGAAGAGAGTATTTCCCACTGGGGAGCTGTATCGGGTAGCACAAACATCAGCTAGCTATAGCTGTGCTCTTAGGAGCAACAGGAGTAACAATTTTAAAGCTTATTTATATTTGTTAGCAATTGCCAATGTGTGCGACCCCATATTAACAACAAAAGGAGCAATTCTGGGTATGTTGCAGGTGCTGAGTTCAGCATGCTTGACAAACACCAAAGATTGAAGCAACTTCAGTTCCTATCACAGCAATAAAAATCCTGAATATTTGGAGAAATAAAGAGAGAGAAACCATTGTGCCGTCACTGAACATTATAGTGCTTGATATTAATCATCACACAGAGCAGTGAGTTTATGGCACTATATGATCTTTATGGAGTCATGAAATTTATGGCACTGTGTCATCAATACACATAACATAATTAAAAAAAAGTTTACTTTATGTGTTTATTAAATAGGTGAGCCCAGCAAAGACAAGTGTTCCTTCTTCAGGGGTGGCCTCTGAGCACCGTCTCGTTAAGTGCCTTTCTGAAAGTCACACGGTAAGCAAATGGAGATAAAAGGAATGAAACTCTCTACCCTGTGCTACATCAAGCTGCTCATTAACATCTGGGAGCCTTAATTCTCTTTAGTTACTGCCACAGTCAATCTAAGGACATCAAGTAAAATAGCACATTAGTAGAAACAAGACCTTGCTAAAAGTTATTAGAAACATCATGTGCATTTTATTGCACACACACACAAAGTACTGGACACTTTGATATTTAACAGTGCTTCATCAGACACTAATGAGGACACCTTTCCTTATCAGATGTTAAATACCCCTGTAATAAGGCAACCAAAGTCTAGCTAGCTAACTATTGAGAATCTTTTTAAGTGTCTCTTCAAAATTACTGTTTTAGTGCTCTCTTTTTCTGACCTGACTCTGCTAACTTCAGGGATAAAGTGTAAAACAGTATTTAATATTTTACTATGTACGTTCATAGGTAGGTACTAGGCTAACCGCCCTAGGGCCTATACAAGCCCCAGCCAAAAAGGTACCCTGGCTTTTGCCACCCAAGAAAATTATTTTCCTGTGCCCCTGTTGAGCAGAACCACAGAAGTGACTGATGTAATAGTGTGTCATTAATATTTGCCAGTAATTTGTTTGGTTTTCGAAAATTATATCCGAGTAACAGAAAATAAATACACAGTAAAACTGCATTGTCAGCCTTTTGTCCTAAATTGCATAGATGTGCTCTTAAGCTCATCGATGCAACTTGTGATTTGTTATACTCAACTAAAAAACAGAATATTTGTGGCATGAACCAACAATTATTCTTTGAATTCCACCATTTGCACACAATTTGAAGAAGTATATTCTTTTAGTCACATGGATGTGCAAATTAAGGCAACCCCTAAAGTACATTTCAGAGAGAAAATGACCTCTTTGTATTTACCCTCTATGATTGCTTGGCTCTTTCTCCTACATGCTTATTTGAAAGTCCACGGCACTATTGCCAAATCCTGACATAACCTCACAGGTAAGCCTTCTTACTCTAGGGAGAAAATTACCTATTGTATTTGGCCTTTATGACTGCCATTCCCAGTACTGAGAGATGACAACTAAAGAGAGTCATCAAATAAGTGGCGCTGGAGATATTTTCTAGATATTGATTGTATATTTAGGTACAAAAAACAAGCAACTCTCGGAATATTCACAAACTCTAAAACCACAGATGAATTCCATGCAGTGAAGCCAATAGGACAATGGGTAACAACAAAGCGAATCCAGTTGTGTTCAACCAAATTTTGAAGTCAGTGTAGATAATATAAAATTAGTTGAGCACTTTCGCTCCTGACATTGGGAACTTCATCAGAACAAATAATGTAAAATACAGACATCATACTAGATATTTAAAGGTAAAACTATACCTCCAAAAAGATTAAAACCAATAAGATCATATTACTAATTCAATACAGTTTTAAGGCTTAGATTTTTTAGAGAGGCAAACCACAGTTTTTTGGATGATTACACTTAGTCTCTTAAGATTTAATGCAGCAGCAATGGAACAGGCATCATTCAAACCTGGTGAATGTGTGGCATCCAGTAATAACTGCCACTTTAATTCATTTTTATCTATGTCTATCTGGAGAATAGCTTGCCATTTTTCCCCATGAGAGATTGATGCTCCGTTTCCATCTCCATCTGCACTAGCCCATTAATTTCCTAGGCTCTTTCTTGGGTTCGTATAGATTTCTATAGACCACCAAAATGAGACCCCCAAGTGGAGGCAGGATCCATCTTAGTTACTTCCCATGAATGGATCCATATTGGATAGTCCTTTTTGAGAAACCTAGTCAAGTGAGTGTGCCTTGCTCTGTCATTCAGTTGCCAAAAGTCCACTCACTGTTGTCCTGGGCTCCAAATAGAGTTTTGTAATCATTAAATGAGATCAAACTGACACTTCCCAATAGTGCTCCCAATATTTAAGTCCAGTTAGGACATTTATAAGTCTTGATAGTGGGACTAAGCAAACATCCCGATGAAGTCTAATGCTGATCAGAAGCAAGTCAGCCCTCCAACTTCCTATATTATTGCCTTTGAAAGTTTTCATCTGGATGTATATATAGTGTTGGTTATCATAGTCTTGTGTCTGTGACTGAAACTAACATTCTGCCTCATGATTTTGTAAAAATCACACAAACGTCTTCTGCTTAATAGCACAATATCTTTTCAGATTGCAGTGTGATCTATATTTAATAATAGCAATGCTAGATTCACCCTAGCTGCTAAGCTTTACTTCTCAAAGTTAGGATGTGATACTCCATTGAGGAATGATGAAGGGACAAGCATCTGTCATGCCAGATGAGATTTTCCTTGTACCATATAAATCGAGTAATCATATGTCTTAATGAAGTAAGGGAAGCCTTTTTTGGCGGGGCTGCAGACATGGCAATTCCCAGAGAATTGTGCATTACCAATGGTAGTACAAACCAGGATACTGCCTGTACTTTTTGATGAAAGCCAAACATAATTTTTCCCACTTCTTAAGAAAACTATGGTATTTTGGAGAATATCTTGGTAGGAGGCCTACAGATTAGATTCAAAAAACTATGACCAAACTTTATTCCAAAATAAATCGTAGCTCTATTCTCATCTCACATATACTCCTTTTCAGTAAACAATATCCAAATCAGCACAGTAATCTCCATAAAACATTTAGGAGTTACTATAGATGATAATCAAAAATTCAATCATCACATCACTGAAGTAGTAACTAAAAAAAATCAAACTCTGTGTCCTCTGCAGAGCCAAGCCATTCCTCCCATCTGATGATGCACTAAAAAATCTTTAGCATGAAATCTCCTGCTACCAGCACTACTGTATGCTCCACCTACAATTTTGAGCCTGGAATCTGCCCCAAAAATATGTTCAAACAGGGATGTAACAAAAAGCAAAGTTCACTACCAGTATGCCACATAGAACTCACCACTGTGTAGTCCTCAAACAGTTACCAAGGCATCTCTCTTTCTCACACCTCTCCTTTCTACTCCTCTTCCCTCTGTATGCCTCTCACACCTTTTCTCTGTCTTATCCCCATGGTATCCTTTCCTGAAAGTATTCTCACTTGCCCCTTCTAATGCCTTCATACCTCTCTGTAGAATGATATGCTGTTATCCCTGCAGTCTAAGCCATCTCAGTCATAATGGCGACATCTTTAAGCATTGCTAAGCATAATTCCAATTTTACCTTCCATGTTTTGACATTGTCAACTGCTTCATGAACTAAATGTTGTAGCAAATTCTTGCATTTCTAAGTATATATGTGTGTGTGTGTGTGTGTGTGTGTGTGCGTATGTGTATACGTATATGTTGAGTTTTTAGCATATCCTTGTATCTGTAAATATGTTTTGTTCATTTCTTATGTGGTCTTATACACCTGGGCTGTGCCTGCAAATGGTCCATTGTGATCAGCGTGCTACCCTGGTAAACAAATATAAATTAATAAATAATTAAACTAACTCACTACTTAACTGCCTCCCAACTAAGCATAGTCCATAACATTGTGTACAAACCCAAAAACTGCCCAGTCAGGAGATAATCTATACTCTTCACATATCTGTAAAATCTGGAACTCTCTCCCCTTAACTCAGGCAAATTGAACACATTTCAACCTTCAAAACAGAGCTAAAAACTGAAGTTGTGGAGTCCTGGCACAGATCTTTTTAAACCCTGGCAAATTCACTTCCTTGCACCCCTGTTATACCTACCTACTCTTTAATACGTTTCCATATTTTCTATCCTCAGATATCGAATGCTCTTTTTCATTCTACTCTTCCCATTCATATTTGCTCTTCAGTCACCCTGCTGACCAGAATAATCTGATAACTCCTCCCCTAAACCAGCGGTAATGGAGAACAGTAGACTGCACGTAAGTGCAAATCCAAAGTACAGTGTGATGTGGTTACAGAAGGACAAGTGTTCTCCGTTATCAGCTGAAGCTGTTTACTTCCACTAAATATGATAAAAGTGAAACGCCTTTTCGTTATTTTTGAGGATATCTCTCTGCTGTCCCTGATATTAATCAAAAAACTTCTTAACACTGAATGCGTAACATGCCCTTCAAGTGTGGAAGATGGACTTTTTGAGACACAAAATGAGCATTCCTCATAATGAGGTACACCTCAGAGCTATGAGCAGCAATAATATGTTTTCTACCCATTATTTTTAGGTTTGCCCCTGTTTATTAAGCAAAGAGGTTGAGAGCTCTGGCCGAGATGATATGTGGCAGCTACAAGATGTTATGCAACTGCTGTAACTCTGTGAGCTACGCAAATCTACCGGTGTGGTCCAGTGTTCTCCATGATCGCCTATAAACCTAAATGTATATTCAATCTGTCAGCCATGTTAACTCAGAGCTACCATTGTGTTACACACACACAAATTATCATCCCATACTTGAATAAGGTGGAATGTATACCCAGTATGCTTATTTGCATAGAATAGAATAATCAGTATGAACTTACTAACTGTATATTTTTATGTCTTTAATCAAATGTACGTTATAATCTCTGCACAAAATAAGTATATTGGCATTGTAATCTCTGTGCTAAACTATGTAATGTCATGTGTTCCCGAAACAATACAATTGTACCCTATCTTTGTCAAACAAAATTGTAATCTTAACTTGTTGTATGAAGTGGAGCTTTTCTCTTAGGGATACTACCAAAAAGAGCCAAATTCTACCCAGTGGAGTATCCTGGTTAACAAATGCAATAAATACAAAATTGGTGTCTTTGTGTACTAAGGTTTTATTGTCCCTCTTTTGGTGCATCCCTGACTACCTTAGTTGTACTCATCCATTTCTTAAGCCCATCAGTTTTAACTAGAAATGGTCAAACAGGTTGGGTGAATGCAAGCTTATCTATTTCCTCCTTTAAGATATACATAGCTTTTTAATTTCCTCCATTTGCTGCAGCCTTTCAATTCTATTTAGTTCATTTGCTTTATCAGTTGGCCTTGGGAACACCTACATGTGAACTACATTGTAAATCTGCTGGAGTCAGTGATACACACACAAGTATATTCATACGTCTAGATGGTTCCATGAAGTGTAACATCTAGTATGAAATCCTGTTATTAGTTTTCAGTGATTTTTGTTTGTCTTTATCCACAAAGCATTTCTGCAAGATCCTGTTTAAAGTGCAGTGTGTATTGCAGATTCTCTTTGGTAACTTTACATTATCTACCACAAGTCTATTCTGGAGGGCTGAAATGAAGAGTTATAACTTTTTTCTTCTATGTAGCATTCTTATTTACAAAGACAGTGAAACATGACAACTTTGTTCAAATATTTTTCGAAAGGAAATATATTCAAATGCATTGCTGCATTATGATAGTTGCCACCCCTCTTATTATAAAAAAGTGTTATCAAAGGTCAAATGGCAGGGTTATCCAGATTAGTTAGTGATGATTGTATGTTTAGAAAAGAATTAGAAATATTGGTTGGTATGTTTAAGGAAAGAGGATATCCAATGGGCTTGTTAAAGAAAGTTAAAAAGGAAATTGTGAAGAACAGCCCTTTGAAGTTTGCTCCTATTCTAAAAGCTGGGTTACTATCAAATATGGCTGTTGTATTTGTTTCCAGCATACATGACCAGAATAGAAAAGGAGCTATGGTGGTACAGTATAATAACTTGTGGGCGTTGGCCGTCGTTAGTATTTTAAATACACATTGGAATTCTCTTTTTTTCTTGTGAATTGAAAGCTAAACTGGGTGATAAACCAATGGTTACATTTAGTAGGGGCAGGACTTTAAAGATTTGGTTTGAGTCTGGTCCTGGGTTAAAAGGAAATAAATTAAAATCAAAATGAATAAATGTGGATTTTGTTGGTTGTGCAAATATATTAATGATGGACCCTATGTTGTTATTTCAAGATATGATAGAACTATCCAATGTCCAGCCAGGTGTAATTGTAACAACAAAATGGTGGTTTATGTGGTTTCTTGTATTTCTTGTCCAGCATTTTACATAGGTAACACTACAAGAAAGCCTAAAGAACGCATGGCTGAGCATTTGAGGGACATCAAGAATAAGAAAGAAAGTAATGCATTATACACCCATTCCACAACATGTAGTCATTTTAAAAAGTTTTTGTCCTTTATAGTTGATGCAGTAAAAATGAATTACAGGGGTGGTGATTTTAAAAATATATTAGAACGCAAAGAGTTGATGTGGCAATCCAAGTATTAATGGGGCTTGTTATATTGCTAGTGTTTTAAAAGAGAGATCACAAATAATATAGTTAAGGTAGTTTTTGGGAACTAATTTAAACCATCACAGCTTAATTCTAGTTGTTTTTTGTATTGCAGAATAGTTTTGTATTTATTTTTATGTCATAATTTTTAGTTTTGTAGACAGTCTTCAGTAGTTTGATGTATTAGATTTATGTACTTATTTATGTATACTTTTTCATTGTGGGTTGTGTGTGTTTAACTGTATAATTGATTGTTAGGTCAAATGATTGATTCTTAATATATAAAGAGTTTAGTGTGCAGTGTTTTTTACTCGGACAAAGCCTGTTTTTCTATATGGGTGAAAGCGTTTAGTCTTCTGAATAAAGTACTTTATTTCCCTTTGTATTACGCATTTTATTTTTAACCTCTGTCTCCATTGTTACTTTTGGTAGCAGTATTTTTTATTTTTTGTTTGTGTTACAACCAGTGTGTTGGTTTCATGTGGTTCCGAGTAGTATTTCACTTAGTTCAACACAATGATAATACCATATCATAAACACAATGCATTAGCACTGGGTTACGCATTCAGACTATTGACAATGTAGAGAGGTATTTAATACATGCCGAACACTGTCATCATATGGCAGAGCTATATGCACACTGTATTATCCATGGGGTGCAATGACAGTATGTAGCACTGCATCATCTGCACAGAACAGTGACAGTGTCTGGTATTATATTATCTGTGAGATGTGCTCACACTGTACAGCATTGCATCATCTGCACAGAATAGTGACAGTGTCTGGTATTATATTATCTGTGAGATGTGCTCACACTGTACAGCATTGCATCATCTGCACAAAATAGTGAGAGTGTCTGGTATATCATCTGTGAGATGTGCTCACACTTTACTCCGCTGAATCTCCTGCACAAAACAGTAAGCTGTTTGTAGGCTCTGCATCATGTTTACACTGCACTACTTTACAATGATTTACATTTCATGTTTGTATTGGCCTGTGACCTGGGTTATGACTGACAAGGGTCTTTGGACCATCTCACTTATCTGGCCAGTAAACTTAAATAACACTCTAGCAATGATTTAATTTATTTATGTACTGTTTCATCTGCGCAGAGTGGTGCTGCCATGCAGTACTGTTTCATCTGCGCAGAGCAGTGCTGCCATGCAGTACTGTTTCATCTGCGCAGAGCAGTGCTGCTATGCAGTACTGTTTCATCTGCGCAGAGTGGTGCTGCCATGCAGTACTGTTTCATCTGCACAGAGTGGTGCTGCCATGCAGTACTGTTTCTTCTGTGCAGAGTGGTGCTGCCATGCAGTACTGTTTCATCTGCACAGAGCAGTGCTGCCATGCAGTACTGTTTCATCTGCACAGAGTGGTGCTGCCATACAGTACTGTTTCATCTGTAGTACTGTTTCATCTGTGCAGAGTGGTGCTGCTGTGCAGTACTGTTTCATCTGCACAGAGTGGTGCTGCCATACAGTACTGTTTCATCTGTAGTACTGTTTCTTCTGTGCAGAGTGGTGCTGCCATGCAGTACTGTTTCATCTGTGCAGAGTGGTGCTGCCATGCAGTACTGTTTATTCTGCACAGAGTGGTGCTGCCATGTAGTACTGTTTCATCTGTGCAGAGTGGTGCTGCCATGCAGTACTGTTTCATCTGCAGAGAGTGGTGCTGCCATGCAGTACTGTTTCATCTGCAGAGAGTGGTGCTGCCATGCAGTACTGTTTCATCTGCGCAGAGTGGTGCTGCCATACACTACTGTTTCATCTGCGCAGAGTGGTGCTGCCATGCAGTACGGTTTCATCTGCGCAGAGTGGTGCTGCCATACAGTACTGTTTCATCTGCACAGAGTGGGGCTGCTATGTAGTACTGTTTCATCTGCACAGAGTGGTGCTGCCATACAGTACTGTTTCATCTGTAGTACTGTTTCTTCTGTGCAGAGTGGTGCTGCCATGCAGTACTGTTTCATCTGCGCAGAGTGGTGCTGCCATGCAGTACTGTTTCATCTGCACAGAGTGGTGCTGCCATGCAGTACTGTTTCATCTGCACAGAGTGGTGCTGCCATGCAGTACTGTTTCATCTGCACAGAGTGGTGCTGCTATGCAGTACTGTTTCATCTGCACAGAGTGGTGCTGCCATACAGTACTGTTTCATCTGTAGTACTGTTTCATCTGTGCAGAGTGGTGCTGCCATGCAGTACTGTTTCATCTGTGCAGAGTGGTGCTGCCATGCAGTACTGTTTCATCTGTGCAGAGTGGTGCTGCCATGCAGTACCGTTTCCATCTGTGCAGAGTGGTGCTGCCATGCAGTACTGTTTCATCTGCACAGAGTGTTGCTGTTGTGCAGTACTGTTTCATCTGTGCAGAACAGTGCTACCGTAGAGTACCATTTCATCTGTGCAGAACACTGCTGCTGTGCAGTACCATTTCATCTACGTAGAACAGTGCTGCCGTGCCGTACCGTTTCATCTGCACAGAACAGTGCTGCCACGCAGTATCATTTCATCTGCGCACAACAATGCTGCCATGCAGTACCGTTTCTTTTGCACAAAACAATGCTGCCGTGCAGTACCGTTTCATCAGCACAGATCGGTGCTGCCGAGAGTACCATTTCAGCTGCACAAAGCGGTGCTGCCATGCTCTACCATTTCATCAGAATAGCTATGCCCAGAGTGGTGCTTCCTAGCAGTACAGTTTCATCAGCACAGCTCTGCGCAGAGTGGTGATGCCATGCAGTACCATTTCATCTGCACAGAGCGGTGTTGCCATGCAGAATACAGTTCCATTTTACGCAACTTTATGTGAGCTGGGCAGTGCCAGTATGTGACATGGATTTATACCTCTCAGCTGTACAAATTTTTGCAGAATATCCACATTTTTTCCTCATATTTTTGGTCTGTTCATCATAATTTTTTTTTTTTTTGATAAATCACTGGGATGATCTAAAGCTTAAAGTCACTAAACAACATGTATTTGAGTTTTAGAATTCATATCATTAGTAAAATGTATGCTAACACAAATCCTGTTGTTCTAGCAATTTTCCAAGTTTATAAAAGCAATATTTAAAATATGTTCCTATTTTTGGGCCTTTGTCCCCACATTATTATGTATAGTATATTAGCAGTTGTTCTGGAGCTTTTCTCCCCAGGCCTCCCGTGAAAACGGACAGCTCTGTCCAGTTGGACCTCCCCGGTAAACAAATGTGAAATAAATAAATAAATAAAATTATGTCAGGCTTTGTCCAGATGTCTTGTGCTAAGAGGTTGAGAGGTATGCATGGATTCATCTGCACAGAGCAGTTCTGTTGTATAACACTGCTTCATCTGCACAGAACACTATTCATATATGTCACAACTCTCACTGCAGTGCCTTCTGACAATAAGCACAGAGCCTGATCATGCCTGAGCACGAGGCTCATACTTAACATGGATTATTTAATTCTGTGATATTCTACTTACTCATCCCAGACTTATTGCTTTCTTCTATAAAAGTATGACTACGTAGCGTATCAGTTTTTAAAGTTTTTATTTGTATTTATTTAACTGTGTAAGGCCAGTGGACTCGTATCTTTTTGAGAGGTGTTGTTTTAAGTGACTTCCTCTGAGTCACACAGCAGGCAAACGAAGCTGAGAGACCCAAATAATGGATTACAGGAAGCAGCTCATTCATGGCTTATAAACGTTGCCAGGATGACTTTCTATTTGCACTGTGAAACTACTTTTTACAAAATGCACTTACAGGTTGTAATTAAAATGGAATTTAAATGTCTGGTGCATTTCATTTAGATTATAAATCAAATGAATTGACTGTTGCATCCTGTATATCCTTAATGAAAATAACTGGTGAAGCACAGCAAGGTAACTACATTTCCAGTCTCATTCTAGAGAGTTTGAAATGTGCTGGTCTGGTAATTTAATATATTTTGTGGCCATTATTTTAAAGATTGAGAAATATGTTTTTGTCTAAATAGCTTGTGGGATATTTCTGGTCAAAATCCAACATCCTGCATAGTTTGTTTATCTGGGTTTGGCCACATACCTATGCAGTGTCCTTATCTTTATGGAAGACATCTACTGATAGCACTCACTGAAAGATTTGTTTGTATAGTGCGTTCCTTGAAGGGGTGGGAGAACTGGCATATGGCTTTTGTGAAGACTATTTGTCTGGGAACAAAACCTTATATAACTGATTCTTGTTAAATGTATGCCAAATTTTCAAATCTGAGATTGTGACATTTCTACAAGATAATGTTTGCTGTAGGCTGGGTTTGGAGATAACACATGTATCTTGCAGTTTATTTTTGCACCTTGTTATTGAAAAGTCTAGAGCATTTATAGATTTACCCCAGAAGTTTAAGCTGCTGCTTCTGTTATGGTTTGGGGGTGTCTTTAAAGGTACTGTGCAGTTCCCCTCATCCCTCCTAGTAATTGCAGAGTAGTGAATTTACTCAAAAACCTATAGATAACGTCTTACAAACTACTGATCCATTACTTAAACCATGAATAGACAAAAATAAAAAATCATTAAGGCTCATTAAAAGATCTGTATCAAAATTCATAAATGATTTGCAAGAGCACCTCTGGGGTATAAACTGTAAGCTTTAATGAATACAGGGTTGCAGTCTCTGTATGTTCTTTATAAGAAAAGGCATTTTCCACAAATTTATAAATGAATAGTGACATTCTGTGATGAACGGTGCTTACATAAATGAAATAGTTCTTCATTCTATAACTATATTTTATAATTATTAAATGTCTGTCCAGTAACAGGTTAAAACAGTTCTTATGCAGTGTTGATGACCTATGAAAACAAACGTTACCATCTAATCAACAGGAGAGAGAAGGAAATGCAAAGCTGGGGGAGGGAGGGGCTTTTTCATAGCCTCATTGGAGTGGGACACAGGATGAAGGTCTCTGGTAAATTTGCAGATAACATAAAAACTTTGATAGATAAAGACCACCTGGTGTACGTCACCTATCTTCTCCAAATATCAGATAAACTACAGATCCTGTTTAACTGTCAAGCATTGCTTCCTTTCCAAAAAAAAAAAAATATATATATATATATATATATATATATATATATATATATTTTTTTTTTTATTATTTACTTTTGTGATTTGCCACTTCCTACTACTGATCTCTTGGTATTGAAGACCAAGCAGACATCCACTGCCTCACCTGTTAACTCCCACTTATGAGTGATAGCTGTGTGTTGAGCGCCTGGGATGGTTGTACTATTGGCAGTCTCCTTTCCCCTAATGCTGTCTGTAACTAATACGCATTGACATTAATACAGTCTGCAGAGCACACACTATGCTGGTACCTAAAGGATTGCTTTTCTACCCACAAGATTTCTGGTGTAATAAGGTGAATGGAAGGTTACACACGTAGCTTCCTTATTGTTGCTTCACTCAGAAAAGTTAGCTGACCCTCTGCTACTCATTCCTCCCCCCCCCATCTGGCCTTCCAGGACCTAGACAGGTAATTGGACTGCACTGTAGACAGTATATAAGGATGCACTGTCTGTTGTTCACCTTTTCTGATTCAGTTGCTTTCGGCTTTTCAGGAAGGGTCATCTGTGTATGTAGTACACTTGGTATAGACAAATGTTTCTTGCTTTTATCCCCATAACATCCACCCTTAGCCATCAAATTGTTGCCTGCTTGTTCTTGTAGATGTTAGTGTGGAAGGTGCTTCTCTGCAGGAATCTGCTGATTTCTGTGAACTACATCAAAATATTTTATTGTGCACCTTTGTCTGTTAAATAAACATCTTGTATTCCTTTAATCCGATTCTTAGCTTCTGAGGCAGACCTTGTGCTGCTTAACGCCCCCCCCGCCTGCATTCTGCCTCTGTTCTTGTGGAGCTTGTCTGCAGAAATAGATTTGGTAATACAGAGGGAATCTGACAAGCTGATTGCAAGGGATAAAAACTTGTTTTTTATACCCTTCAGGTCTTATCCCTTGCATTTTTAATTTATTTCTTAACACGTATCAGCCATTCTGAAGCGCTTTTTCATCCATGGCCAGGACACAAAGCAGAGAAGCACGTGCAATAATGAAGTGTAAAAGAAGCCTGTTATCAGGAGCAATGAATTCCTCAGCAGATGGATGTCTGTGTTCTTTAGAATATGTTATTGGAGGTGCTGCAACAGTGCACTGTCCAAGAGCCACTGGTGTTAGCCGTTCAATCCCTGTATTTGCAAAACAGGACTTGTGTTCACAGTTTTGACAATTCTAAGATGTTCAAGTGGGCATACTGTCCTGTCTGTCTTCCTTTCCAAGTTTTCATCTGCAGGGTATCATGTTAAAACCTGTAAAAAGTACCCATGTTAAAGATATGTGGGTTGTATCTTTGTTGCTTTAAAGGAAATGCTCTGTCGGCTTCAGTTGACTCTGATCTCTGGTTTGCACTTGACCAGTAGCTCCATGAAGTGACTGGAACTAGAAGTCGCAGTTCTCCCCCAGAAAAGAGTGAACTGATATTTGAATGTGATTAGAAGCAGATACCTCAAACAAAGGGTTTTAATTATCTTGGGATGTACAGAAGTGTGGGTAGAGGTTATCAGAAGTTTACCTACTGAATAGGTCCAGTGTCCATAGTAGCCTAGGTGTTCAAAGTGTGGTGTTGAAAAAAAAAACTGAGTCATGGAATGTCCTTCTTAGTAAACTGGTCATTCAAGGACCCACCCTCACCTTTGGTCACAAGGTTTGGATAGTCACTGAAAGGTTGAGGGTTTATATCTACAATGTAGAAATAATGTCCCTTTGTACGGATGCAGATCTGACAGAGTGAGAGGGTCAATAGTTTGCTACTGCTGTGGATTGAGAGCATTCAGATGAGATGGTTAAATACTCTGAGAGGGACTACCCCCTGTGTGCCAGGCTGAGGCCTTCACATGATGGAGAGATTGTGTCTCATCTTGTCTGGGAATGCCTAGACAGCAGCATAAGTTGGAAGCTGTTACTAGGGACAGAGAAGTTTGGTTTGCCATCCATTTATTGTTACCACCGCTGTCCTCACCAATACAAGTGATTTAGTAAATGGAAGGATGGATAGGCAGATGGATTTAATCAGCTAAAAGATTTACAACACTGAAGTAATGCCATACTTGTGCACACACTGAACTGTGAATTGTGCATCAAAATTCTGTACTTTATTTTTTATCCCCTGACTTTGCTTTTTGAATTTGTATAATTACTAAATAATGTGAACAGTGGCATCCTTTCATCTCATCGCATCCTATGTTGTCTGTAATGGACCTCATCAAGACAATGAAATTTTAAGATAATTGTATTCTTTAAAAAGCAATTCTGTAGGGTCTACTTCACGTTGTCGTAAGCTGACAATATCGAGTCTGATATTGTCGACACGACAATATCGAAAGTGAAGAACATCATGCAAGTAAACGGAAATCTCCATAAGGGGAGATTTCCGTTTACATCAATGTAGTGTGGTCTCGAAGTTGGTATATTTAAGTAGGGGGGGGGTGTAGGGGGCGCAGGTGGGCTTGCCCCCCTGCCTACGCCATTTAGTTTCTATTTTTTTTTAATTTGTTTTTTTATTACGTTATTCGATGTTTTACTTAATTGATCAATAAAGTTCGACCTTTATTGATTCGATTAAGTAAACTTTCGATAACGTGATATAGACGCATTCTGTAAAGGGTATTTCAGTGGACTGCACCCCTCACACACCCATAACTCAGTCTTGATCAACAGAGCTATATCTGAAGCTACTGTACCCACTATATGGAAAATCTCCCTTGTCATACCTCTCCATAAAGGAGGCAGTTCCACTGAAATGTCAAACTTTAGACCCATAGCTATTCTGTCACCTCTAGCTAAAATTATGGAGAAGTGTGTACACATACAGCTCATGCACTACCTCACACAGAACAAGCTGTTGTCCAACTTTCAGCATGGCTTTAAGCCACACCACAGTACTACTTCTGCCCTCCTCCCTTTCGCCAATGTCATTTACCACAACCACAATAGTAACAAACTATCCTCAGCACTTTCTAGATCTATGCAAGGCTTTTGACATGGTTGACCACAAAATGCTTATAAATACCTTGAAGGCTTTATCCTTAAATAACCATGCACTCCAATGGTTTCAATCCTACCTGCAGGGCAGTCCTATGGTAGGACAAGCTATCATTTCGCCTACCCATCACATTAGGAGTCCCCCAGGGCTCAATACTAGGACCCCTTCTTTTCTCCATCTTTATCAACAACCTTCATTCATTCATCCCAGATGCTACCTGCATTCAATATGCGGATGACTCCTTGATTTGTTCTGACACCTCACCAGCTACTTTATTCACATTAATCCAAAATACCTTCAATACAGTGGAAAAATGGCTCTCCAATCAACATCTAATCCTAAATCTCAACAAAACTAAGCTGTTCCTCTTCTCCCCCACACGCAGGACCCCCCTGCCATCCTTCAACATAACTGCTAACAATAGCACTATAATTTCCCCAGAAGCCCAAACTAAACTACTGGGTTTCATAGTTGATAACCTGAAGTTTGATGCACATATCAATCAAACTATCAAAACCATTAATAAAAAACTTGGCTCTCTTTACAGACTCAAACCTTTCCTTACCCCACTTGCTAGAACTGCAGTTGCCCTTTCAGATCTACTATCAACTCTTCTCTACGCCTCACCTCTATTCTCCAACTTAAACAAAACAGATCTTAATAAACTATCATCCTGCTATAACCACATTGCCAGATTTGCTACTGGCACAGCCTACCGAGCACACCACTGTCACAACCTAAATCGCCTAGGATGGCTTGAACTGCCTAGCCTACTGCAGTTCATCCAGCTAGTAGTGGCACATGAAGTCCTTTACCAACCAGAAAATACACCTGCACTAAAAGTATTATCAGCCCCTACACCAGCACATGGCCACTGCTATCATCCACTAGACTCCTAGTTCAAACATACAAATCCAACTACTGAGCTGGGGACACTCTGTTTGCCAACTCTGTTGGAAAAACATGGAACAGACTCCCAGTTGACTTGACCCTAGAACCCTCACTAACTCTATTCAAAAACAAACTCAAGAAATACTTCAAAACTCATTGGTTATGTCCTTGCACTAACCCCGACTAGTGACCTCTCTATTACTTAGGTGCCTTCCCTTCAACTACTTCTAACATTTTTCTACCACACCATTTCAGGAAGGGTCAATTGTATAACTGCCGTTCAGTACGTCTTAAACCTGAGTGTAATTTTATGTATATATAATTTTGAAAATAATGTTATGTTTTGTAAAGTGTTTTATAATAAGTACTATATGTGCTAAATGCTGGTATTGCTTATGACTGCAATCTGCGTGAAACTAGCATTTACTAAATGTTCAACGTATATTATTATCTTGGAGCTTTTCTCCCCAGGCCTCCGCTGAAAATGGACATATATCCAGTCAGACTATCCCGATCAACAAATGTAAAATAAAAAATAAACTCATGGAACCAATCTCCAGATCACCCAGCAGCAGGGAAAGTGGCAGATATCACTTTTAAAACCTCCATTGCCTTGTGAGTTTTGTTACTAATGACTTCTGATTCTTTAGGTTCCCCTTAACACCATATAATAGCATGGTGTCATTTCCTGCAGCTTATATTTTGCTTCTCTTTCAATTATTCTGGCATTGTGATGCCTGAGTGGAGAGTTGGATCAGGTTTACCATCATAATGTCGGCAGGCACATCATAGAAACAACTTCAGCAAACTCCCAACTGTGACTCCTCAAAACCGCGAACGTCAGTATTCCAAATCACAAAATCTCACCCCCTTTTTGACCCACGGTAGCACTTGTTTCAGGTAAGGAACTGTCAGAAATGTCGACATTCTCTGTTTTGTTTAACTTTCTGATGTGACGGCGGTACGGAATTTGCAGAAATGGTTCGACCATGTGCACGTTTGGGGTTGTGCCTGCCGACATTATGATAGTAAACTGTTGGATCATTTGTATCCTATAGACATTACGTGTTTAAGAGTTAGACTTACAAAACATTGTTAAAATATCTTGAAGTCTGAATTACATTTGGATTTTGTTCTAAATTTACTGTTTACTTTGACAATTATGGCATTAAAACAGTAAAACAGCTAAAAGTCAGAATGCACTTTTTTTTTATAAATAAAAGTTTGCAGTTAGTGCTTTCATCTTGTTTAGAATTAGTGCTTTCATCTTAGACTTTATTTATAAATAAAGTTCATTTCTTTTCCACTTTTGGCCATTTTATTGTTTTAGTTTCTCAGTTTTTATTGCTTTTTGTCTGTATTGGATCTTATCTTTTTAATTGTATTTTTCTCAGAAAGCTTTTAATTTTGAATAACAATTTTTAGTTTATCTATATGGTCAAGCATTCATATGTTGATGTTTTTGTATAGCGCTTTGGGCAGAAGCACTTAAACTTGAACAAATCTGTCCCAGTACAATCTGTATTCGAATTCTCCTCCCACCTCACTTCTTTTTCACCTGCCACATAACCATGTCCCATGCTGGTAGTTCGAACTGTGGGTCCATAACCTTAAGTACATTAACATATGCAAGGAACAATCGATCCCTACAATTTGCTACCTGTGGCCACTCCCCACCAATGTCCTTCCTGCTCATAGTTACTTGTTCTCATTTCTCTGATATAATTTTTAATGCATTTATCATGTCCCACCCTCATTTCCTCCCTGTATCTTCTGTGCTCTAATGGGAGGGGCTTTAGCCAGTCTAGTTTTAATCATATCTTTTCCTGTCTATCCCATGCATCCTTCCAACAACCTCCTATCCTCTCCCTATACGTCCTGCAGAACTGCAAAGAGCATGTAATGTAAAGACAAATCTGTGCCCAGAAAAGCATATGTTTTACCTCTTTGCTCCTGAAGTCTATCCCCCTTGAGGGTACAGAGTGACATTTTGCAGCTGACACTGCACTGTCACTCTGATCCTGGTTGATGTAATCAAATGTGCTTGGATCCTTTCCTAGTCTTTTGCCAAAATTTCTAATCCTTTCTGGATGGTTCTTCACACTAACATTGCTATGGCCTAGCTGCATCACCTTGATTTGTCTACAGTGAACCTTGCTGATTAACTTTCAGTGTATTCAGCCAGCCTTTCCAGATCCTTATCTAGGCTCCCCTCAATTGTCCAGTTTGTGTCACAAGCAAGGAAGGTGATTCTGTTTCATGTTCTTTTTGATGTGTCTAAAAAAACACACTGAAAAATAACTACAAGTACCATAACTGTTGGTCTTGGGTCCAGTAACTGCTTATTCCAGATTGTTCCCCCTCATCACAGCCCTATGTTATTGCATCATTCAGCCATGACGCAACCTGTTTAAGTCTTATTCCTACCCACAGTCCCAGTAGTATTCCCATCATCCAGCTATGTAGGGAGACCTGTCTGAAGTTCAGGTAAAGCAAATCTCCTAGCACTCCTTTGTGATGGTCTTTTGTACTCCAGACATAAAACTGTATCTGTTTTTTTCTCAACAACTTCTGACCTCAGTTCCGTAGTGGTGGTAGTTCTAGATGTAAAGCAACCAGCCTTTCGTTTAGGATTTTCTTCCTGATTTTCCATTCTTCTGCTCTTAAGCTGATGAACATGTAGTTCGCTGAATTTTTTTTCTTCTCCCCTTACTTTGACAAAGCTAACACAGCTGCAGTCTTCTAGTCATCAGACATTTCTGTAGTGGCAAGTGAACTGTTGAAAACTGCCATCAGGTGATCTGCCAACATGATGACAAGGTACTTCTCAGCCATAAGAGACAGCCCATCTAATTTTTGTGTGTCATGCTCCCATAGAAAAATAATTTTCTGTGAACATCCCCTCCATCTTGTCTGTCACCTGCTTGCACACCTGTCTCCTTCCCAGTATAGTACCATTTTCTTATTTCCCTTTGCAAAGAATGACATGTGCCATTTACTCAGTATCTTTGCTTTTTCCAAATCCTCCATGATTTCTCTCCCATCTTCACTCTGCATGGCTAAGTCCATTGTCCCTTCCTCCTTCCTGCTGTATACCCACAGAAGTCTCTCTTCATCCTTTTTAAACCTTTTCATAACTCCCTTTCAGCTTGTAACTTTGTTGCCCTCACCTCTTTTTTATTGTCCTTCTGCAAGACCCCTTGTACTGTGCCTTCTCCACCTCCCTGGTCACTCCCTTCCACATCTTGTATGCCTTATCTTTTGCCCTAAGTACTACCCACAACTTCCTGTGTAGCCATACTAGTGTTCTCCAAACCTTTGTCCCTACCCCTTAGTACTGTTAGTGACCCATTCCCATAAATTGTTTGCTACCAATCTAGTAATGCAGCGCTCACTCTTTCCCCCAGTTCATTATAATCCAGTCTCCTAAAATCTCCCACCTTCATCTTTTTTCTTTGCATTCTTACCCTTATTTCTCACTTTAAATGATGCAATGGCATTAACTCTGTTGCCTAATGGTATCGTAATATGGACATCCCTGACTCTCCTGTCTTAATTAAGATCACACCCAGCATTCTCTCAATTCATTTCCTTTCTGATGTCATCCCAAATCATTGGTTGGTCCCCTTGTAGTCAGAGATATTCATCTATCCATACTCCTTTTCATCCCTGGAGCTTGTAATCTCCCAGTCTGTTCCTGGGAAGTTCAGATTCAGCCAAGAGGATTAACCCCTTTTCTCCTTACTTACTCCTTTTTCTTTTCCAGTGTCATCTCCTCCTCCCCTGACTTGCCTGAGCAGGCAGATCAGTCTGTCAGTCCATAAACATAGATCCCCCATCTTAACCATCAGGGCACTTACCCTTACTTCACACTCTGTCCATTCCTTTTGCCTCTTTCACTGAGTGTCTTTTGTCTGTCTCTTTAACCTCACATTTGAAGCACTACTTTAAGTGGCTAACTTTTCCACCTCCACACACCCCTTCTCTGTCATTGCTGAATAACCTATACCTAGGTACTTCCAGGTCCAATCCCCTCTTCTGAACGGCCCATGTTTCTGTGTCGTGCATTATCCTCCCTCCCTTCCTGCATTATTGCACGTCACCAAGTCTTTTAATCTCCACTGCTTGCAATGCAGATATTACCAAGCCATACTTTATCACTTTTGTTTGTTCCGCTGCTTTTTATTTCTGTATCCTCCTGTTTACCTTCCTTTCTCCCTTCTGCTGGAATACCCATCCCCTTTTCTCCATATGTGACATATAGGTTCATAGGTTGGTACTGGGCTATCCCCCGAAGGCATATATTAGCCCAGCCACGTTGTGCGGTATTCACCGCCCCTTTAGTAGTTCCCTAGACCCTTGTACTAGCAGCTAGTACCCTTGGCCCCTATCTAGTAGTGCTGTTGGTGTGATCCCTGGTGTGAACTTTCTGTTACCATCCACTCATCAAGGTTCCTCTTGAAGAGTGATAGTGAGGGGCTCTGTCTTATGTAGATCGGGACCCTGTTCCATAGTAAGGGAAGTCTCTGCGAAGGGAATCTATCCCTCCAGCATGTTCTATTCATTGTTGTCAAAACAGAAGCAATCCACGGATACCAGTTTATTGTAAGCGCTTTCATGCACTTCTCCTTGGTGCACTTCTTCAGACAACACAGCATTTGAAATTACAAGTATATAACACACAAGCAATTATCTCATAATTAAAATCAATTACCTCTAAGTACCTAATTAACATTTAAAACAGTACTATCATAAAAAGTAACTTATATCTAAAAGCTCAGTTCAAATTGCTACATATTGACTAACACTGTACCAAATTTTATTCCAGTACATTTTTCCCCGCAAATGTATAATAAAAGAAATAATATAATGAAACATTTATGACCATAATTGGAAAATTTTTATAT
Organism: Protopterus annectens; assembly: GCF_019279795.1. Classification (NCBI taxonomy): domain Eukaryota; kingdom Metazoa; phylum Chordata; order Ceratodontiformes; family Protopteridae; genus Protopterus; species Protopterus annectens. Next base: position 408,596,386 of record NC_056743.1, on the reverse strand, counting down.
ATATAAACAATAAAATACTTGATTTTTAACGTTCTAAAGCTTTCAGTTTAAGCAAACATTTAATAGAACAAACATGATTAATTTCTGGATAAACATGAGCATTAGTTTTTAACTGCCAAAGCGGTTCTTGTTCTTCTAATTTTAAATGCCAGTTATTAGGTACTTAAGAGGTAATTGATTTTAATTATGAGATAATTGCTTGTGTGTTATATACTTGTAATTTCAAATGCTGTGTTGTCTGAAGAAGTGCACCAAGGAGAAGTGCATGAAAGCGCTTACAATAAACTGGTATCTGTGGATTGCTTCCGTTTTGCCATTCGTTTTTTCTTTTTTCCGAGTTTGGTTTTATTTGTTTTTTCTAATCATTGTTGTGTTGAGGTTTATATCCCTAGAGCTTGTAGCTCGAGTAGATTTGGTTTTGCTAAGATGGAGCATGTTCAACAATTCTGGGTTGGACATGGCTCTGTACGTTAGACAGAGATCGCCTCTGAGAAAGCGGTATGCAACAGAGAACAGTCTTAGCTTTTTCAATCGTGCTGCATAGGGCAACTGTTTGAGGCCAGTAATCCTCTTGGTTAGGTACCTCTGTGGTCTCTCCAGCTGCTGGAGATGTCTAGCCAGGTACATTCCAATTGGTGCATTGTACTCAATAATGGGTCTGATGAGGGAAGAGTAGAGGGGCACCATTACATCCTTAGATCTTGATGCAAACCCTTTCGTGATCAGATGGGTCACAGAGAAGGATTTTCTAACCACTTTGACAACATGGTTATCAAAGGAAAGCTGACTATCTACTCTATGTATCATTCTCCTTTGATCTTATTTTAAAGACACAGTCACAGAGATTTGCATTTCCAATCATATCTGTGCAGTTACATTCCCTCTGCATTAAAATGGAGGATGTGTATTTTATTTAAATGTGTGTATATGTGTGAAGGCAAGGGTAAAGCTAGGCTAAAAGAAAGCAGTTCTGAAAATGAGTGTATGGATGTTATTAATAAAGTGTTTGAACTAGAAGTCAAAGTAAACTTTGCTGTCAATCAGATATACATAGCAGTGCAAGATGAACAAAATTATGTTGCTTTAGTCCCCGTGCAAGACATAACTTAAAACTTCAGCTTGGCAAGCTAAGAACTTGGTTATATTCAACTGGACGTATAAGAGAATTTAAGTACCTTTTTATGCACTTTTTCTTTTAAAAAATACAGTATTTAAATTGATTTAAACTGTGTATGAAGGAGTGTTGAAGGAATTTTTAACTGGTTATTCTGCTCTTCAGTAACTTGAACTAAAAGCTAGTGTTGGCTGAATTTTGTTATTTGCTAGTAATTACAGGTGTGGGGGTAGCCACATTCAGTGATTTCCTGTCCTTGCATATTTAAACTGGTGCATGTGAAATAATTCCTGCTTTAAAACTTCAGCTTGGCAAGCTAAGAACTTGGTTATATTCAACTGGACGTATAAGAGAATTTAAGTACCTTTTATGCACTTTTTCTTTTAAAAATACAGTATTTAAATTGATTTAAACTGTGTATGAAGGAGTGTTGAAGGAATTTTTAACTGGTTATTCTGCTCTTCAGTAACTTGAACTAAAAGCTAGTGTTGGCTGAATTTTGTTATTTGCTAGTAATTACAGGTGTGGGGTAGCCACATTCAGTGATTTCCTGTCCTTGCATATTTAAACTGGTGCATGTGAAATAATTCCTGCTTTAAAACTTCAGCTTGGCAAGCTAAGAACTTGGTTATATTCAACTGGACGTATAAGAGAATTTAAGTACCTTTTATGCACTTTTTCTTTTAAAAATACAGTATTTAAATTGATTTAAACTGTGTATGAAGGAGTGTTGAAGGAATTTTTAACTGGTTATTCTGCTCTTCAGTAACTTGAACTAAAAGCTAGTGTTGGCTGAATTTTGTTATTTGCTAGTAATTACAGGTGTGGGGTAGCCACATTCAGTGATTTCCTGTCCTTGCATATTTAAACTGGTGCATGTGAAATAATTCCTGCTTTAAAACTTCAGCTTGGCAAGCTAAGAACTTGGTTATATTCAACTGGACGTATAAGAGAATTTAAGTACCTTTTTATGCACTTTTTCTTTTAAAAAATACAGTATTTAAATTGATTTAAACTGTGTATGAAGGAGTGTTGAAGGAATTTTTAACTGGTTATTCTGCTCTTCAGTAACTTGAACTAAAAGCTAGTGTTGGCTGAATTTTGTTATTTGCTAGTAATTACAGGTGTGGGGTAGCCACATTCAGTGATTTCCTGTCCTTGCATATTTAAACTGGTGCATGTGAAATAATTCCTGCTTTAAAACTTCAGCTTGGCAAGCTAAGAACTTGGTTATATTCAACTGGACGTATAAGAGAATTTAAGTACCTTTTTATGCACTTTTTCTTTTAAAAATACAGTATTTAAATTGATTTAAACTGTGTATGAAGGAGTGTTGAAGGAATTTTTAACTGGTTATTCTGCTCTTCAGTAACTTGAACTAAAAGCTAGTGTTGGCTGAATTTTGTTATTTGCTAGTAATTACAGGTGTGGGGGTAGCCACATTCAGTGATTTCCTGTCCTTGCATATTTAAACTGGTGCATGTGAAATAATTCCTGCTTTAAAACTTCAGCTTGGCAAGCTAAGAACTTGGTTATATTCAACTGGACGTATAAGAGAATTTAAGTACCTTTTATGCACTTTTCTTTTAAAAATACAGTATTTAAATTGATTTAAACTGTGTATGAAGGAGTGTTGAAGGAATTTTTAACTGGTTATTCTGCTCTTCAGTAACTTGAACTAAAAGCTAGTGTTGGCTGAATTTTGTTATTTGCTAGTAATTACAGGTGTGGGGGTAGCCACATTCAGTGATTTCCTGTCCTTGCATATTTAAACTGGTGCATGTGAAATAATTCCTGCTTTAAAACTTCAGCTTGGCAAGCTAAGAACTTGGTTATATTCAACTGGACGTATAAGAGAATTTAAGTACCTTTTTATGCACTTTTTCTTTTAAAAAATACAGTATTTAAATTGATTTAAACTGTGTATGAAGGAGTGTTGAAGGAATTTTTAACTGGTTATTCTGCTCTTCAGTTATTCCCACCCACCCGCCATGTTTTTGTTTTGGTGTTAATCTTAGTGGCATTGAAACTGCCCGCCCCTCAGCCTGCCTCTGGGCCCATCTCATTTGCTCACTCAACTGAGTGCAGTGAGATCATATTCTGATTTCAGGCACTCCTACTGTGTACAAAGAGAGCATCTGGGAAATAGAAAAAAAAAAAATTAAGCTTATTTCCTGCCTTTCTTGTTAAGTGGTACAGACTATTTGTAGGCTTCTGAGCCCCCAAGCCCTTCTGTGTTTGAGGGAAGCCTTCTAGCTTGTTTTTTTTTTTTCTTGTAACTAGCCAGTTTTCTAGTTTCAGCACTCAAATCTGTTTCTTTGATCTCAGCACTTGTTCAGAAGAAAAAAAAAAAAAAAAAAAAAAAATTTCATCTGCTTTTACTGTACTTGTGTTTTTACCTACTTCTTTTTACTTTTGCATCATCTTAAAATACTCAATTGTATTTATTACTGCTTGGTGTAACTCATTCTAAGCCTTTTGGTTTAAACACTTGGGCTTCGGACCAGTTAGTTGTTTTGCACTGAGAGGTTTGTGGTCTGCACTGTTGTGGCAGAACAGGTAGCTTACATCCTTCTAGGTTGAGAACTGCTGATTGAGGGCTCAGTGTCTGTTATTCTAAAAGTGTATTAATTCTGGTTTAAGCACTTGGGCTTTCAAGCCAGTTATTTTACATTAAGAGGGTTCGTGGTCTGCACTCTTGTGGGAGGAGAGGCTGGACTCTGCCCTTCTGAGCTGGGAATTTCTGGTTAAAGGCTTATAGTGCATGCATATCTGAACTGTTTCTTACTGAAGTTGGTGCGCCTTGTTTGCTGTGGCATAGACTGGATTCGGGCCTGCTGGATCTAGCTTTGTTTGTGTAACTTGAGCACTAATCCAGACATTCTCTAAAGTATTCAATGGTATTTATTACTGCTTGGTTGTAACTTGATTAAAGTGTAGCTATCATTCAAGTCTTTTGGATTAAGCACTTGGGCTTCAGACCAGTTGTTTTACATTAGGAAGGTTTGTGGCAAGCACTGTGGTGGCAGGACAGGTAGCTTTCATCCTTCTAAGTTGGGAACTGCTGATTGAGAGCCCAGTGTCCAAGTGTATTAGTTCTGGTTTAGGCACTTGGGCTTCAGGCCAGTTATTTTACATTAAGAAGGTTCGTGGACTGCACTCTTGTGGGAGAAGAGGCTGGACTCTGCCCTTCTGAGCTGGGAATTTTCTGGTTAAAGGTTTATAGTGCCTGAATATTTGAACTGTATCTTACTGAAATTGGTTCACCTTGTTTGCTCTAGCATAGACTAGATCCAGGCCTACTGAATCTAGCTTTGTTTATATACTTGTTGTTTGTTTGCTTGTTATTTCCCTGGAAGCTAATTCACCTAATACGCAACTTCTCAGCTTCTGTGGATCACTAGTGATATCTGCATTGCTTACTGTACTTATTTCCTTGTTTCACTTGAAAGAAAGTTACTGTTTGTCGTTTTGCATTTAGTTACTTGTATCACATTGCACTCAAGTTACCTGGCACTTGCTCACTAAAGCAATTATATAAGTCAGCACTAAAAATTAAAAGCACTACACCCTCACTCCCCACTGGCCCTTGTTTTCAATTAAGGATTTCCCAATATTATTCTAGCATGTCCAAAGGTCAGTTGTCAATCTCCTCTCCGGTCCAGCTGGTGAATCTGGGAATCTTGAGGCAATGTTATAACTGCCTCATGTACACAGACAACCCTCTCCTCCTCCCACATAACACAAATACTTGCGAGAGATGCAGCTATTTAGCCAAACTGGAGGCTGAGCTCTCTCAACTCAGGACTGGCAAGACCAGACAGGAGGAGAAGGCAACTACACACACCACAAAACCAGCCTCACATAATGCTACCACTCCACTGAATCAAACACATAAACACACAAATACATACTCGGAGGCTCTGAGTAAAAATTTACCTAAACAGCAGAGGCCTCCAAAGCAGACACCCAAACAACTGCTACCTCAAGACACCCCACAAGCAACACATAAACCACAAAAGCAGTGTGCAAAGCAGTCACAGCCCTTAAGGCCAAATACAACACCAAACATACTTGTCATAGGTGACTCCATAGTCAGACACACTGACGTCCCACTCACCAGGCTGAACAAGGAGAGGGTCACAGTAAGCTGCCTATCGGGCTAGAATCCGCCACATAACACAAGCACTGGTCACTCCACAGCAAGTACAAATATGACACAGTCATTGTCCATGCTGGTGTGAACGACCTGAGACGCACCTCCCTGGACTGCATGAAAAGAGACATAGAGGAGCTCTCTGATTATGTAGCCCAGGCAGGTATGACCCTAACCCTGAGCAGTATCCTTCCTTCACCAAGAATGATGCCACAATATAGAGACAAGATGATCAGCTTTAACAATTGGCTTAATGTCTGGTGTCATTCAAAGGGGATCCAGTGTCTGTCTGCCTGGGATGACATGCTTGACAAGCCACGCTGCTCAAGGGACGGCTTGCACCTGTCACCCTGGGATTCCGGATATTGGCTAAGGCTCTTGCCACCCCATAGTGCCTTTTTAGGCAAGGCTCAAATTCTAAACCTACCACCCTAGAAAACAAAAATGGGAAGAAATTGAGGGTAATGCTGCTCAATGCCAGAAGTCTAAATCTCAAAATGCACGCACTCGAGGCCCTTCTCAGTATGGAGAACATCGATGTCTGTGCTGTAACTGAAACCTGGTTCAAGGCTCCTGAGAGCACCCGGCACTATTAGGTTTTACCTCATATCATGCGTTCCGCCCCAAAACCCGGACCACTCCACAAAAGGAGGGGTGTATCCATATTCATAAAGGATACTCACACCTCCAGGTTGGTGGCAACGCATGAAGCTTCGAAACCATCCAGGTGCAACTAACAATAGGCAAAACTGCTCTACAAATTGTAGCATGCTACAGGCCACCCTCTCAAACTCAGGAACCCCACACAGCCTTCCTGAAGACACTGGAGGGTATAAATGTATCTCCAAACACCATCATATTGGGTGACTTCAACTACCCGAATATAGACTGGGAACATTACTCAAGCCCTAACTTTCTAGCCCAACGGTTCCTGGAGTTCATAAATTCAAATGCCATGGAACAGCTAGTCACTGTTCCCACGAGAGGAGAAAATATACTAGATCTCATTGTCACAAACATGGGGACAAAATGCTCCACACCGAAGTATATCCCTCATTGGTGAGATCTGATCATAAACTAATCTCACTGGAAATCCACATCCCGCCCCACCCCAAACAAAAAGACCATAGTGAAGAACTTCTCTAAAGCAAACTTCACACTACTCAAGACTGGTGTGGTATCCTTCAAGGCCCCTGAGTCAGAGGAAACCACAACCCAAGCTGCGGAAGCCCTTACAAATGCCTTCTATGAACACCTCCAGGACTGCATGGATCAGGCAATCCCAAATAAAACCAAGACTCTTTCCACAAAGGGCAAACGTCCAGTCTGGTGGACCCCAGCCATTAACAAACTTTACAATAAGAGGAGAAAGCTATTACATGATAGAACAAAATCCATAAAAGGGAAGTCACCCTGATCATTATTAGTAAAAAATACGAGCACTCATAAAATCAACTAAGGCCAATTTTGAGAGAAAATTGCCATGGATTCAAAGGACAATCATAAGGCCTTTTTCAGCTATGTTAGGAACCTGGGTGGAAACTCACAGATATGCTCAGAATTAGTCCAAAATGATACAAAATCACTGAACCCACAGACATTGCCAACATACTGGCAGACAGGTTCAGTGCAAACTTCACCCCTCTCCCCTAAAGGAGAGATAACTATCCCAGCCGAGTGTAGCCTCCCGGACATCTCAAATGCGCAGGTGAAAGCTGCTCTCTCTAAAGCTAAAAACACAGCATCAATGGGACCGGATGGTGTCCCCGGCTGTGTGCTACACGAGCTAAATGAGGAATTAAACCCGCACATAAGGCAGCTGTTTAATCTCAGCCTTACCACAGGATACGTGCCCAAGGAGTGGCGTACGGCAACTGCGGTCCCACTCCACAAAGGTGGCGCCTCTACGGACCCTGGTAATTACCGCCCCATAAGCTTAACAAGTCTAGTCTGCAAAGCTATGGAGAGGATCATAATGGAGCTCATAAACAAAGATATAGGGGACTTGCAGACATTGGACCCGACCCAGTTTGGCTTTGTCAAGGGAAGATCATGCCTTTTGAACTTGGTCGACTTCTTGAAATAGTCACCAAGGCCATTGATGAGGAAAGGCAGTCCATATAGCCTACCTTGACCTTGCAAAGGCTTTCGACACAATACCCCACTCGGGTATTGTAGAAAAACTTACCAGCTTAAATGTAAACCCATATGTCACAAGATGGGTTGCAAACTGGCTTAAGGACAGAACCCACAGGGTTAGAGTTGCTGGCGCTGTGTCAGACTCCAAGCCGGTCACAAGTGGTGTCCCACAGGGCTCGGTCCTTGGCCCCTATTGTTTGGCATCTACTTCTCAGAAGTACAGGCCAACATGGGAGGACTTTGGCTGACAAAGTTTGCAGATGACTGCAAACTGGGCCATAGTGGAAAGTGCATCGGACACTGATATCCTTCAGAAGGGACTCACGGAAACAGATAGCTGGTGCCAGAGCCATGGCCTGAAGTTAAACGCCAAAAATGTATAGTCATACCCTTCGGGAAAAACAAGGTAACCCCAAGCTACCATATAGGTGGCAATCCACTAAGCACAGAAGAGGTTATCAGGGACCTGGGGACCCAGGTTGACAGTGGCCTTTCTTTTGACACTCACATTGCTAAAGTGGTTAGAAAGACCTTCTACATTGCCCACCTGATCATGAAGGGATTCACATCCAGATCTAGTGAGGTCATTGTTCCCCTGTACTCTTCACTTATCAGACCAATGATCGAGTACAATGCCCCATTCGGGATGTATCTCACCCGACATCTGCAGCAATTGGAGAGACCCCAAAAGTTCCTCACCAAAAGGATAAAGGGACTCCAAAATCTGTCATATGCTGCCAGATTGAAGAAACTCCAGCTCTATTCAGTCGCATACCGTCTGCTCAGAGGTGACATGTGCCTGACATACAAGGCCATGTCCAACCCGGAATTAATGGACATGCTCCACCTCAAAAATCCAAATCCACCAAAACCACTAGAGCAAGCGACTTAAACCTTAGCACGGATATAAATAGGACGTGCTGGAGGGATAGATTTATCACTCAGAGACTCCCTATGCTGTGGAATAAAATCCCGGTCCATGTGAGGCAGAGCACCTCGCTGACTCTGTTCAAGAGAAATCTAGACCTGTGGATGGGAGATCGTAGGTTTACCCCGGGAATCATCTCTGGGTCACTGCTGGACAGAGGCACAACAAACTAATGGGCACAGTATTTTTTCATATAAGGGGTGGCGTAAGCCACAATAATTTGGGCTAGGCTTATAAATGCCTTAGGGCAGATAGCCTAGTATAAACCTATGAACCTATAACAATGAACACACAGTTTGAATGACAGTAAGACTCTTACACTTAAAGTAATAATTAAAATATTATCAATCCAATAAATTACCACAATTGGACAGAAAGACATTAGACAATATTATACTAGTAGGCATTGCAAAGACTATGACTTCACATGGGATTGCTTAGAATATTGCACTTCATCAGCTGTAGTATGATATATTCTGATGTTCATATTGCACATGTGTGGAATTGACTCACTCCTGACTATTGCACATTCAGGAAGTAATAGCATAAGAAATCAAGCTAACTGTACCAGTTACTGAAGCAGTTTGCCAGAGTGATTACTATAGATGATACTTCACAGCAAGTACCATATTGATCAGATTATTTGCTGTCAACCCTGGCATTCAAGTTCAGTAGCTGCATGGATAGAGGGAAGCGGCTCCTGTTCAGTCTAGATGTTTTGCAGTGTAAGTTGCGATACCGCCTGCCCGAGGAAAGGCAGAAATACATGCCATGAGCAGGGTGAGTGGGATCGTCAGTTACATTTGTAGCCCTTCCTACACACCGAGTCATATGCAGGTCATCCATGGATGGGAGTGAGGGGCCAGTGACCTTTCCAATGCCTGCACTACCCTCAGGACAGCCTTGCTGTCACATGCTTTGTAGTTACCATACCAAACTATGATGCTGTTTGAGAGTATGCTCTCAATGGTCCCACTGTAGAAGGCTTTGAGGATGGACTGAGACAGGTTTGCCTTCCTCAGTTTCCGTAAGAAGTGCAGACGTTGTACCTTCTTCACTGTGTGGCTAATAAGACTCGACCAGGATAGGTTATCTGAGATGTGCATCCCCAGGAATTCTTTCCACTGCCACCCCCTTAATTTCCAGAGGCTGATGTATTTCCTGAATCCTTCTGGAATCCACTATTAATTCTTTGGTCTTGCTTACATTTAAGGTCAGATTGTTGCTGTTGCAGCAGTCCATGAGGTGCTCCACTTCATCCCTGTAGGCTGTTTCCTCACCATTTCTGACAAGACCTACAACAGTGGTATCATCCTTGAACTTGTTGATTTTTTGGATTCATGCTTGGCCATGTAGTTGTATGTCAACAAGGTGAACAGCAGAGGACTCAGGATGCAGCCCTGAGGGACACCCATGCTCAGTGTAATACTGATTGAACTGTTATTTCCCATACATACCTTTTGGGGTCTGTTGATGAGACAGTCCAGTATCCAGTTACATAGAGGGGTGTTGATGTCCAGTTGCATCAGCTTAAATATCAGATTCTGAGAGATGACAGTGTTAAAGACGGAACGAAAATCAATGAACAGCATTCTGACATAGCAATTCTTGTTCTCTAGATGTGCTGATGATTCACGAAGTGCTATAGCTATTGCATCAGCCTTGCAGTGGTAGATCTATAAGCAAACTGTAAAGTATCCAGTGTTGCAGGTAGGCTTGAAGAGATATAGTTCTTGATCAGCCACTCAAAATGCTTCATTACTGTTGATGTAAGAGCAAATGTCTGATAATTATTTAGGCTTATTGGTTGGGATTTCTTGTGTAAGGGAATGATTGTCATATTTTTGAAGCAACTGGGTACAATGGCTAGTTGCGGGGATGTGTTGAATATATCTGTTAGTACAGTGGACAATTGGGTAGCACAGTCTGTTAGAACCCTTCCCATAATATTATCAGGACGAGCTGCTTTTCTTGGGTTTATTCACTTCAGGGTCTTCAGAACGTTCTTAGATATAGTACATCCTCACCCTGTTCGACAGGGAGCTTATTTGGCACAGTGTTGCTGTCCATATGAAATCTGCTGAAGTAGGTGTTTAGTTTGTTCAGAAATTGTGTTGCCATCACATGGGGAGGATGCAGGCCTGTAGTCGGTTATGGCTCGTATGCTTTGCCAGAGACGTCTGGAGTCCCTTTGGTCAGATAAGTGACCCTGAATTTTACATCTGCAGGTCCTCATAGCCTCCTTTATACCTCTGCTTAGATTTGTTCTGGCCTCTCTTATGGCATCCTAGTCTTTTGAATTAAATGCAGCATTTCATGCCTTTAGGAACTCATATACTTCACCAGATAGCCAGGGTTTCTGATTAGCACACATGATGATACATTTGATGACTGTTACGTCATCAACACATTTTGAAATATTGGCCATTACAGATTCCATATACTCCTCCAGGTCAATATGGTGGTTCTTTACAGCTGCCTCTCTAAACACCAACCAGTTAGTACATTCAAAGCAGTCTTGTAGTGCCAAGACTGCTCCCTCAGGCCATATCCTTACTTGTCTGGTTGTAGGTTTGCCCCTTTTCAGCAGTGGTGTATATGCAGGAAACAGCATGATGGCCAGATGGTCTGAGTTGCCCAGATGTGGATAAGGTACTGTTTTGCAGGCCAGTTTTATGTTTGTGTACACCTCATCTCCCCTCTTGTTGCAAAGTTCACATGTTGACAGTAATGGGGTAATACAGATTTCAAGTCAGCTTGATTGAAATCACCTGCAATTATATGGGCAAACTCAGGGTTCATATTCTGGAGGTCATTTATTGACCGATACAGAATGTTCAATGCCATGTTGGTATTAGCAGTAGGGGGGTGTAAACAGCTGTTATGCTTACTCCATTGAATTCCCTATGCAAGTAGAAGGGTCTGCATTTTAGTGACATGAAGTCAATGTTCTCTGAGCAGTGAGAGGTGATTATTTCACAGTTTGTACACCAGCTGTTGTTGATATACACACAAACACCCCCTCCACGAGATTTACCACAGAGACTGATTTCTGTCAGCACGAAATAATGACATCCCTCCACATATATTGTACTATCATTTATACTGGAGTTCAGCCAAGTTTCAGTGAACACAAGTAAACAACTATTTCTCACTGTAGATTGTGTGGAAAGATCCATCCTTAAGTAGTCCGTCTTGCTCTCTGGTGAGTGTACATTTGCCAGCAGCATGGAAGGAAGTGCAGGCCTGTGCAGATTTCTTTTCAGTCTGACCTTAATTCCTGCTCTAGAGCCTCTCTTTCTTGATCTTTCATATCTTTTCCTTTTAAAATGCTTCCCATGTCTGATTGTCAACTGGCTAGACAAGTTTGTTGACAGGTTTCTGCAGTTTTTAACTTGTTCCAATAAGATTCCAAGCTGCAGGAGTTCCTGGAGTGTGTTTGAGTTTACAGGCCTGTCTGCTAGCAGCTCATCAAGCATGCAGCACAGCGAGAGATGAGATCGGATTTCCATATTCACTCCTTCATTTCTTGCCCTTAACTCTGTTGTTTGTTTTTGATGAAAAACAAGACAAATAGTGCACTTTTCAGTAGGGAAACAAAGCAGTCAGTACCACACAGGGTGCCACCATTTTTTTTAGAAGTCATCTCATCTTATATTTCATTCAGTTGTATTGAATCAATTGATGTTCATGACCCATTTTCTTGAATACCTCAAAATGCAGGTCTAGAATATTTTCATGAAGCTCTCTTGGGGTATAGTTTCTTTTCAGGTCAGGGCATTAATTATTAAATCTATGACAGTTGTTTTAAAGCAGAATTTTATCGGTAAATTAAAGGAGTGGCAATGGGGGTGGCGTATGCCCCCCTTTTTGCCAACCTATATTTGTGAATTTGGGAAAAGTGTTTTATAGGTGCATAGGTTTTGAAACTTTGAACTTCTGAAGGGAGATCCAGCAATATATATATATATATATATATATATATATATATATATATATATATATATATAGTGTGTGTGTGTGAGTAGTATGGGCACATAAAATTCATTAGCAGAGTTGAGCATTAAAAATGTATAAATTCTAGTAAATGTTGCTTAATGTTTTACTTAGTCACTATCACACAACAGCTATCTGTTGCGCATGCAGTCTTTGTCAATTTCTTTGTCAGTATTTTTTTTTGTTTGTACTGCTAATTGCATTTAATAGTTATTATCTTTGCCAATGTAGCCCAAATCATAGCTGAAAAAGGTCTTGGGACCAGTTCATTTCTTGGTTACCAAAGTATAAATAAATATGAAATAGAAAAAAAGGGGGTGAACATGACAGAAATAATTAAAGAACTAGTAAAGCACATTTTAATTCTGCACCATTCATGAGAGAGACAAAAAAACTTCCCAGTGAAGTCATTGGGAAGTAGCAGACAGACAGTTTGGAGTTCTACTTGCCATCTGTAAATGTACATTTACTGCAATGAGAGTTTTCACACCTCGGTATGGGATTGTGGGGGAAGGTCTGTCAGTTCTTTTAGAACTACAAAAGAATCCATTTGCAACAGCCTGCTATTTACCTACTTTATTTTGCTGGAAGTAGCTAACAGCTAGTTATACCCTAGAACAGCTTCTGACAGACACATGAATGAGGCTCAGTTATGGAAACACACAAGGTGCTCTGTTACAGAAGGTGTGTTAGATGACAGTGCTTCTTCACAGTCCTGGCATTCTAGAAAAACACGTAGTGTAGAACCAGTCAACTATGTAACATACACCAACCATGGGTATACCTCCAAGTTCTACTGTGCACAGACCACAAAAACACCGGCACTTGTAGTCTCCGAATTCACTTTTTATTCAGTACATACAACGTTTAGCGCTTTCATCTAAAATCATTAGACTTCTTCAGAACAATTTGATACCATTCTATTCCTGCTTAAATATTCTTACTAACCAATCATCATGACTTTTGAATAACATCTCAATGAACATTTAAAGTGCCAGTGTGCTATATAATTAACATAACATAAGTCCTGGCATTCTGTCTTAATGGCATGAGAAAACAACACCACTTATGTCAGGCATGACTCATATAAAGAGGATTTGAAATGTATTCTGGAAAGAAGGAATGAAAGCAAGAAAACAAGACAACATTACCAAGGCAGGCCCCATCATTCATCATTTTGAGCGAAACACATTAAAATGTTAAAATAAGCATTCTGAGTGATTTTTAAGGCATTAAACTAGCTCAGAAAACAAGGATACAATGAAAAAAACATGTTTTTTGACTTCTAATGTGGAGTTTTCCATTAAGCTTACTATATTTTATGAAGTACATTTGGCCTAGCATTTTTTTACCTTACTCCCTGGTTTTAAAGTGTCTAGTTAATGTAGGAAGTACATGTTGTGCATCTGCAGAGTATGGAGTTGTATATGCTTTTTTCCTTTTTGCAATTACCTGTACTAAAATCAATGTAATTTTTTATGTAATTTCTAAACTGGTGAGAAGATTAATGCGATAAATAACTATATAAAACTTGTATGCATGTCTGGTGCTGGAACAGAATTAGGTTTGAAATAATAGTTTCATAAATGCTCATTAATCTGCTTCAGACTTGAGCTGTTGGTGCATATTTTTCATTGCCCCTGGCTAATACAACTTACTTGATTATCTATCTTAATCATGGTCATTTGTCTGGAACATGCTCAGCAGGTCATAGTGACATACATTCTAGTAAGACAATCCTTCTAGCAAGGTGCTTGAAATGCAATACATAATTAATATGAATAAAACTAATAAGCGAATCCAGTAATGAAAGGAACAGAGCAGGAAAGGCAAAAAGAGTGGGAGAGATGCATTATGAGCTGAGGTAGAGCTGTGTTTGGTTCGAGGCCTTCATGTGACAGAGAATGTTGGGTGCACAAGAAAGTGGGGGAGCTTTGGGGTGTAATAAGGCAAGCAGAAAAGATAATGTACTAGCTAGTCAGGCTAGAAATGATAGATTCAGTTGTAAAGGAAGTAAAAGAAAGCAACAAGCAGAAAGTAGTGAGAAAAGGTGATGAAAGACAGAGGACAAGAGGGCATTGGCAGCAATTGTAAGAAGTGTGAACACAGGGGTGCAACACACAGTAAGGTGCAGCGTGGGATGCAGCCCCAAAACAAAGAACAACAAGAAGGAAGCCACTGTCCCATGGCAATGGTAGGAATGAGCCATAAAAGGCCATGTATGGGCAAACACCTCAAGGAAAGCAGGAGGGAAGTAGGCAGGGAGGGCATTAAGACAGGAAAGTGGCACAGATGGGGAAAGGGACAAATTAGTGGAGAGAGCTTGTAGAAAGAATGCAAAAGGTGTGAGAAAAAATCAGATACATCACAAGAAGGGAGGTAACCTGCACAGACACTGAAGAGGATTAGGAGGTAGTTGAATCGGATGGCCAAAGATTTCAGATAGCAACAGAGATATGGGAGAGAAAAGTGTAAGCCATTGTGAGAAGAGAAAGTGAAAGCCATTGTGAGAAGAGATGATTTTGATGATTAAGAAAGTTCTTTATCAAAGAGATTAAGAGGTCTGGTGAGAATATGAGACAACAGATTGCAGTGAAACCATTCTTGGAATTCAGATTTAGAAATAAAAACATTGGAGGAAGGTGTGAAATCAGGACTTTTAGATTCTGGTA
This sequence comes from Protopterus annectens, assembly GCF_019279795.1. Lineage (NCBI taxonomy): Eukaryota > Metazoa > Chordata > Ceratodontiformes > Protopteridae > Protopterus > Protopterus annectens. The sequence continues at coordinate 408,581,381 of NC_056743.1, read as the reverse complement.
AACAAGGTTAAACCAGGAACTTACTTATACAGAGTGTTCCTTGAGAAGAAGGTCACACCAGCTGTTAGAAAGAATATGGAAGCATTCAACTGGTACAGAACACTCAAATTACAACAGGAAATTAACTAATTTTATAGTTAAATCTAAGCCACAACATACTGATAATATGATACTATACTAAAATACAGTGGATATAAAAAGTGTACACACTCCTCTTAAAATGCTAGAGTTTTATGATATAAAAAAAATAAGACCACAATAAATCATTTCAAAACTTTTGCCACCTTTAATGTGACCTATAACCTGTACAATTCAATTGAAAAACTAATTTGTTAGGGGGAAAAAATGTAAAAAAATAAACATATAATACACTGGTTGCATAAGTGTGCACACCCTTAAACTAATACTTGTTGAAGCACCTTTTGATTTAATTACAACATTCAGTCTTCTTGGGTACACACCTGCCATCAATTAGAGACTGATTAACCCCAAATAAAGCTCAGCTGTCCTAGTAGGAGTTTCCTGACATTTACTCAGTTGCCTGCTGCAGCAAAAGCCATGGTTCACAGAGAGCTTACAAAGCATCAAAGGGATCTCATCGTTGAAAGGTATCAGGCATGAGAAGGGTACAAAAAAATTTCCACAGCATTGGATATACCATGGAACATAGTGAAGACAGTCATCAAAAAGTGGAGAAAGTATGGGACGAGTGATGTTGCAAAGAACTGGACGCTCCTCCAAAATTGGTGAAATGACAAGATGAAACTGGTCAGGGAGGTTGCCAAGAGACCTACAGCAACAGTGAAGAAGCTGCATGAATTTCTGGCAAGTACTGGTTGTGTCCTACGTGTGACAACAATCTCCTGTATTCTCCATATGTCTGGACTATAGGGTAAAGTTGCAAGACAGAAGCCTTTTCTTACATAGAAAAACAACCAGGTCCAGCACGAATTTGCAAAACAATGCATCAAGCCTTCCAAAAGCATGTGGGAAAATTTGTTATGGTCTGATGAGACCAAGGCTGAACTTTTTAGCAACAGTTCCAAAAGGTACGTTTGGCACAAAAACAACACTTTGCATATGTGTCACTCAACCACAGCCCATAAGGCATAACAACATACCCAACACTCCTAGTCATAGGTGAGACTATAGTCAGGCACACTGATGTTCCACTCACCAGATTAAACAAGGAGAAAGTTACTATCAGCTGCCTGTCTGGTGCCAGGATCCGCTACGTAACACATGCACTCATCACTTCACAACAAGTACAAATATGACTCTGTCATTGTCCATGTTGGTGTGAATGACCTGAGACGTACCTCCCTGGACTACATGAAAAGAGACCTGGAGGAGCTTTCTGATCTTGTAACCCAGGCAGGTATGACCCTAGCCCTAAGTAGCATCCTGCCATCACCCAGAATGATACCACAGTACAAGGACAAAATGATCAACTTCAACAACTGGCTAAGCTTCAGGTGTCATACTAAGGGGATTCAGTATCTGTCTGCCTGGGATGACATGATCGACAAACCACAATGCTTTGCCAGAGATGGCCTGCACCTGTCGCCCTTGGGATTCCAGATACTGGCTAAGGCTCTTGCTCACCTATAGTGCCTTTTTTAGGCAAGATTCAAATGACAAATTCACCACCGTAACAACTACAAGCAAGTAAAATCTGAGGGTAATGCTACTTAATGCTAGAAGTCTAAACCTCAAAAAGCACTCACTTGAGGCACTCCTTAAAATGGAGAACATAGACATCTTTGCAGTGACAGAGACCTGGTTCAAGGCTCCAGAGAGCACCCCTGCAGTACCAGGCTATAATTCATACCACACCTTTCGGCCACCTAACCTGGACCGAAGCACTAAAGGCGGAGGTGTGTCCATATTCATTAAGGATATCCACACCTCCAGGCGAATTGCTCAGCATAATGCATCCGAGATTATCCAAGTGCAACTAACTCTGGGCAAAACCGCAATCCAAATTGTAGCTTGCTACAGATCCCTCACCATGCCCCAGGATTCCCACTCCTCATTTCTTGATGCACTGGAAAATATTAGGGTACAACCTAACACCCTAATAATGGGCGATTTCAACAGCCACACCATTAACTGGGAAAAATACTTGTGTACCAACACTTGTACTCAACATTTTCTGGAATTCATAAATTCCAATGCCTTAGATCAACTTATCCACACCCCCATCAGGGGCAGCAATATCCTAGACCTGGTCATTACCAACATGGGCATCCGGTGTTCCACACCAGAGGTCAGTTCCATGTTGGTCAGATCCGACCACAAACAAATGACCCTAGACATCCACATCCCACCCCCACCCCCTATTAGGGAAACCACCGTAAAGAATTTCTACAAAGCCAACTTCACATTTCTTAAGACAGAAGTGGCAAACTTCACGACACCCATACAGATGGACAATAGAAGTACGGCTGCTGAATCCTATACAGTTGCACTTTGTAAGCACTTACATGAGTGCATGGATCGTGCAATCCCTAACAAAACCAAGATGCTATCTTCCAAAAAAAGGAAGCCGATCTGGTGGTCCCCTGCTATAAACAAACTCTACAACAGAAGAAAGAAACTGTTGCAAAAAAAGAGTAAAATCCCATGATTGGAGGAACTCTGTGGTCAGCCTCAGTAAGAAGCTGAGATCCCTCATAAAATCCTCCAAAGCTAGTTACGAAAAAAAATCACCACTGATTCTAAAGACAACCACAAAGCATTCTATAGCTATGTCAAGAATCTCAATGGCAACACTCAGATCTGCTCTGAGTTACAGCACAATGGCACTAAATATACAGAACCAATTGATATTGCCAACATCCTGGCAGATAGGTTCAGTGCTAACTTTACCCCTCTCTCATCCCCTAAAGGGCCCGTCTCTATATAGGAAGAATGCAAAGTTCCTGTAATCACGGCTGCACAGGTAAAAAACACACTCTCCAAAGCAAAGAACACAGCATCCATGGGACCTGACAATATCCCAGACTGCGTTCTACATGAACTACAGAATGAACTGGCACCCCACCTAAGTACCATGTTCAGTCATAGCCTCACCTCAGGCTTTGTGCCCACTAAATGGGGCACAGCAACAGTTATCCCACTCCACAAAGGTGGAGCCACCACGGACCCCGGGAACTACCGCCCCATTAGCCTGTCGAGCCTGGTCTACAAGGCTATGGAGCGTATCATCAGGCAACTTAACAATGACATTGCTAATCTCCAAACTCTGGACCCTACCCAGTTCGGGTTTGTAAAAGGCAGATCATGTCTCCTAAACCTGGCAGACTTCTTTGAAGTGGTCACCAAAGCCATAGATGAGGGTAAGGTGGTTCACACAGCCTATCTAGATCTCGCCAAGGCTTTCAACACCATCCCCCACTCTGGAATTATAGATAAACTCACTAAACTAGGTATAAATCCCTATGTCACAAGATGGGTTGCCAACTGGCTCACGGACAGAACCCACACTGTGAAAGCAGCAGACTCTAAATCCAACTTCAGACCAGTGACAAGTGGAGGATAACAGGGTTCAGTCCTAGGTCCTCTCCTGTTTGGTATCCACTTCTCTGAAGTACAAGCTAACACAGAAGGTCTTTGGCTAACAAAGTTCGCAGATGACTGCAAACTAGGAGCCATAATCAAAACTCCTAACGATGTGGACATCCTACAAAACGTAATAAGGCGAGCTGTTTTTTCGCGAAAGTGCACTTTTACTAAAATACACTTAAGTGGAAAACAAATTAAATGAAAAAAAAAACAAACAAAATAAAAAAAACACAGCACTAACCATATTTATGGAGGGGGTAAGCCCCCCTGTGCCCCCCACACCCTCGCTACGTTTATATTCTCACTCCGAGATTGCACTACAGTGGGAAAAAGGGAATATTCCTTTATCCCCACTGTGAAGCGAACAGCAACGGGGGCTGTTGCTTAGATTGCGGCACAGTGGGGATAAGGGAATATTCTCTCTTCCCCACTGTAGTGCGATCTCAGAGTGAGAATATAGAAGCAAGGGTGTGGGGGGTGCAGGGGGGCTTGCCCCCTGCATAAACATGGTCCATGTTGTATTTTTTTCCATTTATTTGTATTTCACGAAAGTGCATTTTCATGAAAATGCACTTTCGCGAAAAACAGCTTGTTTACATTTCGTTGAAACGTAATTTCCATGGGTCGAGGTAGACCCATATATATGTACATGTGTGTGCGTTTGAAAACACTCTCCTCCTCCCAGCAAATTCCAACACATGTGAGAGATGCAACCATATAACCAAACTGGAGGCTAAGCTCTCTCAACTCAGTACTGGCGTAACCAGTCAGGAGGAAAAGGAAACCACACTCACTACAATTCTAGTCTCACATAGACCTACCACAACAGCAAACCAAACACATAAACACACAAAAACATACTCGGAGGCTCTAAATAAAAATCTGCCTAAGCAGCAGAGACCTCCAAAGCAGACATCCAAGCAACCGCTACCCCAAAACAAAACACGTGCAACACATAGCTCACAAAGCCAGTGTGCCGAACAGTCACAGCCCTTAAGGCTAAACAACACACCTGATACACTTGTAATAGGTGACTCTATTGTCAGGCACACTGACGTCCCGCTCACCAGGCTGAACAAGGAGAAGGTCACAGTGAGCTGCCTGTCGGGTGGTAGGATCCGCCACATCACACGCACTCAGGTCACTCCAAGGCAAGTACAAATATGACTCAGTCATTGTCCATGCTGGTGTGAATGACCTGAGACGTACCTCCCTGGACTACATGAAAAGAGACATAGAGGAGCTCTCTGAGCATGTAGCCCAGGCCGGTATTACCCTGACCTTGAGTAGCATCTTACCCTCACCAAGAATGATGCCACAATATGAAGACAAGATGATCAATTTCAACAATTGGCTTAAGTATTGGTGTCATTCAAAGGGGATCCAATGCCTGTCAGCCTGGGATGACATGCTCGACAAGCCACAATGCTTCGCTAGGGACGGCTTGCACCTGTCACCCCTGGGTTTTCGGATATTGGCAAATGCTCTTGCTACCCCCATAGTGCCTTTTTTAGGGAAGGCTCAAAAGACAAACCCAACTCCATAGGTATCACAAGGGATAAGCAACCAAGAGTAATGCTACTCAACGCCAGAAGTCTAAACCTCAAGATGCACGCACTCGAAACTCTCCTTAGCATGGAGAACATCAATATCTGTGCAGTAACAGAAACCTGGTTCAAGGCTCCCGAGAGCACCCCAGCACTACCAGGTTATACCTCGTACCATGCTTTTCGGCCCCAAAACTTGGACCGAACCACAAAAGGAGGGGGAGTATCAATATTCGTCAAAGATACCCACACCTCCACAGCACGAAGCATCAGAGACTATCCATGTACAACTAACAGTGGGTAAAACTGCCTTCCAGTTTATAGCCTGCTACAGACCACCCTCCCAAACCCAGGAACCCCACTCGGCCTTCCTGAGAACACTGGAAAATATGAAGGTCTCTCCAAACACCATTATATTGGGCGACTTCAACTACCCAAACATAGACTGGGAGCATTACTCTAGCTCCAACACCCTAGCCCAAAGGTTCCTAGAATTTATAAACTCAAATGCTATGGAACAACTTGTTACCACTCCCACAAGAGGGGAAAACATACTGGACCTGATCATCACCAACATGGGGAATCTCTATGCTCCAGACCAGAAGTGTATCCCTCACTGGTAAGATCAGACCATAAACTAATCTCACTGGATATTCACATCCCGACCCCACCCTCTGCCCACAAAACCACAGTGAAAAACTTCTCTAAAGCAAATTTCACACTCCTCAAAACCGAGGTGGAATCCTTCAAAGCCCCCAGGCCTGTGGAAAATACGGCCCAGACCGCAGAATCCTTTATAAACGCATTCTATGAACACCTTCAGGAATGCATGGATCATGCAATCCCAAATAAAACCAAGACCCAATCCTCCAAAGGCAGACGTCCTACCTGGTGGACCCCAGCCATAAACAAACTATACAATAGAAGGAGGAAGCTACTACATGATAGAGCAAAATCCCAAAAAGGGAAGGCATCTCTGATCAGTATTAGCAAAAAACTACGGGCACTCATAAAATCATCTAAGGCCAGCTTCAAGAGAAAAATTGCACAGGACACTAAGGATAATCACAAGGCTTTCTTTAGTTATGTTAGGAATATGGGTGTGAATTCCCATATATGCTCAGAATTAGTCCAAAATGACAAAAAATACACCAAACCCACAGACATTGCCAACATCCTAGCTGACAGGTTCAGCGCAACCCCCCCCCCCACCAAAAGGGCGAATATCTATCCCAGCAGAGTGCTGCCCCCCTGACATCTCAGATGCTCAGGTAAGAGCCGCCCTCTCCAAAGCAAAAAACACAGCATCAATGGGACCAGACGGTGTCCCGGGCTGCGTCCTACATGAACTCCAAGAAGAGCTAAACCCAAACATAAAACTACTGTTCAATCTCAGCCTTACTACAGGATATGTATCCAAAGAGTGGCGTACAGCAACAGTGGTCCCTCTCCACAAAGGTGGTGCCTCAATGGTTCCTGGAAACTATCGCCCCATAAGCCTGACTAGCTTGGTCTGCAAAGCTATGTAAAGGATCATCATGGACCTCATAAATAAAGATATTGGGGACCTACAGACACTGGATCCTACCCAGACCGGCTTTAAGGGCAGAGCCTGCCTCTTAAACCTCGTCGATTTCTTTGAAACAGTCACCAAGGCCATTGACGAGGGGAAGGTGGTCCACACAGCCTACCTGGACCTCGCAAAAGCCTTCAGTACAATACCCCACTCGGGCATTATAGATAAGCTCACCAGCTTAAATATAAACCCCTATGTCACTAGATGGGTTGCAAACTGGCTCAAGGACAGAACCCACATGGTTAGAATTGCTGGAGCCATGTCAGACTCCAAACCAGTTACAAATGGCATCCCACAAGGCTCAGTCCTGGGACCTCTCTTGTTCGGTATATATTTCTCGGAGGTACAGGCAAACACGGAAGGACTGTGGCTGACCAAGTTCACAGATGACTGCAAACTGGGCGCCATAATCGACTCTCCAGCCGACACAAGCATCCTCCAAAAGGGCCTCATCGAAACAGACAACTGGTGCCAGAGCCATGGCCTCAAGCTAAACGCCAAAAAGTGTATAGTCATCCCTTTTGGCAAAAACAAAGTGCCCACAAATTACCACATAGGTGGTAATCCATTAAGTACAGAAGAAGTAATTAGGGACCTGGGGACCCAAGTTGATAGCAGTCTCTCATTTGACAACCACGTGGCCAAAGTGGTTAGAAAAACATTTTATATAGCCCACCTAATCATGAAGGGATTCACATCTAGATCAGGGGAGGTCATCGTGCCTCTTTACTCATCCCTCATCAGGCCCATAATTGAGTACAATGCCCCTTTTGGGATGTACCTTACCAAACACCTGCAGCAACTGGAAAGACCCCAAAAGTACCTCACCAAGAGGATCAAAGGGCTCAAACAGATGCCATATGCTGCCCGGTTAAAGAAACTCCAGCTCTACTCAGTGGCAATACCGCCTGCTTAGAGGCGATCTGTGCCTGACGTATAAAGCCATGTCCAACCCGGAATTAATGGACATGCTGCACCTCAGAAAATCCAAATCCCATCGAGTTACGCGCTCGAGAGACTTGAAACTCAGCACTGAAATAAATAGGACATGCTGGAGGGACAGATTCATAACCCAGAGGCTCCCTTCACTCTGGAATAAAATCCCAGTCCAGGTTAGGCAGAGTCCCTCATTGACTCACTTCAAGGGGAATCTTGATGAGTGGATGGGAGATCATAGGTTTACCCCGGGTATCACTTCTGTGTCACTGTTAGACAGAGGCACAGTATACTGACCTCGAAAAAGGGCATAGCAAAATTAATTTAAAATGGGCGGCGAAAGCCAAACACACTCTGGCTAGGCTTATAAATGCCCTAGGGCATAAAGCCTAGTATTAACCTATGAAAACACACCAGGAGGATAATATAAGACAAAAACTTTAATGAAAGATAGAGAAGTTGATAGCTTTTGTTCACACTGTATATCTTGGACTTCAGTAGAACTAGAATATATAAACCCACCCACCATTTTTAAATACAAGTAGCGAAAACCTATAATCTAGGTCTTAAAGTGACAATGCCTGTTTGTTAAAACAGAAACATATTCTTTCATGGAACGACATCTTCCTTCCCAGAAAAACTCACAAGTTCTTTTATATTAGTAATAAAATAACCAATAATAATAAAATAAAAGTGATGGTATTAATGCAAAATAACCAAAATTGTGTATATTAAAATAATAAACAATGCAAAAATGAATATGTGTAATAAAACAATTCTTTGTACAAGTGTGTGTATAACATCATAATTTTGGAGCACACATTTTCAACACAGAGACTATTGAAAGAGAATCATTCCATCCTGGTGCAGTGATAGCATCTAACCTTAACTGCCATAACGATTCTCTATAGGTTCATAGGTAGGGTACTAGGCTATTGGCCCTAGGGCCTATACAAGCCTATCCAAAAAGGTACCCTGGCTTTCGCCACCCAAGAAAATTATTTTCCTTTGTCCCTGTCAAGCAGAACCACAGAAGTGATCCCCAGGGTGAATTTCCCATCACCCATCCAATCATCAAGATTTTTCTTGAAGAGTGTTAATGAGGAGCTTTGTTTGACATAGATAGTCTGTTCCAGAGTATGGGAAGTCTCTGGGACAGGAATCTATCCCTCCAGCATGTTCTGTTTATTGTGGTGACAAGGTTTAGGTCCCTAGAGCGTGTAGCTCAGAGGGATTGGGATTTCTTTAAGTGGAGCATGTCCAACAGCTCTGGGTTTGACACAGCTTTTTATGTTAGGCAGAGATCGCCTCTGAGTAGGTGATATGCGACGGAGTAAAGCTGGAGTTTTTTGAGACTGTCTTCGTAAGGCATCTGTTTGAGGCCAGTAATCCTCTTTGTGAGGTATTTTTGTGGCCTTTCCAGTTGTTGTAGATGTCGTCTGAGGTACATACCAAAAGGGGTGTTGTACTCTTATTATAATGGGTTTAATGAGGGATGAGTAGATGGGAACAGTGACCTCTTTTTTTTCTGGATGAGAAACCTTTTGTGATGGTGTGCCACGTAGAAGGATTTCCTGACCACTGTGGCGATGTGATTATCAAAGGAGAGACTACTGTCCGACTGTGTCCCAAGGTCTCTTATCACACTTTCGGTGTTAAGTAGACTACCGCCTATGTGGTAGTTCATCGGTACAGAGTTTTTACCAAAGGGGATGACAATCCACTTTTTGGCATTGAGCTTGAGACCATGTCTTTGACACCAGGCATCTGTCTCAGTAAGGCCCTTTTGTAGGATGTCCACATCGTTAGGAGTTTTGATTATGGCTCCTAGTTTGCAGTCATCTGTGAATTTTGTTAGCCGAAGACCTTCTGTGTTAGCCTGTACTTCAGAGAAGTAGATACCAAACAGGAGAGGACCCAGGACTGAACCCTGTGATACTCCACTTGTCACTGGTCTGAAGTCTGATTTGGAGTCTGCTACTTTCACGGTGTGGGTTCTGTCAGTAAGCAAGTTGGCAACCCATCTTGTGACAGGGATTTATACCTAGTTTAGTGAGTTTATGTATAATTCCAGAGTGGGGGATGGTGTCGAATGCCTTGGCGATATCTAGATAGGCTGTGTGAACCACCTTACCCTCATCTATGGCTTTGGTGACTACTTCAAAGAAGTCTGTCAGGTTTAGGAGACATGATCTGCCTTTTACAAACCCAAACTGTGTGGGGTCCAGAGTTTGGAGATCTTCAATGTCTTTGTTTATGAGTTCCATGATGATACGTTCAATGGCCTTGCAGACAAGGCTCGTCAGGCTAACGGGGCAGTAGTTCCCGGGGTCTGTTGTGACCCCCCCCCCCTTTGTGGAGTGGGATAACTGTCGCGGTGCGCCATTCAATGTGCACAAAGCCTGAGGTGAAGCTATGATTGAACATGGTACTTAGGTGGGGTGCCAGTTCATTCTGTAGTTCATGTAGAAGGCAGCCTGGAATGTTGTCAGGTCCCATGGATGCTGTGTTCTTGGCTTTGGAGAGTGAGGTTTTTACCTGTGCAGCCGTGATTACAGGAACTTTGCATTCTTCCAGTATTAAGATGGGCCCTTTAGGGGGTGAGAGGGGGGTAAAGTTAGCACTGAACCTATCTGCCAGGATGTTGGCAATATAAGTTGGTTCTGTATATTTAGTGTCATTGTGCTGTAACTCAGAGCAGATCTGAGTGTTGCCATTGAGATTTTTGACATAGCTATAGAATGCTTTGTGGTTGTCTTTAGAATCAGTGGCAATTTTGTTTTCATAGCTAGCTTTAGAGGATTTTATGAGGGATCTCAGCTTCTTACTGAGGCTGACCAGGGAGTTCCTCCAATCTTTTTTACAACAGTTTCTTTCTTCTGTTGTAGAGTTTGTTTATGGCAGAAGACCACCAGATTGGCTTCCTTTTTTTGGAGGAGAGCATCTTGATTCTGTTAGGGATAGCACGACCCGTGCATTTGTGTAGGATTCAGCAGTCGTACCTCTATTGTCCATCTGCATGGGTGTCGTGAAATTTTCCACTTCTGTCTTAAGCGTGAAGTTGACTTTGGAGACATTTTTTACGGTTGTTTTCCTAATTGGGGGGGGGGGGGGAGCGGGATGTAGATGTCTAGGGTGATTAGCTTGTGGTCTGATCTGACCAACGAGGAGCTGACCTCTGGTGTGGAACACCGGTCACCCATGTTGGTGATGACCAGGTCTAGGATATTGCTGTCCCTGGTGGGGGTGTGGATAAATTAATCCAAGGCATTGGAATTTATGGTTTCCAGAAAACGTTGAGCAAAAGAGTTGGTACATGAGTAGTTTTCCCAGTTAATGGTAGGGTAGTTGAAATCGGCAATTATTAGAGTGTTGGGTTGTACCTTAATATTTTCCAGTGTATCAAGAAAAGAGGATCTGTACTCTGATCTGTTCTCCCAACAACCTCTTTTTTGTTTCTTTATTTTATGTTCCTCTGTCAAACTTAAAGTATGTAAAGTCCAAACATGTTGTCAAATTTTTAAAGTATTGTTGGTATTCCCCCTGTTAATACCATAAACATGGTCATAAATTATTTTTCTAGAAATCCTTTTTCAGTTTTTCCATTATAGAAACCTGGACAGCCACTAGACATAGCTATATAAACCATTGGTTATGTATTACAGTTGCTGGGCTAGAAACCAACCTTTGTGGTGTTAAAATTATCTAAAATAATAGTGTTATCTAGTAATATGTAACTACACTGAAAACAATTCTCACATTTTTTGGTTCCCCCCATTCATTTTTTATAGCTAGGCTTAAAAAGGCCCTTGTGAGCATTAGCCTAGTAAACATAGGTTCATAGGTTCATACTAGGCTATCTGCCCTAGGGCATTTATAAGCCTAGCCAGAATGTGTTTGGCTTTCGCCACCCATTTTAAATTTATTTTGCTATGCCCTTTTTCGAGGTTAGTATACTGTGCCTCTGTCTAACAGTGACACAGAAGTGATACCCGGGGTAAACCTACGATCTCCCATCCACTCATCAAGATTCCTCTTGAAGAGAGTCAATGAGGGACTCTGCCTAACCTGGACTGGGATTTTATTCGAGTGAAGGGAGCCTCTGGGTTATGAATCTGTCCCTCCAGCATGTCCTATTTATTTCAGTGCTGAGGTTCAAGTCTCTCGAGCGTAGCTCGATGGGATTTGGATTTTCTGAGGTGCAGCATGTCCATTAATTCCGGGTTGGACATGGCTTTATACGTCAGGCACAGATCGCCTCTGAACAGGCGGTATGCCACTGAGTAGAGCTGGAGTTTCTTTAACCGGGCAGCATATGGCATCTGTTTGAGCCCTTTGATCCTCTTGGTGAAGTACTTTTGGGGTCTTTCCAGTTGCTGCAGGTGTCTGGTAAGGTACATCCCAAAAGGGGCATTGTACTCAATTATGGGCCTGATGAGGGATGAGTAAAGAAGCACGATGACCTTCCCTGATCTAGATGTGAATCCCTTCATGATTAGGTGGGCTATATAACATGTTTTTCTAACCACTTTGGCCACGTGGTTGTCAAATGAGAGATTGCTATCAACTTGGGTCCCCAGGTCCCTAATTACTTCTTCTAATGGATTACCACCTATGTGGTAATTTGTGGGCACTTTGTTTTTGCCAAAGGGGATGACTATACACTTTTTGGTATTTAGCTTGAGGCCATGGCTCTGGCACCAGTTGTCTGTTTCTATGAGGCCCTTTTGGAGGATGCTTGTGTCAGCTGGAGAGTCGATTATGGCGCCCAGTTTGCAGTCATCTGCGAACTTGGTCAGCCACAGTCCTTCCGTGTTGGCCTGTACCTCCGAGAAATATATACCGAACAAGAGAGGTCCCAGGACTGAGTCTTGTGGGACACCACTTGTAACTGGTTTGGAGTCTGACATGGCTCCAGCAATTCTAACCATGTGGGTTCTGTCCTTGAGCCAGTTTGCAATCCATCTAGTGACATAGGGGTTTATATTTAAGCTGGTGAGCTTATCTATAATGCCCGAGTGGGGTATGAACCTAAAAGTGTTGCCAGCCAGGAAACCGTATAAACCAACAAGGATAATGAACATGTTTACAATAGAGCAAACTGGGATTGCGTGGAATGCCACAGTGATTACGAAGGTATAACATATAGTAATGTATATGGACCAAACACAGTACAGGACAGTATATACAGTGCAGAGTATTGTGAAACCCTGTTCCAGGCATTCTGTACAAACGTTGTGTAAATGATCTGTAAGGGTTAATGGACTGCCATTTAAAATAAACAGTCAGGGGAAGTGTGTGTATTAAGTAGGGACACACAGATGTACTGTAAGAATGAACACAGGAAAAGAGGACAGGTAAAACATGTGATTCTGACTGATCATAGTTCTGCACAAGCACACTTGTACAACTATTATGAAATGTCAACAATCTATGAAGGTAACCAAGCACACCATCCTCACACTGTAACATCTGCTGGAGGTGTTAGGAGGCACACTGCTATACCTGTATGTGGCATTCGGATTGCTACAGGCAGTTAACTCGTGTGTGTGTGTGTGTGTGTGTGTGTGTGTGTGTGTGGGAGATATATATAACACAATCCAGATTGTCACGAATGTAACCCATGCCATCAGTGTTGTCAAACACCTGTGTATGTAATGTGTGCATCACTAGAACAGGTATCACACATGCATCTGGTGTAACACCTTGATGAGTGTTCTGCACCTTCAGACAGTAATGTTTATGCAACAAAAAATAACTAGGTATGGCGAGTAAGATGTGACAGCTCAGTGTAACAAAGGTGGTACACTTGATTTACACACCACTGCAAGATGTGTAGGGAGGTACATGAAGAAGGCTGCATTGTACTCAGTTATTGCTGTGATGAAGGCTGTCAAATATGCAGGTATTAGGGCCTTTGATGTGGATGTGCTTCACATACTCAGTAGTTGTGTTATGCTGGTGGACGTTCCTCATACCATCTACCCGAGGACACAAGTCACATACCAGTTGGTCTGCTTATAGGGTGTGATGTCTATATTATCCTTGGGTTGTGTGATTGTTGTCATAACGTAACCAATTGCCTGTGGCTGCAATCTTTGGTGTGTATTGATACTATCTGTATTATACTGTATTATTGCAGTTGGAGTCAATGATTGCCCACAATCGGTAGTCCTTCAGACAGCTGTTTGGACACAGGATGTGTATGTCATTTGTGACGTCTGTGACTTAAATAATGGACAGAAAAGGGGCTAGCAGACAATTCTGATGTACTGACCTGATCATTGGACCTGAGATAGAGGTCACTTCACACATTTCAACATATTTAGATGCCATGTATATGTTCCACTGGTCTAATCACTTAGTGATATAGGTGTTTATGGCTACATGTTGAGTGAATACCTCAGTGTGGATTTGTGTCAAATGCCTTGGCCTGGTCAAGTTCCACAGGATGATAGTGTTGTCAACATGCATGCCCTCAGTGACCTGTCTGAGGACATCTAACAGATGCAGCAGACATGGATGTAGCATTAACAACTCACACGTCTGTTGCACACAGCCAGGATATTGCTAGTTTCCATTTAGAAAAGGTCCATGATGACATGTTTGTCTACCTTAGGATGTGTCTATACATGCATGCATCATGTGCTGTTCTCCCCAAACTCAGATGGATGCATGTTGAAGTACGCCCTTCTACAGGGACATAGTCCATGAGGATGGGTCGTTGAAGTGTGTATCCGACCATGTCGACCTTAGTTCCTCCTACATTGTCTGTTCCTCCTCTGATCTGCATGGAAGTTTCAGAGCCGGAGAGCATGGAACTGATCATCGTGGAACCCTCGGGTCTGACACCTACTCTAGGTTTTTTCGGCCCTGACTACCCTGATGTCTTCGGTGCCGACCAAGGGATCTCGGGGCCGACACTCACCGGTTGCGTCTGGGGAGGATAGTAGGACTGACTTGTCGGTGCTGACTTTACCTCTCGGGGCTTTGGCTTGAGTGAGTTTGGCCCCGACCTCTGGTTCAGAGCCCTCCATCCTGATGCAGACAGTTTCTATCCAATCTTTGGATCTGAGGGATTCCTGTCATTGGGACCAAGGGGCCTCCGAGGCTATGAGGAGGGCTTTGTCTGCCCCGACAACCACTCCCATCAGTTCCAGCAGCTCCCTCCCTGAAAGCACCAGTTCCTGCTTCTTCATCACACGCTCCATTGAAGCATAGAGATCCGGAGCCTCAGGAAGCTCCATTAGGTAAGCCACGTTCTTCCAAGACCTCTCCAGAAGCCCTCACTGAAGAAGCGCCTAGGAAGAGACTGGAAGAGGAAGCATCAGGACTCCCCACAGGAGTCGGTCACTTTGGATACTGACTTGGATTAGTGTGAAGGGTCCCCCACGGTCCCCCTCAGAAGATATCTCTTTTGCAGATATCTTAGAGATTCTTAAACAGAAGGGTGGCTGGAAATCCCTTAACCCTTCTGATGATGAGACAGTCCTCCTGAAGGCTTTCGGGTCTCAACCCTCCACCTCTTGAGTGTCTCCACCTTTCGATGAGTTGCTTGACTTACTCGAAGGGCATGGTGGTCCTCAGACACCATGGACCCTGTCCCCAGGAGGACTAATAAATTTATAGTGAGCCCCTAAGACAGACTTTACCTTACTAAAGGAGTACCTGTTGATGTTATGGTGTTGGCAGCAGCCATCAAGAAGGAATTATCGGAGACTTCTTCATCTGTTCATCCTCCTAATAGAGATCCTAGGATTATGGATAGATATGGGAAGCATATGTTTAGTTCAGCAGCCTTCGTCCATCAATCACTGAACTACCTCACACATTTTGCTAGGTTACAAAGGGATCTCCTGAAAGAGCTAGGAGACACCCAGCAAGGTTCAGTAGCTGCGAGAGTTTCAGACATGGTAATTTCCCAGCTCTCCATTCTTAATTCGGTAGTGAACTCTTCCATGTGTCTGTTGTCATATGCAGCTGATGCTATGAGCAGAGCAGCAGGTACAGGAATTGCTCTCAGGAGAAATTTCTGGATGCGCGTATGTACCTTCGTGGAACCCTTTAAGTATTCCTTCATTATCACCCCCTTTGACGGTTCGTCCCTTTTCGGACCTAAGGTAAAGGAAACTCTTACCAGGAGTGAGAAAGACGGAAAGACCTTGTCTGCTGTTGGAGTATGTTCTTCTTCCCCGAATAGACCCTACCCCAAAGGGAGGGGAGATGGAAAGATATGGTTCCGTAAATCTGAAGGATCTTTCCAGAACACTCATGGTGAAACTTCCTTTAGAGGCAGAGGAGGGGGTAATAATGGAAGACGCCCACGCGGCAGAGGGGGTCTGCAGAACCAGGGAGACAGAGATCAGTTCTTTGGCAAGCCGTATCAGCACTCCTGAAAATTTGTTTATATATCCAACACAATTTATGAAGAACAAAATTGTTTTATTTAAACGTTTTATAGATGATCTGATATTTGTGTGTAAAGGGGAAATGCATGAATTTGAGTTCTTTATGGACACATTAAATGAGAATACTTCTGGATTACAGTTCACTTATAGAATGAATAGGAAAAGCATGCAATTTTTGGATTTTGAATTTTACAGGGAAGTTTGCAATATAAACCCTTTCACAAGGAAACAACAGCAGAAAACTTCTTGGAAGCTAGTAATGCACATCACCCATATTTAATAAGATCTTTGTCTTATGGTGAATTCAGGAGAATTTCAACTAATACTTCTAATAAAAGTGTATTGGGGAGTGAATTTGATAAGATAAAGAGGAAATTGTTGAAAAGGGGATATGGTGGGAATATTATACAGGCGGCCTTGGATAAGCTAAGTGGGAACAAGCAGTGGAGTGAGGAGGTTATTTTTTTCAGAAGACATGTGAGTTGCACAAGAGAAACTAATGAAGGGATAATAGAAGTGGATCCCATATTTTGTGTGACAACAATTTCTCCACTGACGTTTAAAGTAAGAAAATTGGTGGAAAATTTGTGGCCTGTCATTAGAAGGGATGAAATGGTAGGAAAGTTGTTCCCAGAAAAAGTTAGCTTTTCTTATGGTCGCTTTAGAAATTTAAAAGAGTTATTAAAATCAAAGAATGAAGATAAAAGTAGGGGTATGAATGGTGCTTTCCCATGTGGGGAATATAAAGTATGTAGTAAGATAAAAAATGTAGATGGTTGGACAATAAATGGTAAAAAGTTTTAGATTAAGAGTGAATTCAAATATGATTCATGTGGTGTGGTCTAAATCATTGGATGTGGATGCACACCTAAGAAATGGTATATGGGGCAAACAAAAAGAAAGGTAAAATTGAGAATATTGGAACACTTAGGTGATAAACAGAAGGATAGAAAGTCCGATTGCTGAGCACTTTTGGACAACACATGGGGGAGATGTTGAGTTTTTTCTTTAGTGTATTGGCACAACCTTTTGGGGAGTGTAAATATGGGAAGTGAAGTATTTAAAAGCAGATTGGTAAAATTAGAAACAAAAATCATTATTTATCTAGGCACTTTACATCTTAGAGGGATGAATTTGGAAGTAAACTGGGACTTGTAAGGTTTATGTGTAAATGAACAGACAGTGGAAAAATAGTTTGATAGTAGATACCATATTACTGAATTTAAAGAAGTTAGAAAAGATGTAGTGGCATATTTAGTCATTGTTAGTAGGATGAAAGTTAAATATTGGTATAAGACATTTAATGTGAAATAAAGAAAAAAATTAATAAGTCATATTAATATTTAACTATATTCAATAAAGAAATTTTAGAATGTTGATGTGAAAAATGTGAAATAAGTTTATAATATGTGAGTGATGTTTTTCATATACCTGTGAGGTACCTGTAAGGTTTGGGAAGATTAAGTTATTATTAAAAGGAACTGAATGCATTTAATCAATTAGCACTGTAATTAGGGGGATATAAAATGGCTACTGAATGTAATGAGATTGTTTCTTTGAAGGCTGATGGAGTCGAGGTACCAGAATGTGATGTGGAATAAAGAATTGTAGCCGTTGCTGTGCTCTTGCCTGGTTTATTTTATTGAGGTGGCCTGACTGCTCATCTCTGGAAGCAGTCGGGGGACGCCTATCTATGTACCTAGATGCCTGGCTAAAAATAAAAAAAGACAGCTGGGTACAAAGCATAATATCCAAAGGATACTCAATTCCCTTTGCCACTCCCCCCCCCTCTAGTAAAGAAAATCCAAGACATTCTTCCCAGTCACAGGGACCAAGCAGCCTTAGAGGTCCAAAGGTTGCTGGACAAAAGAGTCATCCAACCAGTCCCAGCAGACCAGAGAGAATCTGAAACTTACTTAAGGCTCTTTTTAGTTCCAAAGAAAACAAGAGACTAGAGACCTATTCTGGACCTAAGCAGACTTAACAGGTCAGTAAACAAGATGAAGTTCCGGATGGTCATGCTTCAGTCAGTACTTCCATTTCTGGGGAAAGATAATTGGATGTGCTCTATAGATCTTCAGACAAGGCCATCCAGGGATCGTCTACGCTTCCGGCTGGGAGCTAGCCATTATACATTTTGCGCTCTGCCCTTTGGTGTCACTAGAGCCCACAGAGTGTTCAAATGTATGGTAGTAGTAGTCACTCACCTGAGACCAGGTGTTTCCATATCTAGACGACTGGCTCCTCACTGCCACCATCAAGCATCAACTTATTCATGCTTGGGGCACAACCTTAAATCTCTGCAATCAATTGGGGATTACCATCAGCTCAGAAAAATCTGTCTTATCGCCATCGCAACAGACGTTTTTTGTAGGAGCAGAACTAAACAAAGTTTCAATGACATTAACTCTGCCACCAGAAAGATTTTGTCTATTACAAAAACAAATTTTAGACCTGCTTCCAAGAAAAAAAAGCCCCAGTCTTAATGGTACTCAAATTTGCTAGGATCGATGGCAGCAGCGATCTTTGCCATCCCCCTCACTCGAATGCACATGCAAGTTCTACAATGGCTTCTATTCTCTCAATGGTCCTTTCAGGAACTTCCAATGTCGCACCAAATTGTCATAACAAATACGTGCAAAAAGGACCTTCAATGGTGGCTGACGTCTCAACATGTATCTTGGGGATGTCCATTTGTTCTACCCAGTCCTATAGCCTCAGTGACCAAGGGCGCTTCCTTGATTGGGTGGAGGGGGGGGGGGCATTATCAGGGCAGGGAAGAACAGCCCAAGGTACATGGAAGAAACAAGAGGTTCATCTGCATATAAATGTCCTGGAGATGAGAGTGGTACTTCTAGCGTTGCAGTCTTTTGAAGACTCTCTACGTCTGTGAACAATTGCAATTCAGGCAGACAATATGTCAGTGGTCTGGTACATCAATGAACAAGGAGGAACCAAATCTTATCCTGTGTGTCGAGAGGCCATGAGAGTATGGCAGTGGGTAATCTACTCCCAGCGCTTTCTGATAGCAACGCACATCCCGGGAAATCCAATGTGATATCAGACAAGCTGAGCAGGGCAATCTTACTACCTCACGAATGGTCCCTAAAGCAACAAGTAGCAGATCGGGTATTCCACAGGTGGGGCTAGCCTTGCTGTGATCTCTTTGCAACCCCAACAAACACAAAATGCTGCAGCTACTTTGCCCTGATTCCCCTACTGGGGGATGCCCCAAGGGATGGACTGGTGCACAATTGGCCCCTGGGTCTCCTTTATGCATTTCCTCCCTTCCCTCTAATTCCCAAGGTATTAAAGAAGCAAAAATTCTGGGAAGAACCATGATCCTAAAAGCCCCTTACTGGCCTCGGCAAATTTGGTTCCCCTTCCTCCAGCCTCATCTCTTGGAAGAACCCTGGATCCTGGACCCAGTTCCAGATCTGTTGACCCATTCATCGGGGCTCTTCATCCTTCTCTTCATTCCCTCAAACTGACAGCTTGGCTGCTCCAATTCCCACAATAGCCAGGATTTACTACCTCTCAGCTGAGGCCCAACATATTTATTTATTTTACATTTGTTAACCGGGGGTGTCTGACTGAGCTGAAAAGGCCCTTTTTCAGCAGAGGCCCGAGGAGAAAAGCTCCACAAAGAAAAATTACAGACACATTTAGTTTAGACATGATCAGTATACACACAAATTACAGGAGACATGTTTTTATAGTGGTATGCGGCACATAAAGAGTTACAGTGGAGAGAACAGACAAAAAAATATTAATTTTAAAAATAAAAGTGATTAATAGATTTGTGGTGTACAGCTGAAATTTGGAACATAGGTAGAATACATACATAGTACACAGGTACAGTGCATACATTGTAGATTAGTCAGTGTTTGTGAGTAAGATTGAAAACTATTATCAAGTGCTCTAGATTTTGTATGTATGTGTTATCCGCTTTCACTAGCCTGTGGAGCAATCATGGCACTGCCAACTTTCCTTGAGATGTTGCCTGATGAGGTCTTTAAAGGAGGCTTTGGATGATGTGTTTTGAATGCTTGTAGGGACCGAGTTCCATTTTTTTAGCCACCGAACTACTATATAGTGCATCTCCAAAACTATTGTAGCTGTTGGTGACTTCTAGTAGTAGTTTGCTTGATGATCTAAGAGGCCTTTTGGCTGAGTGATGTTGTACTAGGTTTTTGAGGGCAGGACACTTATTGGGGAGGTAATAGATATAATGACAGATTGTAGGTTAGGAGGTTGGGCAGTTCAAGCCAGTGGAGCGGTCTCAAAGCAGTACAGTGATGAGTTCTATATGAGCAATTTTCAGCAAAGCGAGCGATTCTGTTATAGCAGGCTTCCATTTTGCTTAGTTCAGTTTTGTTGAGATTAGTCAGAATGGGAGATGCATATAGTAGGGTGGATAGAAGTTGGGAGCGAGCAATGGCTGATCTTGTGTTGTTGGTAAGAAATGTTTTGATACGGTAGAGCGACCCCAGTTTGGCATGTACTTTTTTAATAGTTAAGTTGGGATGACTATCAAATTTTAGGTGGGAGTCTATGGTTATTCCCAATAGCTTAGCCTGTGCCACTGGAGCAATTGGAGTAGAATTAGTGGAGTAGATAGTGAATTGACTGTTAGTGTTTTTGTTAGAACTGGTTATAATCATAAACCGAGTTTTCCTTGGATTGAGGATAAGTTGGGCTTTGGTAAGGTAGTTTTCAACATCAGAGAATGCTAGTTGAGTTGTTTGCAGGAGGGTGGGAATGTTTTGTGCAGCACAGATTAAGGTAGTGTCATCTGCATACTGAATTATAGATGCATGCTGTGTGGAGGTATGGAGGTAATTTGTGAAGACTGTGAATAGTAGTGGTCCTAAGATAGAATCCTGTGGGACTCCTATAGTTATGGGCAGCTGAGGAGAGAGAGAATTTTCCCATTTCACAGCTTGGTACCTGTCAGTTAAGTAGCTTTGGAACCAGGAAAGAGTGGAATTTGATAGATGATATTGGTTTAGTTTGTTTAGCAGGATTTGGTGTGAGACTGTGTCAAATGCTTTGGACATATCCAAAAAAGAGTTGGCACTTGTAGACCTTCATTTTTGAGACGGTTTACTGTGTCTGTGAAGCAGAGGAGGGCTGTAGTGGTACTATGGGCAGGTCTGAAACCATGCTGAGTAGGTGACAGGATGTTGCTGTCTAGGAGATAGTTTAGCATCTGGGTATGGATGCATTTTTCTGGGATTTTGGCCAGGGTGGAGAGTAAAGCAATGGGTCTGTAGTTATTAAGTTCAGTGGAGGTCCCGCCTTTATGTATGGGTGTAACATAGGTTATTTTCCAGAGTTTGGGCACATAGTTTTCAACAATTGATCTGTTTATGAGAGTGGAGACTGAGATAGCAATAGCATCTGCTCTGAGTTTCAGTAAATAGCTGGGGAATAGGTCGGCTGCTGTTGATGAGGTTTTTAGTTTGGAGAGCATGCTTTTGATTGAAGTGGTGGAAACTGTTTTGAGGGTAAAGCTTGTATTAGTGTTATTTGTGTTGGGGGGATAGTGAGGAAGGAACTGTCCTGTGATACTAAGGATAGAATTGAGTTCACAAAGTGGGAGTTGAATTGTGTTTCGATGGGAACTTTAGTGTCAGGGGTGGTTGGTTTGGGGGTAGCCTTTTGCGTGGATTTTAGTAGCTGGTTTACATTTTTCCAAAATTTTTGCGGGTTGTGTTGGTATTTAGTTTGTAATGTTGTGTAGTAGGATTTTTTGTCCAGCCTAATGCATTTTCTTGCACTGTTGCGCAGTTCTTGGTACTTACTTAGGCTTTGTGTTTCTTTGTTTTTTTGATAGTAAAGCCTGGCAGTGTCTCTGGACTTGAGGATTTGTTTGGTTTCTTTACTGAGCCAGGGGTTTGTAGAGGTTCTAACCATGATTTTGCGCAATGGAGCGACAGTGTCTAGGTGTTGTAGAAATGTTTTGTTGAAATATACTATAGCCTGGTCAAGTGGGAGGGCTTCTAGGGGGGGTCCTGTCACAGTTACTGAGTAAAGTGTTGAGGACCTCAGGAGAGAATTTTTTTTGTGTTTCTAGTGGATATATAGTTAGTGGTTTTGCATATGCTTGTTCTACTACGTATAAAGTATATTACGTTGTGGTCACTTAAGATGTCTGGGAGACTGCCTGTGTGAGGGTACAATGTGGGGTTGTTAGGACCCAGTCAAGGATGGATTCCCTTTTAGATTTTTTTAATACATCTATTTGGAATTTGGACTAGCTGCTGGTAGCCATGGAGATTTATTAGATTACTTGGTGGTTCTGATATACAGGTGACCCAATCTAGGTTGAAGTCCCCCAGAATAAGGGTTTCTTGTGAGTATGTGGAAGAACACCAGGATAAGAAGTCTTCAAGGCTAGCAGGTAGAATATAGATCACAATTGTGGTGATGACCTTTTTAGGGTGAAGTTGAAGTTGTGAGATAAGTATGTCCCAATTATTGGGGGAGGGGTAGGAGTTTGGTAATTGACAGACAGTTAAGTTTGACTTGTACAGTAAGGCAGTTACACCCCCCTTTACGAAGTGGTCTGTCTTGTCTAATGATATTATAGCCGGTAGGGAGAACTTCTGAGTTAGCTATGTTTTTATTTAGCCAGGTTTCTGTTAAAGCAATTATGTCTGGGGAGTAGTGTGCTATTGTGGCCTAGAGTTCAGGTATTTTATTTTTGATACTTCTAATATTAATATTTAGCATTAAAAGATGGTTGGTTTTGCTGCTGTTGCTGATTTGCCCAGGGATGAAGAAAGTGGGGATGTTATGTTCTGACATTTGTGTTGGAGCAGTTTGAGTTGGACAGGATGGATTTGGGCCTGGGTTGGGGTGGATATCCCCACTTATGGTGAGCCTCGAGTTAAAATGGTTATACAGATGTTGGAGTTTGGTGAGGAGTGTGAGAAAGTATTGTGATTTTTGGAGTAGGAATGAGAGCATATGTGTTTAGTCCTGAATTGGTCCATTATGTACTTCTTGAATAACTGTGGGCAGATATTATTATAATGTGTGGTGTCTGTATACGAGAGTGCATAATGCAGTGTTGTGCTACTAAGTTTAGGGATATTGCTAGAGTGATAACTTGTGGTGTTGTAAAGAATTATGAGAAAACAGACCCGACTTAGTTGCGTGATAGTCATGGTTATAAAGTTTAAGTTGTTTCTAGGTGGGGGGGTCTGAATAGGAATTATAGGGTTGCACTATATGTGGATGGGGAAGTAGTGTGGGTGATGTAAAAAATGCCTAATGGGAATGAGAGTGATTGGGAGTATTTTGTGTGGAGCAAGTTGGTGTGGTATAATGTGATATGACCTGAGGAGCTGTGATTGGTGGAGGTGATGTGAGGGTGAGCTGTGGGTGTGGCTGTGATTACTATAAATGTAGAGGTAGTGGGGGCAGGAGGGAATCGGGGGCAAGGTAGGGGAGCGGAGAGAGCCAGAGCGTTAGCCCATGTATATTATGACATCCTCCCATAAATCATCCACCAGAAAGTTATATCTTTACAAATGGAAGAGGTTTTCCTCATGGGCATCTCAGAATTATGTTGATCCTTATCTAGCTCTGATCCCATCTCTATTAGAATTTGTAACTAAACTTTTTAATGAAAGGAGCTGCTGCATCTACCATCAGAGTTCAGTTAGCAGCAATCTCAAACTTTCATCTTGGCTTCCAAGGCCCCAATGTCATGTTGTATCAACTCGCTAAAGCCTTGCTTAAAGGTGCCATTCATGTCAGGCCACCAATCAGGGCTGCAGTCATGCCATGGAATCTAAAGTTTGTCCTCTCCAGAATCATATTACCTCCTTTCGAACCAGCCTCGACCTGTCCTTTGAAATTCCTTTCATGGAAGACTATTTTTCTGATAGCCATTACTTCTGCTCGGAGGATTTCTGAGTTGCAGGCCTTGACCATTAAACCACCTTTTCTGATTTTCCATAATGACAGAGTTTCGCTCAGAACTAATCCATCTTTTTTACCAAAAGTTTGTTCAGAGACAAATCTTAACCAATACATTGAGTTACCAGTTTTCTTTCCTCAATACACAAATAGGATGGAACACATGCTGCACAAACCTGATGTTCATAGACAACTCCAATTTTATTTTGATAGAATGAAACAATTCAGATCAATGGATCAGCTCTTTGTTTCCTTTTCAGAATCGACAAAGGGTACCCCATTGTCAAAAGTAACCTTGTCAAGATGGCTATCAGATTGCATTTCCTTCATTTATAACTCAGAGAATACTCCCTTACTACAAAAAATTAAAGCCCACTCTGCTAGAGCTGTTTCAACCTCATTAGCCTTTTCTGCAAGGTTACCATTAAATTATATTTGTGCAGCAGCTACCTGGTCAAGACTTCATACCTTTATCACTCATTACAAAGTAGACAAGGCCTCCAGGGACAGGACCTCCTTTGGTTCCACAGTTCTGAGGAATATTCTCCCGTGAGCCACCCGAGAAAAATCATGCTTGGGACGCTACCCATCAATAAAGAATGAACGGCGAGATAGAACAACTTCACATAAAGAAGTTATGTACTCACCATTATGTTCCATGTGAGTTGTTCATCTCGCCTTCATTCTTACGTCCCACCCTCCAACCCCCATCCAGTCTACTTGAGGTCAATCACCTTTTCTTATATGGTGCTTTGTTTCTTATCCAGCTGTCTGAGTGGCATATTTATACTACTAGGTAGTCAGTGGGTAGCAAACAAGATCTGAGAGAAGATCAGGGTGCGACATGGGATAGGGAGTTGGCCTCGAGCTGGTTGAAGACCTTGAGCTTTTGCAGTTGGCTGAGTTGGAGCCGAGGATCACCTCTGAACCCATCAGTAAAGAATGATGGTGAGATGAACAACTCACATGGAATGTTATGGTGAGTACATAACTTCTTTTTTGGTTTTATTTGCATTTAGTGCCAGATGGTTAGACTGCATCCAGGTTTCTGTTTTGAAGAAGGCTAGTTGGGTTTTTGCTAGGAGCTCAGAGGGGGAGAGGGCTGAGCAGATGATTTAGTCATCTGCATATTGGATGATAGATGAGTCTGGGATGGATTGATGAAAGGTGTGAATGAATAGGTTGAAGAGAAGAAGGCCAAGAACAGAACCTTGTGGGACACCTGTGGGTGTAAGAAGGAAGGGCAAGGTTGAAGTTTTCCATTGGACAGCTTGTTGGTTGGACAAGTAGCTGGAAAAACAGGCAATGGTGGGAGAGAGGTGTAGGGTGGAGAGTTAGGGTATAAGTAGGGTGTGTGAGATGGTGTCAACGGCCTTTGACAGATCTAGGAGTAGTGTGGATACGAACTTGCCTGAGTTGCGTTTGAGGTTTATGATTTCAAGAAAGGAAAGAAGGGCAGTCATGGTGCTGTGGCCAGGGCAGAAGCCGTGTTGGGTAGGGGAGAGGAGATTGTTTAGTGTTAGATGTGCCATGAGTTGTGCTTGTATTCTTTTCTCTAGTATTTTAGAAAGAGGGGAAAGAATAGCAATAGGCCTGAAGTTGGTGGTATCTGTATTTTTGCCACCTTTGTGGAGGGGGATGATGTAAGCATGGCGCCAGATAGAAGGGACGTATGATTCTTGTATGGATCTATTTATAATAATAGAGATGGGATAGACAATGCTGTCTGCAGATTGTTTGAGGAAGGTGGGTTGAAGGTTGTCGGGTGCATTGTGACAGGGTTTGAGTTTGAGGAGAAGTCTTTTTATAGTGCTTGTGGGGATAGGCTTGAGGCAGAAGGATGTGGAGGAAGGTTGATTGGGGTAGTGGTTGGGGCAGGAGGGAGTGGTGGTGGAGGGGGGTGAGAAGGAGACTGATAATTTAGCTATGCAGTCTATGAAGAATGAGTTGAACTATCTGGCTGTTTCAAGGTTGGAGAGGTTGGGATCTGGGCAGGGGTTTCTTTGTTGCCAGGATGCAGCATGGATGAGATGGAGTCCCAGAATTTTTTGGGATTTGTTGAGCGCAAGTACTGGCGTTTGGAGTAGTGGGTTTTGTGGTCTTTAATTATTAGTTCTTTTGCAGAGTTTCGTAGTTGCTTATACTCTAGGAGGGTGTTAGAGTTTTTATATTTTTGATATTGTTTCCATTTTTTGTCCCTTTGGTGCAAGGATAGTTTAGTATCTTTTGATAACCATGGGCAGGGATTGGTTTTGATGCGTTTGGTTCTGGGGGGCTTGCTGATTGGGAAGGGTTAGGAATGAATGGTTAAAGTAGGAAACTGCATCATCTATAGAAAGGGTTTTTAGAGGGGGACCAGTCAGTATGCTTTAAGCATTCGGAGAAAGTTAGAGGGTTGAAAGAGGAGAGGTTTCTGGTTTGGATGTAGTGATGTTGGTTATGCAGTGGAGATGGGAGATGGTTGGCGAAGACTGGTAGGAGATCGCTGAGAGGATCTGGTAATGTTCCAGCTTTGGTGATGTTTGGGTGAGTTGTTAGGATCCAGTCAATGATGGTACCAGAGGTACCATCTTTATTTGGTGTGGTTGGAGATTGTATTAGTTGGGAGAAGTTGTACAGTTTGACTGTGTGGGATGGGGCTTCAGAGTTAATAGTATTCCAGTTGATGTTGGTATCAATGAGTATACATGTTTCATTTTTTTATACTGGAGGAGAACCAGGCAGGATGTTTTCAAGAGTTTTGATATTATCACCAGGGGAAATATAGAGGGCAGCGATACATATGGACTTGTGGTTGTTAATTTTAGTAAACCTATTATAATTTCAGCGTTGGCAAATGTTGGTATTTTATTGGAGTAGGGAGTTATGGTATAGTAGGTGGGGGAGATTATTGCTACCCCACCTGCTTTTTCGTGGGCTCTGTCATTGCGAATGATTTAGAAACCTGGTTGTAGGATTTCACTATCTTTTATATAGGTTTTCAGCCAGGTTTCACAAATGGCGGTAATGTGTCGGGGTGGTTATGGGAGAGACATGTATGGAGGTTAGGGATTTTGTTTTTTAGGCTTTGTGCATCAAGTGTTGTAAGGCGAGTAGACTTTGAGTTTGTGGGTTCAATGGAGGGTTTGGTGAGATTGATGTTAGAGATGGGTCCGGGGTTGGGGTGGATGATGCCAGCTAGTGAGAGAGAGATGTGGTGGAGTAGAAGAGTGAGGCAATGTGTTGGGCAAGGGTAGCTTGGGTTGTGTGAGAGTAGTGATTTTCTGGTACCAAATTTAAGGGGGGAGTACAGGGGGGGTTGGGTTGGAAGCAGTTTTGGTTTGAAGAAGTAGATTGGGTTACAGGTAAAGAGTTAATGTGAGATGGATGAGTAGTATGGGAAGTGAGATTGATGGTAAGATGTAGTGGAGTGTGTGTGAGAGTTGTAGGTTCATAGGTAGATACTAGGCTATCTTCCCGAAGGCATTTATAAGCCTAGCCAGAATGTGTTGGCTTTTGCCGCCCCCTTAGATTAGTTCCCTGTGCCTCTGTCCAGCAGAGCCACTGAAGTGATCCCTGGGTTAAACTTTCTGTTTCCCATCCACTCGTCAAGGTGTCTCTTAAAGAGTGTTCGCAAGGAGCTCTGCCTAATGTAGATTGGAATCTTGTTCCAAAGCATGGGAAGTCTGTGGGACAGAAATCTATCCCTCCAGTACATCCTATTTATTGTTGTGGTGAGGTTTAGATCCCTATAGCATGTGGCTTGAGTGGATAATGTTTTCTTTAGGTGGAACATGTCTCTCAATTCAAGGTTGGACATGGTGTTGTATGTCAGGCAGAGTTCACCTCTGAGTAGGCGGTATGCAACTGAGTACAGCTGGAGTTTCTTCAGTCGAGCTGCATAGGGCATCTGTTTGACACCAGTGATCCTCTTGGTAAGGTACTTCTGTGGTCTTTCCAGTTGTTGCAGGTGTCTTGTAAGGTACATCCCAAGTGGAGCGTTGTACTCTATGATGGGTCTGATGAGTGATGAGTAGAGGGGTACAATGACCTCTTTTGATCTGGATGCAAACCCTTTTGTGATTAGGTGGGCCACATAGAAGGATTTTCTAACCACTTTGGCAATGATAAAGTTTTTATGACAAGGGTTGGGAAAA
Source organism: Protopterus annectens (assembly GCF_019279795.1). Taxonomy (NCBI): domain Eukaryota; kingdom Metazoa; phylum Chordata; order Ceratodontiformes; family Protopteridae; genus Protopterus; species Protopterus annectens. Next base: position 408,553,279 of record NC_056743.1, on the reverse strand, counting down.
AGTGTGAGATAGGTAAGAGAAGAGAGAGATTAGTAGAGCAAATGGGGTTATAGGGAGAGATGTTATGTAGAGCATTGTAGGAGGGGTGGATGTTTGGGGTGATGTAGATCTACAGGTGGGGTTTGGCTTAGGTGTGTTGTGATTGTCGAGGTGTTGGGTGAGGAGGAGTCAGGGGATGTATAAAAGTACAGGTAGTGCGGGTGGGTGGGATTTGTGGGCAGGGTAGCGGAGCGGAGTGAGCTTGAAAGGTGAACGGACTGCGTTACACCTCCCAGGAGAAGCAGCAGTCGCCAAACAGAAAACAGTGAAGGAGAAGGTTAACAACTACAGAAATACGGCAGCCTATTGTTTTGGTTTGAATGTTACCTTTCTATTTGTTTTTATTATTTATGCACCAATGGGGAGCTGCAGTTCACTGAGAAGTAGCAAAATAATGTAGTTATGCCAGGGGTTTTAGAAAGGGACATGCAGTAAGTGCACACTACTGAGGGATGCCCGTGGGACAGACAGAAACAGAGTGTAGTCAGACAGAGGTTTTTAGTATTTAAAGATGGCGCCACAGCTCACGGGAGGAATAAGTAAACTCTGAAGAGGAAGAGGGAGGGAGGGAACAGACAGGATTGACAGGGCTGGGAAGCTTACAATAAGATTATGTTAGGAGACCGAGAGAAGGGGGGGCTAAGAGCCAGGGCTTGGAGAAAGCTGTGAGAAAACAGGTTTGATAGGGGTAGGAAACTTAGACTAGAATTATGTTAGGAGAACAAGAAGGGGGAGACTATGGGCCAGGACTTGGAGAAAGCTGTGAGAAGAGAAAAACAATCAACCAGCTAGCCCAGGTCAGTACCTGAAGGTGTCTGTTTATCTGTGTGAATTCAAAAGCAGATTTAGTAGAGCATCAGGGAAGTAGAATATAAAATAAATGTAAAGCTTTGGGAAACTGTATGTATTTATTGCAATAAACAGGAGAATAAAATATAAGAATATAAAAGAAATGTGATATACAAGATAAATAAAATATAAGAATATAAAATAAATGCAAATCTTTGGAAAAATGTATATATTTGTTAGAGTAAATGGGAGGAAAAAGGGGAGGGGTCCAGTAGTGTGCACAGCAGAAGAATCAGTAGGAGTATCACAGAGAGAAGATTATAATAGACCTACACACTCACAATCTGTTGATAAAAGTAGAACTTGCAGTGGCTTTTACTGGCTTGTGCGGGGTACCGCTCTCTGTGTTCTTGTATGCAGGCAGTTGCTTCAGGTGTTTTTTTTGTTGTTATTGGACCTTTGAATGTGTTTAAGGGACTGTAAGGAGAGAGGGAGAGATGTTAATATGAAGCCAGAAAAGGGGGTAGGTGAAGTAAATAAGTGGAAATAGAGGCACGGAAATACCACAATTTAAGTAATTCAGCTAAGCAGTACTTAAATTAGTTAAGGAACAAGCAGTGATAATTAATAAGAAATTCACCCTGTTTCACAGAATGCAAAATAATTCATTGCCAGTACACTTTTCCAGCTATTTGTTGCTACTTAGTAATGTATGCTAACAGAACTGAGCAAGATGGTGGCAGGACATAAAATTACAATAAAATCGCTCAGTTTCCACATAGGTTCATAGATAGGTACTAGGCTATCGACCTAAGGGCCTAAGTAAGCCTAGCCAACAAGGTTCCCTGGCTTACACCACCCAAGAAAGTTAATTTCCTGTGCCCCTCTCGAGCAGACCCATAGAAGTGATCCCCGGGGTGCATTTCCTATTTCCCATCCACTCATCAAGATTTTTCTTGAAGAGTGCTAATGAGGAACTGTGCTTGACATAGATGGGTAGCTTGTTCCAGAGTATAGGAAGTCTCTGTGACAGGGATCCCTCCAGCATATCCTATTTATTGTGCTGACAAGGTTTAGGTCCCTAGAGCGTGTAGCTCGGAGGGATTGGGATTTCTTTAAATGTAGCATATCCAACAGCTCTGGGTTTCACATAGCTGTATATGTTAGGCAGAGATCTCCATGGAGTAGGCGATATGCTACAGAGTAGAGCTGGAGTTTTTTGAGACGGTCAGTGTAGGGCATCTGCTTGAGGCCAGTAATCCTCTTTGTGAGGTAATTCTGTGGCATTTCCAGATGCTGCAGATGTCTTGTGAGGTACATTCCAAAAGGGACGTTGTACTCTGTAATGGGTCTAATGAGTGCCGAGTAGAGGGGAACAGTGACCTCTTTTTTCCTGGATGAGAACCCTTTTGTTATGAGGTGTGCCACATAGAAGGATTTCCTGACTACTCTGGCAATGTGATTATCAAAGGAGAGACTACTGTCTACCTGGGTCTCAAGGTCTGTTATCACACATTCAGCATTAAGTAGACTGCCTTTTATGTGGTAGTTCATGGGTACAGAGTTTTTACCAAAGGGGATGGCAATGCAGTTTTTGGCATTGAGCTTGAGGCCATGCCTCTGACACCAGGCATCTGTCTCAATGAGGCCCTTCTGTAGGATGTCTACATAATTTGGGGACTTGACTATGGTTCCTAGTTTGCAGTCATCTGCGAACTTCATTAGCCAGAGGCCTTCTGTGTTAGCCTGTACTTCAGAGAAGTAGATACCAAACAGATGTCGTCCCAGGACTGAACCCTGTTGTGGTCCAATTGTCACTGGTTTGAAGTCAGATTTGGAGTCTGCAACTTTTACAGTGTGGGTTCTGTCAGTGAGTCAGTTGGCAACCCATCTTTTGCTGTAGGGATTTATGCCTAGTTTAGTGAGTTTAGCTATAATTCCAGAATGGGAGATGGTGTTGAAAGCCTTGGTGAGGTCGAGATAGGCTGTGTAAACCACCTTACACTCGTCTACAGATTTGGTGACTGCCTCAGAGAAGTCAGTCAGGTTCAGAAGGCATGATTTGCCTTTTACAAACCCGAACTGGGTGGGGTCCAGAGTTTGGAGGTTACCAATGTCTTTGTTTATGAGCTCCATGATGATATGTTCCATGGCCTTGCAGACCAGGCTCATCAGGCTAATAGGGCAATAGATTCCAGGATCAGTGGTGGCTTCCCCTTTGTGAAGTGGGATAACTGTTGCTGTGCACCATTCAGTGGGCACAAAGCCTGATGTGAGACTATGAGACTATGATTGAACATGGTGCTCAGGCGGGGAGCCAGTTCATTCTGAAGTTTGTGTAAAACGCATCCTGGGATGTTGTCTGGTCCCATGGATGCTGTGTTTTTGGTTTTTAGAGAGTGCAGCTTTTACCTGCAGAGATGTGATTACAGGGACTCTGCATTTTTCCTGTGTAGATATGGGCCCTTTAAGGGTTGAGAGGAGGGTAAAGTTAGCACTGAACCTATCTGCCGGGATGTTGGTAATATCAGTTGGTTCTGTAATTTTCGTGCCGTTGTGCTGTAACTCAGAGCAGATCTGGGTATTGCCATTGAGATTCTTGACATAGCTATAGAATTCTTTGTGGTTGTCCTTAGAATCAGTGGTGATTTTGTTTTCGTAGCTAGCTTTGGAAGATCTTATAAGGGATCTCAACTTCATACTGAGGCTGACCAGGGAGCTCCTCCACTCATGGGATTTTACTCTGTTTTGCAACAGTTTCTTCCTTCTGTTGTACAGTTTGGTTATGGCAGAGGACCATCAGATTTGCTTCCTTTTTTTGGAGGCTAGCATCTTGGTTCTGTTTGGGATAGCATGATCCATACACTCATGTAAGTGCTTATAGAGTGCATTTGTGTAGGATTCAGCAGTCGTAACTGTATTGTCCATTTGCATGGATGTCATGAAGTTCACACTTCTGTCTTAAGAAGCATGAAGTTGGATTTGGAGAAATTTTTTTACCACCTAAACATCGATCTTTTAATATCGAAAGCAAAACCGGCGAACGGACGATTTAAAGCAAGGAAAGATTTCCCTTGGCTGTTTGTTGGAGTTTGCTATTTCCCTACTGTTGAGCGATCTCGGAGTTGGTATATTTAGTTAGGGGAGGTGTGAGGGGCAAAGCTCCCCACTTAATTTAGATGTAAATTAATGTTTTTTGTGTTGTGGCCAAGGGACGTATTTCCCTGGGAAGTTCAACATTGTATGGTTTGATATTAGAAGATCGATGCTTAGGTGTTCAATCACCGAAACATTTGGTCTTCTAATATAGACCCGAATAGCCTATGGTCGGATCTGACCTACGAGGAGTTGACTTCAGGTGTGGAACACCGATCACTCATGTTGGTAATGACTAGGTCTAGGATATTGCTGCCCTTGGTGGGGTTTGGATAAGTTGATCCAGGGCATTGAAATTTATGAATTTCAGAAAGCGTTGAGTGAATGAGTTGGTACATGAGTAGTTTTCCCAGTTAAGGGTAGGGTAGTTGAAATCACCCATTATTAGGGTGTTTGGTTGAACCCTAATATTTTCCAGTATATCAAGAAAAGAGGAGTGGGAATCCTGGGGCCTAGTGGGGGATTTGTAGCAAGCTACAATTTGGATTGCAGTTTTGCCCAGAGTTCGTTGCACTTGGATAACCTCAGATGCATTATGCTGCGCAACTAGTCTGGAGGTGTGGATATCCTTAATGATATTTGGTGTTCTGGTCCAGGTTAGATGGCTGAAAAGCGTGATATGAGTTGTAGCCTGATAATGCAGGGATGGTCTCTAGAGCCTTGAACCAGGTCTCAGTCACTGCAGAGATATCGATGTTCTCCATTTTAAGGACTGCCACGAGTGAGTGCATTTTGAGATTTAGACTTCTAGCATTGAGTAGCATTACCCTCAGTTTTTGCTTGCCTGGTCCTGGTATGGTGGTGAATTTGTCATTTGAACATTGCCTAAAAAAGGCACTATAGGGGAGGCGAGACCCTTAGTATACAGAATCCCAGGGGCGACAGGTGCAGGCCATCTCTGGCAAAGCATCATGGTCTGTCAACCATGTCATCCCAGGCAGACAGATATTGGATCCCCTTAGAATTATACCAGAAGCTTAGCCAATTGTTGAAGTCAGACATTTTGTCCTGGTACTGCGGTATAATTCTGGGCAGTGACATGATGCTACTCAGGGCTAGGGTCATACCTGCCTGGGCTACAAGATCGGAGAGCTCTTCCATCTCTCTTTTCATGTAGCCCAGGGAGGTATTTCTCAGGTCGTTCACACCAACATGATACAGTAACACTATAGGCACTCAAAATAAGCTAAGTAGTAAAGTCTAATTAACATAGGTTGAAACAGCACAGCGGCTGAATACCGATGAGAGCACTCAGTACAAATTTAAAAGTAGTAACAGCAATGTATTCTAGTAAACTTTTTAACAAAATCAGACTAAGTCAATCTGAAACGGTGCATTTCCAAATTGTAAACAGTAAAATGCAGCAAGTTTTAACAGTAAAATGTAGCAAGTTTAACAGTAAAAGGTCATTACTTCCTTAAAGTAGTTAAACCTACAGCTGCACACTAAATAGGAAATGACCAAGACAGTATAGGCAATTTTACAGGTGAAATTGTACAATTAATTTAAAAGCAGTGAGAGCAATGTGTTCTTGTAAGCTGTTTAATAAAATCAGACTAAGTGAAGCTGAAACATTGTATTTCCAAATTGTAAACTGTGAAATGCAGCAAGTTTATATTAATAAAAGGTGATTACTTCCTTAAAGGTAAGCAAACCTACAACTGCACTCTAATTAATATCCTATAGTGTCCCATATACTGGTGTAAAATGCTCTCTCTAATGTCAAGAAAGTGTACAAATACACCCCCAGTTGACAGCAAGGGGGAGAGAACCCCCATCTAATTACACTGACTAGAGAACTCTGTATGTAAGGCAAGTGCCATAGCTGAAGTCTGACTTGGAGAGTGTCAGACAACAGTTTATAGGTGATCACATCAGCAGTGTCTAGTGAGGAGAAAATGGTAATAGCAGTGTTCCACATGCTGGTGTAAAATTCTCTCACTCATATCAAGCAAGTGCACAAGCACACACACCTCCAAGTTGACTGCAGTGAGAACAGAACCACTATGAATCTAAGTACACCAACTAGAGAACGCAGTACATTATGCAAGCACCACAGCTCAAGTCTGACTTTTAAAAGACTGCATGATAACTTATGGTGGATGACATCAGCACTGGATGTTGTAGAGAAGATGTTGGGAGGTTTGCATGAAATGGATTTGTAGTCTTGTGCAAATGTCAAAATACTTTCAATCCATGGAATTGGAGTGGTGATAGTCAGATACACACTTATTCTTCTCTGGATAGACACACACACACACACACACACACACACACACACACACACACACACACACACACACACACACACACACCTTTCAGTTGAATGCAATGAGAACAAAACCCCTACCTACCTACTGGACAATACAGTATTTTATGCATACGCCACAGCTCAAGTCTGACTTTTACAGGCTGCAGGACAACTTATGGTAGATGATATCAGCACTGGATGTTGGGAGGCTTGCATAGAATGGATATGTAGGCATGTGCAAGTGTCAAAATATTGACAGTCCATGGGATTGGAGGGTAAAATGTTGGATACACATGCTTTTCTGACTATATAAACACACACACACACACACACACTCCTCCCAGTTGACTGCAATGAGAATAGAACCCCTACCTTTCTAAAAATACCAGCTGGAGAAAACAGTACTTTGTGCAAGCACCACTGCTCAAGGCTGCAGGAAAATGTATGGTGGATGACATCAGCACCATGGATGGTGGAGAGAAGTTGTTGAGAGGCCTGCATGAAATGATGTGTAGGCATGTTCAGCTGTCAAGATAGTTCAAGTTATGCATGTTACCAGATTGATGAGTATGCAATGTGTGGTTGTTGTGTTGTAATTTGCAGGTATAGTTTGAGCCAGCTTTACAAACTACATGCAAAAAGGTGTCCATGTTGCAAGTATTTGAAAATCTGAATATATATTGTCATTCTAAGTATGTGCATGGTATATCACAAAACATTTATTATCAATTTATATAATGTAGTTGATTGTATTTGCCAACAATTACTGAGAGACCAAGTTTGTAGTGCATTGGGGAAGTTAACACATGGCTGCATTGTAAATATGTGACACATTTTTAGATGGGGCCTTCATTTTTTGTTTCCATGTGTAGTTTCACAGCATGAAGACTAAAGGGACAGTAAACAAAACTAATACATGCTATTATTTACTTTGCATAGAGCAACAGCGAACAGTGGGTTTGCATGATGGCTGGAAAAGTGCGCATGCGGGATACACATTTCTACTGCTATCCCTGTTTGAGCATAGTTAAGCAGTGTGCAAACGCGAGGCTCAATGTGAAAATTATGAGTTAGTATTTAGTGTATGACACTCACCTGCTGCTTAGCAGACTCTGTGGCAGCAGGTGTAAATGCATTGAAACATTCCTTTGTCAGCCCAGATGATATATGGTTTGAATCCAGGTGTATGTAATTCTTTTAAATAGGTATTGATAATGCAATCAAATTTTACTTTACTCTACCTTCACTATGTGTTATTGTATTTTGATGTAGCACAGTGTGCTTAAGCAGCATTGGGCAGAGATAACCACACTACAGAAGAGTCTTTCACCATTGCTTGGCACTGGTGCACGATGCCAAACTCCACGCAAACACATAGGCCAAAAAGTGAAGGGCTCCTTTGCTTTTCTTGGTACCTATGTGTGTTTTGTGTAATTCTACTTTTTGACCAGATTATAGATGTTAAAATGGGGTAGATAGGAAGTGATGAAATGGGGAGCAAGCAGGGGGAAGAACAAAGAAAAGAAATAAAGGAATGTGTAGGAGGGAGGTAGGAAAGAACCATAGCTATCCATTTCTTTAACAGTGTAAACTGAAAATATGTAGAGAATATTAACTGAATTTGGACTGTTGGTCCCACAAAGAGGGATGAAAACAATGCAGTCATCCTGTCTGGCCAATTGAATCAAATCAAGTATTTCAAGAAAATGTGTGTGAAATGGAGATGCTATATAGCTATGAATGGGACATTTTTGTTTTGTGGGACAGGTGCCCATTTTTTTAAATTCAGTAAGAGAGGAATGCTGGGTAAATAACGTTGGCACTTGTGGATCAGGTAAGTTTGGTAGGTGAGGAAGCAAATGCAAACAAAAAAGACAAACGAGAAGACACAGGGATGGTGAGGAACACAAAAGTTCGGAGGCAACATGACTGGGGTGAGGGAGGGGACAATGCAAGCTCATGCCCATCAGACATGGAGACAATGAGTATCTAGCTCTCACCCACAGGACTGTCATCACTGTCCCCTTGCACTGCTGGGTGCTGGAGTGGTTGACGTCTTCTGCTATGGACTATGAGGGAGAGCAGTCTCTCCATCTGGCATAGGCCTACACCAGTGGTGTGGTGCACAATTCTACACATCAACCCTGGCCGTTGATGATGTGATCTCCACCTCTGCCACTACTCCTGGAGGGTACCACAGCACCAGATGCCAGGGCAGTGCAACCTGAGGGTGCAGGTAGTGCAGGGGGCAACAGAGGTAGTGCTGCCAGGTTGGATCCCAGATGTGCTGGGCATCAATGCTGGAGTTGGTGGAGTGGGGGCAGGCTGACCCACTGGGGCTGGCCTACCTCGCTGTGCTGTGAAGCATTTAGTGATTTGTTACAGGTGGATGACATGGAGACATTTTGACGACACATAATAGAAAATAAAAAAAGAGATAAGGGTTGGGGCGAGAGAAAATTAGTACCCTCATATATAACATACAATGCACATTTGTACAACTTCTGAACTATTATATTTAAGTACACATCCTGTCAACTACAAACTATAATTACAGATTGCTCAAAGTAATCTTTGCATTGTGCATATATATTTCACATATGCTTGGTCCAATTATGCTGATTACCATTAGGGCATTTATGCCACTTGTATAGAGTTTAATTTATATCATATTATGAAGGAAATGGAGTATTGTATAGTTGCTACTCATGGTATTTGAACCCACAACCTCTGACTACAGTTTTACACTTGACTCCTAAAGTTGTTTTTTGCTGCAGACTTATGCATGCATACTTGGTTTTACAGTTAGGATATGCATGCTGACTTTGCTACTACAGTATAGAATGCAAAAAAAATTATCATTAACTTTTAAAGCTACAATAATACTTTTGTTGTGCTGCATACATGCTACTTGCTTCCCTTAGTCTCTCTAGGCGTTCAGCATGAGCCTGCTGATTCAACTCAATTTCGGCATTAGCTGTGAAAAGATAAGAACAGAAGAGCATTATGCATATTAGTCCTGTCTAGATTTAGATATGTATTAAAATTATCTTTTTTAGCATAGTTGCACAAATATGAGATGTCACCAGTTTGAAACTCAGTCAACCACTGGTTGAGTGTATCCCTCTTGTGCCTTTGTAGGTCATTGAAGTGGTGCCTACACTGTACTCCAGTGTGTGGGATGCCAGTCACACCAGATACAGCCTTAGCCAATACTGGGAGCCAGAACAGTCCACATGTAGAAAACTTTAGCTGTGGCGCTTTACCAGGAGTCCAATAAATATCTTGGACTCCCACCTCTGCACCCTAAACTGGGTACCTTCCCATGTAATGCCAGATATCTCTAATACCAGAACTAGAGCAATGACAGCTAATGATTTCCCATCGATTCCTATTACGCTTTTAATGGTAGTGCGCAAACCCAAGCAGTGATGACAACTGTGTTTGTGCGATGGTAAGCAGAGAGCACCAGTGCCAAGCAGGGGCAAAAGCCAATTTTTGAAACTGGAAGGTTAATCTGATACTTGAAATTAGCTTGAGGGATGTATTCTGCTGTAACTGTTAGGAAAGTTAACTTTGTAGACATGCACTGGGAGCATAAATTCCATGACCTGACACATTTTTGCTTTGGCTTTATACAGTGGTAAGATTGATTTTTAAAGTGCGGGATTAAAACCTATACATAAGCGATAAAACATTTTTTTCCACAGTGGTGATTTTTCATTTTTGCCACAGAAGTAGTGCTGCTTAAACAGTCATGAATCATTCATAAATACAGCTGACAGTTTGAGGTGTTAACCATGTATGCATGTGACCTGACAAAGTTCTTGTATATAAATTCATTTGTGTTTGTGTCTTATTTAAGTGTGAAGGCCATCGAAGCCAGATAGCAAAATTACACTTATAGAAATATAGTAGACAGTATGCCCTCAATCATACATCTGAAAACACAATAATGGTTTCTCATCCCTCATACATATAATTAATATAAGCTCTACTATCTAAAGTGTTATAAGTGATATTGACTATAATGTGAAATGGAACAACAGTAAAAATGTTTGGAATGTCCTGTATTAGACCCCAGGACCATGTGTATGGCAGCCATACACTTATACCTGTTGCCACAAGAATGTTGACATAACTCTTGTATATTTTTTTTGTTCAACGCTATAAATTGGACTTCCTATATTTGATCCCACGACCACCTGTATTAAGCCCTACACTTACACCTGCTGCCACAAGAATAGTTAAATGACAGTTTCATAATTCCCTATTCATTCTTAAGTTTTGTGTGTTAACTGTCCCACAGTGCTGCTTAGCATGTTTGCACGGTGCCCAACAGAATTAATAGAGTGCATCCATTTTAAACTATTGACTGTCTGCATCCTGTCTGTAGGTGTTTAATGGCTGCAGGTGTTTGGGAACCTTCCTAACTGCCGTGGGATATCGCTTAGTGGCGTTGTGCAATAGAATACAAAAATTACAGCAATGTATCCTTTTTGACCTTTACACTGTCTACTCCCTGTCTGCAGGTGTTCTATGGGCTTCCTATTTGGGCTAGTAGTCCAGAATTGTGCACCGCTAGGTGTCGATCAAACATGATGTGCGCAGCTAAACCAGGCATTCATTGTGTTTCACCATCTCCCTTGTTTGCAATAAGCTGCTCACCGCACAAACACTGGCATAAAATAAAAATAAAAAAGGGACCATTTAATTGAAATGAAAAAAAGCAATCTATGCAATAAACACTACAAAAATTATTAGTATTATTATTTTGATATTATTACTCTCCTTGTTTTCAATCCAACCTTGCTTTGTGTGTGATTGTAATATGTTAAAACCACACAATTCCTTTTTTTTAATGTTTCAGTATTTTGACTGTTTTATGTTTCTTCAATGGGTAATAATGCAATGCTACTTTTTTATGTGTTATCTGGAATCAGGACTTTTAGTTATGTGTATTATCCTTGTGTTGTGTTTTAGGTCACCTAGGACTATGGCACCCAGGTGTCCCAATCCCCCCTTCACTGACCCTGAGAATTAGGTCATTGTGGAAGCTTTTAGGAGACGTGGTACCTTTCTGCTTGAGAGGGGACATGGAGATATGTCAGCAGAATGCAAATTTGGCAGCAGATAGTTGCTGATGTGAAAGTAGTACGTGGCCACAGCAGGACATATGAACAGGTGTACCATAGAGCCACTGACATGATTTCATCTGTACGGAGGAGAAAAGCTGCAGTGGCCTGTATTAGTACAGAGGGAGGCCACCACTAACAGCAAATGAAGAGTTCCTGTCCACTGTCAGGGATCCAGGCAGCTCCCTGTAAAGTGCAGATTAGCATGTCATTGACATTGATGCTACTGTTTCAGGGAAAACAAGTATGTCCCAGGAGGAGCTTCCAGGGTGGCTTCTGTATCTCAATTGTTAAATTCTCATGCATAGTAAAATATTGACAGCAGTACTTAAGTTTGTTTTATCAAACAATTCGTATGGAGGGTGGTGTTGCAACTACAGATATTTTAGTTTGAGCGTGTGCTTCACTGTGGTGTTCTTCAGCGTGTGTGTGTGCATTTCTGATAGGCATCAATAGCCATGGTTCCAGTGCATAACCTGCATCCCTCAGTAAATGACCCTGTGGGATATACCCCGTAGTAAACATCTGATATAGTTGTGATGTGTGCCAGATATGAGTCATGGCAACTGCCTGGATTGCCAGCATGCACATTCAAGATGATTCCCTTGACATTACTCAGGTAATAGAGTGAAAGACCTTTTTATTTATGCAGAGCCTTTGATGTTCCCCCAGTGGTGCCTTAATTTCTATATGTGTACACTCTATGGCACCCAGTACTTCAGGGTGGTGTGCTACAAGGGACAACTCCTGCATGTTTGTAGCACTGTCCTCAGGAGTATAGGGAAAATATATGTGCTCACTGGCATGTTGGAGCATAGCATTCACGAACTGATGGAGGATCCTGGATGCTGATGCCTGTGACAACCCCAGCATGTCCCCTGTTGGTCTCTGAAAGGTTCCTGTAGCTAAAATTCTTAGTGCTACACATACCTTTTTCTCCACAGGCATGGGTTCCTTTCAGTTTCCCCTGGGTCTGAGTTGAGGATGGCAGAGATTCTGTAGTGTGTTGCTATCCACTCTGTAGCACTCGACAATTTTCACTTGATGCAGATTGTGATGAGTTAAACTGGGTCTGAAAACTTCTTGGCCGTAGTCTTTTAGCAGCAGCAGCAGCAACAGCATAGACTTCAGCATGTTGCACATACACATGAATTAAAGCAACAGCAGTCCCTAACATTCTTTCTGTGTAGACTTCTTCTGATGGCTGTATACCAATAGGTATTGGAATTCACAGGGAAAACCAACACTGAGTCTACATGTTTGCTTTATAGCCTATTGAATAGCTCCTCCATCTTGGATTGGTTGATTAGCATACAGTTCAGCTGCTTATACTGTAATTAGCATGCTACAGTGTTTACCTTGTTTGCAGGGCTCTACACTATGTACTACACTCTTACTGAATCCAAAACAGTGAGGTATAGTGATGCACACTTGGTGTAAGCAGATCGTGTAGGGTTTAGTGAATCTGCCCTCATATCTTTAATTGTTTTTGGGGTAGCAGCTGAAAGCGTTACTTAAATTTATTAAGTGCTTGGGGGGGGGGGGGGCAGTTGCAAAGATATGTCCATTTTAAATGATGTGTCCAAGGAGGGTAGCACTAATAACTTCTGAATACAATGTGGAATTTGTTTGCTATACCCTGTGTGTGTGTGTGTGTGTGTGTGTGTGTGTGTGTGTGTGTGTATAAACATGTATGCAGCATGTAGAATACTATATGTAGGATTCAGTACTGTGTTTAAATGCACATCTGACTGTCTGTGTGCATGCACGCATGTGTGTGTCTGCATTTAAATATAGTTAAGTACTTCTGATTTCCTTTTCTTATTTTTTTTAATGCAAAAGCACATAGTAAACATACATTAAACTGAATTCAGCTGTATATTATGGTTGCCATCAATGGCACATTTTCTTTGTGGACTACAAAATGCTCATGGCCTCTGACAATGTAATGACTGACTCAGAGTCAGTGGAAATTTCTTACCATGGATCTGCGTTTACCAGATATGCATCCCCCTCTGTGAGGATGTCACAAAAAAGCATAAAAGACCTTTTTATGAACATTATCAGTGCACCTAGTTGATATGGTTTCCAGTTGTCTGTCTTTCTGCAATTCTGTCCTGTGGGAGTAGGGGTGATGAAAATAGTAAATGTGTTGACACTTAAATAAAAATATTTTCTGACTTTTCTCTAAATGTCAGAGAAATCTCTTATACTACATGTGATGATATGGGCTAGTGCCAGCATAGCCAGCTGGAGTTCTGTAAAGAATGATATGTCTTTGAATATCAGACTGATTTATACAAGATGATTGTACTACAAATGTATTAGAACTGTATGGCATTTGAATATCAAACTGATTTGCACAGATGCTTTTGTTACAAATGTATTAGGACTGTATGCATTTGAAAATCAAAATGTGTTTATAAAGTTGCTAGTGTAAAACATGTATCAACAGTGGGTCCTGCTGAACAGAGAAAGAATATACATGTGAGACTGTATGCATATATGTTATCAAATGACACTACAAGAGAAGCAGTTAATCTCAGTCCAGTTAGTTTTGGAAAATCCTTGAAATTAAATTAGCTGTTAAACCATCAACACAGCACCCAGCTGTGCTGAATGGAACTGGAGTCAGTAGGTCTGGGAGAGGCCATTGTTTAATGGTCTCTGTAAAGACAAGGGAAAGTACTGGAATTGTTTCATGACTCCAGGGCCCTGTCATAATCATTTAAGGTTCATAGGTTGGTACTGGGCTATCTGCCTGAAGGCATATATTAGCCCAGCCACATTGTGCAGTATTCACCACCCCTTTAGTAGTTCCCTAGACCCTTGTACTAGCAGCTAGTACCCTTGGCCCCTATCTAGTAGTGGTGTTGGTGTGATCCCCGGTGTGAACTTTGTTACCCATCCACTCATCAAGGTTCCTCTTGAAGAGTGATAGTGAGTGTCTTATGTAGATCGGGACCCTGTTCCATAGTAAGGGAAGTCTCTTCGAAGGGAATCTATCCCTCCAGCATGTTCTATTCATTGTTGTGTTGAGGTTTATATCCTTAGAACGTGTAGCTCGAGTAGATTTGGTTTTGCTAAGATGGAGCATGTTCAACAATTCTGGGTTGGACATGGCTCTGTACGTTAGACAGAGATCGCCTCTGAGAAAGCGGTATGCAACAGAGAACAGTCTTAGCTTTTTCAATCGTGCTGCATAGGGCAACTGTTTGAGGCCAGTAATCCTCTTGGTTAGGTACCTTTGTGGTCTCTCCAGCTGCTGGAGATGTCTAGCCGGGTACATTCCAATTGGTGCATTGTACTCAACAATGGGTCTGATGAGGGAAGAGTAGAGGGGCACCATTACATCCTTATATCTTGATGCAAACCCTTTCATGATCAGATGGGTCATATAGAAGGATTTTCTAACCACTTTGGCAACATGGTTATCAAAGGAAAGCTGACTATCTACTTGGGTCCCTAGATCCCTTATTTCTTCTTCAGATTTCAGGGGATTACCTCCTATGTTGTAGTTTGTGGGTACTCTGTTTTTTCCAAAGGGGATTACTATGCATTTTTTTGCATTTAGCTTGAGACCATGGCTTTGACACCATGCATCAGTCTCGTTTAGGCCCTTCTGGAGGATCTCCATGTCGGCCGGAGACTCTATTATAGCACCCAGTTTGCAGTCGTCCGCAAACTTAGTCAGCCACAGCCCTTCCGTGCTTGCCTGTACTTCTGAGAAGTATATGCCAAACAGGAGGGGCCCCAGGACAGAGCCCTGAGGAACACCACTCGTTACTTGTCTGGATTCGGACATAGATCCCGCTGCTCTTACTTTATGGGATCTGTCTGAGAGCCAGTTTGTGATCCATCTTGTGACGTAAGGGTTTATGCCCAGGCTGGTGAGCTTATAAATAATACCTGAATGGGGAATGGTGTCAAATGCTCTAGCAAGGTCAAGGTAAGCCGTGTGTACCTCCTTCCCTTATCTATAGCCTGAGTAACTGTCTCAAAGAAATCCACCAGGTTCAGGAGGCATGATCTGCCCTTGACGAAGCCGAACTGTGTGGGGTCCAGCGCCTGGAGGTTCCCAATCTCTCCATTTATGAGTTCCATAATGATTTGCTCCATAGCCTTACAGATCAGACTGGTCAGGCTTATTGGTCAGTAGTTCCCAGGGTCAGTTGTGGCCCCACCCTTGTGTAGCGGGACCACCACTGCCGTGCGCCATTCTATGGGCACATATCCTGTGGAGAGGCTGAGACTGAACAGGGTATTAAGATGCGGGGTTAATTCCTTTTGGAGCTCGCGTATGACACAGCCTGGGACACCATCTGGTCCCATGGAAGCACTGTTTTTAGCTTTAGATAGAGCCTTGTTAGCCAACGTATCGGTAATAATTGGACTTGCACAATCCCCTAGAATGGTAATAGGCCCTGTAGGTGGTGGTGGTGGGGGGGGGGATTTGCACTGAACCTGTCAGTACAAGATGTTGGCAATGTCAGAAGGGTCAGTATATTTTGTTCCACTTTGTACTAGCTCAGAACAGACCTGACCGTTGCCATTTAGGTTTTTGACGTAGCCATAGAAGGCCTTATGGTTATCCTTGACATCCTTGGCAACTTTCTTTTCAAAATTAGCTTTAGTTGACTTGATGAGGGCCCTCGGTTTCTTACTAATGCTGATCAGGGATGATTTTTCTACTTGAGATTTGGCCTTTTTTGTATAAGTCTCCTCCTTTTATTGTAAAGTTTGCTTATGGCCGGGGTCCACCAGACTGGTTTCTTCTTGCTTGAGGAAGGAGTCTTGGTTTTATTTGGGATAGCACGGTCCATGCAATCCTGAAGATGCATATAGAGTGCCTTGGTGTAGGATTCTGCATCCTGGATATCATTATCCTTCTGCAACGGAATAGTGAAGCTTTCCACTTTGGATGCAAGTAGTTTCAAGTTTGCTTTGGAAAGGTTTTTGACTATGGTTTCTTTGATTGGGGGAGGTAGAGGAGTGAGGATGTCCAAGGTTATCAGTTTGCGGTCGGATCTCACCAAGGAGGGGGTGATAACGGGTGTGGTACAATGGGCGCCCATATTTGTGATGATTAAATCCAATATGTTGTCCCCTCTAGTGGGGGAAAATACTAGTTGTTCAAGGGCATTTGAATTTATAAATTCTATGAATCGCTGAGCATAGGAGTTGGAACATTGGTAGTTCGCCCAGTCTATACCAGGGTAGTTGAAATCACCCAAGATTATGGTGTTGGGTAGGACCTTTATATTTTCCAATGTCTCAAGGAATGCAGAGTGAGCATCTTGAGACATGGTGGGCGATCTATAACCGGCTACAACTTGAAATGTGTTTTTTCCTGCTGTTAGTTGCGCATGGATGATCTCTGGAGCATCATGCTGCGCTACTAACCTGGAGATATGGGTATCCTTGATGAATATGGATACACCTCCGCCATTTGTACTGCGATCCGGTAACTGAGGCCAGAAGGTATGATATGAATTATAACCTGGCAGTGCTGGGGTGCTCTCTTGAGCCTTGAACCAGGTTTCCGTCACTGCACAAACATCAATTTTCTCCATGCTGAGGAGAGCCTCGAGTGTGTGCATTTTGAGGTTGAGACTTCTGGCGTTGAGTAGCATTACCCTTAGTTTTTGGTTACCTGTGCTGGTTACGGTGGTTGGTTTGTCCTTTGAGCCTCACCTAAAAAAGGCACTATGGGGATGGCAAGAACCTTGGCCAGTATTCGAAAACCTAGGGGTGACAGGTGCAGCCCATCTCTGGCAAGATAGCGAGGCTTGTCTATCATGTCATCCCAGGCAGACAGACACTGGATCCCCTTAGAATGACACCAGAAGCTTAGCCAATTGTTGAAATTGATCATTTTGTCTTTGTATTGTGCTATCATTCTAGGTGAAGGTAGTATGCTACTCAAGGTCAGGGTCATACCAGCTTGGGCTACATGATTAGAGAGCCCCTCAATGTCTCTTTTCATGTAGTCCAGGGAGGTACGTCTTAGATCATTCACACCAACTTGTACAATGACAGCGTCATACTTGTACTTGTTCTGGAGTGACCTAAGTGCCTGTGTTATGTGGCGGATCTGAGCACCCGAGAGGCAGCTGACAGTAACCTTCTCCTTGGTGAGTGGAATAGCATTTGAATTTATAAATTCAAGGGACCTTTGGGCTAGGGTGATGGAGCTAGAGTAATGCTCCCAGTCTATGTTTGGGTAGTTGAAGTCGCCCAATATAATGGTGTTTGGAGAGACCTTCATATTTTCCAGTGTTCTCAGAAAGGCCGAGTGGGGTTCCTGGGTTTGGGAGGGTGGTCTGTAGCAGGCTATAAACTGGAAGGCAGTTTTACCCACTGTTAGTTGCACATGGATAGTCTCTGATGCTTCGTGTTTTGCCACCAACCTGGAGGTGTGGGTATCTTTGATGAATATCGATACTCCCCCTCCTTTTGTGGTTCGGTCCAAGTTTTGGGCCCGAAAAGCATGGTATGAGGTATAACCTGATAGTGCTGGGGTGCTGTCAGGAGCCCTGAACCAGGTTTCTGTTACTGCACAGATATCGATGTTCTCCATGCTAAGGAGAGTTCTGAGTGAGTGCATCTTGTGGTTTAGACTTCTGGCATTGAGTAGCATTACTCTTAGTTTTTTATCCCTTGTGATACCTATGGAGGTGGGTTTGTCTTTTGAGCCTTGCCTAAAAAAGGCACTATGGGGGTAGCAAGAGCCTTTGCCAATATCTGAAAGCCCAGGGGTGACAGGTGCAAGCCGTCCCTAGCGAAGCATCATGCCTTGTCGAGCATATTATCCCAAGCTGACAGGCATTGGATCCCCTTTGAATGACACCAGTACTTAAGCCAATTGTTGAAATTGATCATCTTGTCTTCATATTGTGGCATCATTCTTGGTGAGGGTAAGATGCTACTCAAGGTCAGGGTCATACTGGCCTGGGCTACATGCTCAGAGAGCTCCTTTATGTCTCTCTTCATGTAGTCCAGGGAGGGACGTCTCAGGTCATTCACACCAGCATGGACAATGACTGAGTCATATTTGTACTTGCCTTGGAGTGACCTGAGTGCTTGTGTTATGTGGCGGATCCTAGCGCCCGACAGGCTGCTCACCATGACCCTCTCCTTGTTCAGCCTGATGAGCGGGACGTCAGTGTGCCTGACGATAGAGTCACCTATTACAAGTGCATCACGTGTGTTGTTTAGTCTTAAGGGCTGTGACTGTTTGGCACACTGGCTTTGTGAGATATGTGTTGCACGTGTTTTGTTTTGGGGTAGCGGTTGCTTGGGTGTCTGCTTTGGAGGTCTCTGCTGCTTAGGCAGATCTTTATTTAGAGCCTCCGAGTATGTTTTTGTGTGATTATGTTTTTGCCAGTGGGGAGTGAGGGTGTAGTGCTTTTAATTTTTAGTGCTGACTTATATAATTGCTTTAGCGCGCAAGTGCCAGGTAACTTAAGTGCAATGTGTTACAGGTAACTTAAATGTAAAAATGACAAACAGTAACTTTCTTTCAAGTGAAACAAGGAAATAGGTACAGTAAGCAATGCAGATATCACTAGTGATCCACAGAAGTGCTGAGAAGCCGCGTCTTAGGTGGAATAGGCGTTCCAGGGAAATAGCAAGCAAACAAACAACAAGCATATAAACAAAGCTAGATTCAGCAGGCCTGGATCTAGTCTATGCTACAGCAAACAAGGTGTACCAATTTCAGTAAGATACAGTTCAAATATTCAGGCACTATAAACCTTTAACCAGAAATTCCCAGCTCAAAAGGGTAGAGTCCAGCCTCTTCTCATACAAGAGTGCAGACCACGAACCTTCTTAATGTAAAATAACTGGTCTGAAGCCCAAGTGCCTAAACCAGAACTAATACACTTGTAGAATAACAGACAAGTGCCTAAACCAGAACTAATACACTTGTAGAATAAAAGACACTGAGCCCTCAATCAACAGTTCCCAACCTAGAAGGATGTAAGCTACCTGTTCTGCCACTACAGTGCAGACCACAAACCCTCTCAGTGTAAAACAACAGGTCCGAAGCCCAAGTGTTTAAACCAAAAGGCTTAGAATGAGTTACACCAAGCAGTAATAAATGCAATTGAGTACTTTTAAGATGATGCAAAAGTAAAATAAAGTAGGTAGAAACACAAGTACAGTAAAAGCAGATGAATTTTTTTTTTCTGAACAAGTGCTGAGATCAAAGAAACAGATTTGAGTGCTGAAACTAGAGATCTGGCTAGTTATAAGAAAAAAAAAACTAAGCTAGAAGGCTTCCCTGCAACATAGAAGGGCTTGGGGGCTCAGAAGCCTACAAATAGTCTATACCACTTAACAGGAAAGGCATGAAACAAGCTTACATTTTTTTTTCTGTTTCCCAGATGCCCTCTTTGTACACAGTAGAAGTGCCTGAAATCCGAATATGATCTCACTGCACTCAGTTGAGTGAGCAAATGAGATGGGCCCAGAAGGAGTATCCAAACACAAATTTACAAGAGGGGCAGACAGTTTCAAGGCCACTAAGATTAACACCAAAACAAAAACAGGGAGGGTGGGTGGGACTAACTGAAGAGCAGAGTCAAAACTTCCAGTTCAGTTAATATTCCTGCAACACACAGTTAAAATCAATTTAAATACTGTTTTTTTTTTTAAAAAAAGTGCAGATAAAGGTACTTAAATTCTCTTATACGTCCAGTTGAATACAGCAAGTTCTTAGCCGGCCAAAGCTGAGGTTTTTAAGCAGAAAATATTTCACACTGTACCACTTAAATAGGCAAGAACAGGAAATCAAAGAATGTGGCTACCCCCACACCTGTAATTACTAGCAAATAACAAAATTCAGCAAACACTGACTAACTTCCAGTTGAGTTAATATTCCTGCAACACACAGTTAAAATCAATTTAAATACTGTATTTTTTTGAAAAAAAGTGCAGATGAAGGTACTTAAATTCTCTTATACGTCCAGTTGAATACAGCAAGTTCTTAGCTGGCCAAAGCTGAGGTTTTTAAGGAGAAAATATTTCACACTGTACCACTTAAATAGGCAAGGACAGGAAATCAAAGAATGTGGCTACCCCCACACCTGTAATTACTAGCAAATAACAAAATTCAGCAAACACTGACTAACTTCCAGTTCAGTTAATATTCCTGCAACACACAGTTAAAATCAATTTAAATACTGTATTTTTTGAAAAAAAGTGCAGATAAAGGTACTTAAATTCTCTTATATGTCCAGTTGAATACAGCAAGTTCTTAGCCGGCCAAAGCTGAGGTTTTTAAGCAAAAAATATTTCACACTGTACCACTTAAATAGGCAAGAACAGGAAATCAAAGAATGTGGCTACCCCCACACCTGTAATTACTAGCAAATAACAAATTTCAGCAAACACTGACTAACTTCCAATTCAGTTAATATTCCTGCAACACACAGTTAAAATCAATTTAAATACTGTATTTTTTTGAAAAAAAATTGCAGATAAAGGTACTTAAATTCTCTTATACATCCAGTTGAATACAGCAAGTTCTTAGCCGGCCAAAGCTGAGGTTTTTAAGCAGAAAATATTTCACACTGTACCACTTAAATAGGCAAGGGCAGCAAATCAAAGAATGTGGCTACCCCCACACCTGTAATTACTAGCAAATAACATAATTCAGCAAACACTGACTAACTTCCAGTTGAGTTAATATTCCTGCAACACACAGTTAAAATCAATTTAAATACTGTATTTTTTTGAAAAAAAAGTGCAGCTAAAGGTACTTAAATTCTCTTATACGTCCAGTTGAATACAGCAAGTTCTTAGCCGGCCAAAGCTGAGGTTTTTAAGCAGAAAATATTTCACACTGTACCACTTAAATAGGCAAGGACAGGAAATCAAAGAATGTGGCTACCCCCACACCTGTAATTACTAGCAAATAACAAAATTCAGGAAACACTGACTAACTTCCAGTTCAGTTAATATTCCTGCAACACACAGTTAAAATAAATTCAAATACTGTATTTTTTTGAAAAAAAAGTGCAGATAAAGGTACTTAAATTCTCTTATACGTCCGGTTGAATACAGCAAGTTCTTTGCTGGCCGAAGCTGAGGTTTTTAAGGAGAAAATATTTCGCACTGTACCACTTAAATAGGCAAGGACAGGAAATCAAATGTGGCTACCCCCACACCTGTAATTACTAGCAAATAACAAAATTCAGCAAACACTGACTAACTTCCAGTTCAGTTAATATTCCTGCAACACACAGTTAAAATCAATTTAAATACTGTATTTTTTTTGAAAAAATTTA